>NW_026970291.1:0-329363 GCF_028390025.1 Pseudophryne corroboree | reverse complement strand
CTCAGGTTACTCCACTAGCACTTGTCTCCCGGTTGCCATGACGACGTGGCAGCACAGGGCAGGAGACCCTAACAGTACCCCCCATCTGACGAGGGGTCAAAGAACCCCTACCACCGGGTTTATCGGGGAACTGCGAGAAGAAAGAGCGTATCAGTCTGGGGGCATGAAGATCACAACTGCGCACCCACGACCGCTCCTCCGGGCCATAGCCCTTCCAGTGCACCAAAAATGACAGCCGACCCCGAACCACCTTGGAGTCAAGAATCCTTTCAACAACAAACTCCCTCTGGCCACGTATCAGAAGAGGGGAAGGTCTTCCACTGGAAGAAGGATTACTAATCGCCCGTTTTAAAAGGGAACAATGAAATGTTTTATTGATACCCAAAGAATGGGGCAGATCTAACTGAAATGCCACCGGATTGATAACCCTGGTGATGTTATAAGGGCCGATGAACCGGGGCCCTAACTTATGAGATGGCTGTCTCAACTTCAAATTCTTGGTAGACAACCAGACGAAGTCTCCTAATTTGAAGCTGCAGGGTCTTTTCCGCTTATCAAAAACCCTTTTGGTCACTAATGACACAGACACAAGGGCTTTCTTCACTTTCCGCCAAATACCTCTAAGGATCGAAACCACAGAGGAACCACCAGGCGTGGAGTCCAGGGGGTCAAAAGAATTGGCCTTAGGATGATGCCCATACACACAAAGGAAGGGAGAGATCCCTGTAGCAGAGTGAGCCGCGTTGTTATAGGCAAACTCCGCCATGGACAGATGAGCAACCCAGTCAGTCTGACACTTGGAGACATAACACCTGAGGAACTGCTCCAAGGACTGGTTCACCCTTTCAGTCTGCCCATTAGACTGCGGATGGTAGCCTGACGACAAGCTGACAGAAATCTGGAGATCGGAACAAAATGCCCTCCAGAATTTGGCCACAAACTGGGATCCGCGGTCAGAGACCACATCAAGTGGCAACCCGTGGAGACGCACAACATGCAGCATAAATAATTCAGACAGGCGTCTGGCTGATGGCAGCCCAACCAGTGGAACGAAGTGCGCCATCTTCGAAAACCTGTCAACGACAACCCAGATGGCTGTCATCCCCAAGGATTTGGGCAAGTCCACCACAAAATCCATTGAAATGTGGGTCCATGGCTTAGATGGGATAGAGAGTGGATGTAATGGGCCAACAGGAACCCCTCTAGGAGTCTTATTTCGGGCACAGATGTCACATGCCCGAACCCACTGATCCACATCCTTAGCCACCGAGGACCACCACACCGCCCTAGATAGCAACTCCCGAGTTCTGGCAATACCCGGGTGACCTGCCGACTTCTTGGCATGGAATTCCAGGAACACTCGCTGTCTTAACCTAGGAGGCACAAACAAAAGACCTACCGGAAGGTCTGGAGGAGCCTGCTCCTGTGCTCTAAGGACTAATGATAAGAGGTCCTGGGTAATGCCCACTTTAATACATGATGGGGAAACAATGGGCAACGGCTCCTCGGTGGTCTCCTGGATTGGAGCAAAACTCTGCGAGAGCGCATCAGCCTTGATGTTTTTTGACCCAGGGCGATATGTTATCAAAAAATTAAAGCGAGCAAAAAACAAAGCCCATCGTGCCTGCCTGGCATTGAGACGCTTCGCTGACTCTAAATATGCCAGATTCTTATGGTCAGTGAGAATTGAGACCACAAACTTAGCCCCCTCAAGCCAGTGTCTCCACTCCTCGAGTGCATCCTTAATAGCCAACAATTCCCGGTTACCCACGTCATAATTCATCTCGGCAGGCGAAAATTTACGGGAAAAGTAAGCACAGGGATGAAGGCGATTATCAGACACTCCCATCTGAGAAAGCACTGCCCCAATACCCATCTCAGAGGCATCCACCTCCACCACAAAAGGACGCTCTGGATCTGGGTGTCGCAGCACCTTGGCCGAAACAAATGCCCTTTTGAGACGGGCAAAAGCCGCTTTAGCCTCACAAGACCAGTGAGCAACATCCGCCCCTTTCTTAGTGAGTGCCACCAAGGGCGCCACTATAGACGAAAATCCAGCGATAAATCGTCTATATAAAAATTCGCAAAGCCCAGGAAACGCTGAAGCGCCTTCAAACTAGTGGGCTGCACCCAATCCAGGACTGCCTGTACCTTGGAACCCTCCATTTGGAAACCTTCTGGGGAGATAATATATCCTAGAAATGCGATTTGCTGAACTTCAAATTCGCACTTCTCCAGCTTCGCCCCAAGCCGGTGGTCTCTGAGTTTCTGGAGGACTAAGCGTACATGCTTCCGATGTTCCTCCAGGGAATGGGAGAAGATTAGGATGTCATCTAAGTATACAACTAAGAATCTATCCAAATATTCCCTGAGCACATCATTCATGAAATCCTGGAAGACTGCCGGGGCATTACAGAGCCCAAAAGGCATCACCAAATATTCATAATGCCCTGAGTGGGTATTAAAGGCAGTCTTCCATTCATCCCCCTCTCTTATTCGGATTAGATTGTACGCACCGCGTAGGTCAATCTTAGAAAAAATGGTGGCAGTACGAAGCTGGTCAAACAAGACCGAAATGAGAGGCAGTGGGTATGAGTTTTTAATCGTGATACGGTTCAATTCCCTGAAGTCGATGCAGGGTCGCAACGAACCGTCCTTTTTACCCACGAAGAAGAACCCCGACCCAACTGGAGACTGTGAAGGTCTGATAAATCCCTTAGCCAAGTTCTCCTGAATGTACTCTGCCATAGCCTGAGTCTCAGGACGTGACAGGGAGTACAACCTGCTCTTGGGAAGCTTAGCATTTGGCAACAAATCAATGGCACAGTCATAGGGGCGATGGGGAGGTAGTACCTCTGCAACTTTTTTGGAGAACACGTCCGCAAAATCTGCATAACACCCTGGCAATCCTGGCAAACTTAGCTGCGAGAGCCTGACTGGAAGGCTCAAGCAACTCCTGAAACAATCAGTACCCCAACTAAGAATCTCCCCAGAGACCCAGTCAAATTGAGGATTGTGGGCCCTTAACCAGGGTAACCCCAACACCAATGGGGCAAAAGTACAGACAGTCACATAAAAGGACAATTTTTCAGAGTGTGTGGCTCCAATAAACAAAGAAATCTGGCTAGTGCAAGAGGTAATTTTACCTTGGGATAATGGTTCCCCGTTTAACCCACAAATCTCAATTTCCGATGCCAAGGGTACTAAGGGAACAGAGTGTTTCAGGGCAAATTGGCGGTCCATAAAAACCCCGTCGGCCCCACTGTCCACAAAGGCCTCAGTCTTGACAGTTTGACCGAGGATCTTCAAGGTCACCGGAATGATAAAAGTCTTCTTGGGAAATTCTGACTTCTGGCCTGACAGGATATTTCCCATCACCTTCAGGCCCTGAAGTTTTCCGGCTTTTCTGGGCATGATACTACCACATGACCTTTATTCCCACAGTACAAACACAACCCCTGCTGTCTCCTCCGCGTCTTCTCACGCGAGGAGAGGCGGGTAGCCCCAATCTGCATAGGCTCCTCAGAAAATTCCTCAGAGTCTGAGGTTCCCTTGGGAAGGAAGGAAATCTCAGTCTCCCTTTCAAGCCTACGCTCTCTCAGCCGTCTGTCCACCCGGATGGATAACTGCATGAGCTGATCCAAGCTATCAGGCAAGGGATATTGTACCAGTTGGTCCTTTATCTGGTACGGTACTGGTGTCTCAGGGCTGGGTCATTCCACTAGGTATCATGGGCCAACCTCCGAAACTCCGTACAGTAAACCTCAACTGGCCTTCGCCCTTGCTTAAGGATCGAAATCTGAGCATCGGCTGAGGCCGTCTTGTCAGGGTCATCATACAACATGCCCAGTGCCGTAAAAAAAGCATCAACACTTTTAAGCGACGGACAGTCAGGCTGCAACCCATATGCCCAGACCTGTGGGTCTCCTTGTAGCAAGGAAATCACTATGCCCACCCGCTGAATCTCCGACCCAGAAGACTGAGGCCTAAGCCGGAAGTATAGCTTGCAGCTCTCCTTGAAACAAAAGAACTGCGAGCGATCTCCAGAAAAACGATCCGGGAGATTTACTTTCGGCTCCTTAACCCCTGCAGGTGCTGCTGCTGCGGGAGCTCCGCCAGCAGCCTGGGAGGTGTGCATTTTAATGGACAAATCATTAAATTGTCGAGTCAGGACCTGCACCTGATCGACCACCTGTTGCAACGTATTTTGAGGGGTATGCTCCATATTCCCAAAAAATTTCAACAGGAGTATTAGGCTGCTGAATATGTTATGCACACCAGTGCCTGCAGGAAAGTACTGGTGTCAGAACTGTTATGCACTCCAGTGTCTGCAGGAATGTACTGGTGTTTGAACTGTTATGCAAAACAAATGGACTCACAGACAAACTGGGGAATATGACATAACGTACACAGAAGGTAATAGGGTAACAAAATACACACAAAGTGAACAGAGAAGCCCAGAGGCTAAGGAACTGGGTATCTCCCTTGTATTAGAACTGCACAGATGGAAAAAGCAACATGTTGTGTTTTAATACGTAGAGAACCCGAAATGCTGTTGCTAAGGGCAACAGCAAAACCCTAAAGGGTTACCAACGGGTGTGGCAGTAAACTCCTTGGTCAGAGATGGAATGATAGACACAAGGAGAGTCTCCACAATCCTATTTCTCACTTGCAGTGCACAGGTTTTAGCTTACTGCCACTAAACTGACCCCTGACACCTAGCACAGTGAGACAGGATTAGACAGGCAAGTCTTAGAATACAGCCGCAAACTTGCTAAGTTCATAGAGTAGTAACAGAACCCCAGCAAGCTAAACGACTGACTCCAGTCTTACTGCTAGGTCTGGATTGGCAGAGTGTAATACCAAATCCCCAGGCCTATTTGCAGTAAGCAACAAACAAATACAAAGCTACACAGTACTGGCTAACTTTCATGAACTGACTAACCAACAAAGATTCAGCAGCATCTGCTTACCCTGAAAAGAGGCCTTATAAAGCAGGTGCTGTCCACGCCCCACTCAGACCTCACAGACTGTGAGCACAAAAACCAGCACCGGATCCCCTGCCGTGCACAGAGCCTATAACCACTGCACAGCAAAAGACCCGAATCGGAGTATCAGCTGCGCTCAGGTTACTCCACTAGCACTTGTCTCCCGGTTGCCATGACGACGTGGCAGCACAGGGCAGGAGACCCTAACACTCCCTGCCGTCACTGTCGTCACTCTTTCTCCCTGTCATCACTGTCGTCACTCTCTCTCCCTGTTTTCACTTTCTCTCCCTGTCATCACTCTCCCTGTCATTCCTCTCTCTCCCTGTCGTCACTGTCGTCACTATCTCTCCCTGTCATCACTCTCTCTCCCTGTTGTCACTGTCTCTCCCTGTCGTCACTGTCATCACTCTCTCTCCCTGCCATCACTGTTGTCACTCTCTCTCCCTGTCATCACTGTTGTCACTCTCTCTCCATGTCGTCACTGTCATCACTCTCTCTCCCTGTCGTCACCGTCGTCACTCTCTCTCCCTGTCGTCACTGTCATCACTCTCTCTCTCTCTGTCATCGCTGTCATCACTCTCTCTCCCTGTCATCACTCTCTCCCTGTTGTCACTGTCATCACTCTCTCTTCGTGTTGTCACTCTCTCTCCCTGTCATCATTGTCTCTCCCTGTTGTCACTGTCATCACTCTCTCTCCCTGTCATCACTGTTGTCACTCTCTCTCCCTGTCATCACTCTCTCTCCCTGTCGTCACTGTCTCTCCCTGTCGTCTCTTTCATCACTCTCTCTCCCGGTCGTCACTGTCGTCACTCTCTCACCCTGTCATCACTCTCTCTCCCTGTCGTCACTGTCGTCACTCTCTCTCCGTGTTATCACTGTTGTCACTCTCTCTCCCTGTCGTCACTGTCATCACTCTCTCTCCCTGTCGTCACTCTCTCTATCCCTGTTGTCACTTTCATCACTCTCTCTCCCTGTCATCAGTGTCATCACTCTCTCTCCCTGTCATCACCATCGTCACTCTCTCTCCCTGTCGTCACAGTCGTCACTCTCTCTCTCTGTCGTAACTGTCATCACTCACTTTCCCTGTCATCACTCTCTCTCTCCCTGTCGTCACTGTCGTCACTCTCTCTCCCTGTCATCGCTGTCATCACTCTCTCTCCCTGTCTTCACTCTCTCTCTCTGTCGTCACTCTCTCTCCCTGTCGTCACTGTTGTCACTCTCCCTGTCGACAATGTCTCTCCCTGCCATCACTGTCATCACTCTCTCTCCCTGTCGTCACTCTCTCTCCCTGTCATCACTGTCGTCACTCTCTTTCCCTGTTGTCACTCTCTCTCCCTGTCATCACTCTCCCTGTCATCCCTCTCTCTCCCTGTCGTCACTGTCGTCACTATCTCTCCCTGTCATCACTCTCTCTCTTCCTTGTGTCACTGTCTCTCACTGTCGTCATCACTGTCATCACTCTCTCTCCCTGTCATCACTGTTGTCACTCTCTCTCCCTGTCATCACTGTTGGCACTCTCTCTCCATGTCGTCACTGTCATCACTCTCTCTCCCTGTCGTCACCGTCGTCACTCTCTCTTCCTGTCGTCACTGTCATCACTCTCTCTCTCTGTCGTCACTGTCATCACTCTCTCTCCCTGTCATCACTCTCTCTCCCTGTTGTCACTGTCAACACTCTCTCTTCGTGTTGTCACTCTCTCTCCCTGTCATCATTGTCTCTCCCTGTTGTCACTGTCATCACTGTCTCTCCCTGTCATCACTGTTGTCACTCTCTCTTCCTGTGATCACTCTCTCTCCCTGTCATCACTGTTGTCACTCTCTCTCCCTGTCATCACTGTTGGCACTCTCTCTCCATGTCGTCACTGTCATCACTCTCTCTCCCTGTCGTCACGTCATCACTCTTTCTCCATGACGTCACTGTCGTCACTCTCTCTCTCTGTCGTCACTGTCATCACTCTCTCTTCCTGTCATCACTCTCTCTCCCTGTTGTCACTGTCATCACTCTCTCTTCGTGTTGTCACTCTCTCTCCCTGTCATCATTGTCTCTCCCTGTTGTCACTGTCATCACTCTCTCTCCCTGGCATCACTGTTGTCACTCTCTCTCCCTGTCATCACTCTCTCTCCCTGTCGTCACTGTCTCTCCCTGTCATCTCTTTCGTCACTCTCTCTCCCTGTCATCACTGTCGTCACTCTCTCTCCCTGTTGTCATTGTTTCTCCCTGTCGTCACTGTCGTCACTCTCTCTCCATGTCGTCACTTTCTCTCCCTGTAGTCACTGTCATCATTTTCTCTCTCCCTGTCTTCACTGTCATCGTCACTCTCTCTCCCTGTCGTCACTGTTGTCACTCTCTCTCCCTGTCATCACTCTCTCTCCCTGTCGTTACTGTCTCTCCCTGTCGTCACTGTCGTCACTCTCTCTCCCTGTCGTCACTCTCTCTCCCTGTCGTCACTGTCATCACTCTCTCTCCCTGTCGTCACTGTCGTCACTCTCTCTCCCTGTCATCACTCTCTCTCCCTGTCTTCACTGTTTCTCCCTGTCGTCACTGTTGTCACTCTCTCTCCCTGTTGTCACTGTCTCTCCCTGTCGTCACTGTCATCACTCTCTCTCCCTGTCGTCACTGTCGTCACTCTCTCTCCCTGTCGTCACTGTCATCACTCTCTCTCCCTGTCATCACTGTAGTCACTCTCTCTCCCTGTTGTCACTCACTCTCCCTGTCATAACTCTACCTGTCGTCACTCTCTCTCCCTGTCATCACTGTAGTCACTCTCTCCCTGTCATCACTCTCTCTCCCTGTCATCACTCTCTCTCCCTGTCGTCACTGTCTCTCCCTGTCGTCACTCTCCCTGTCGACAATGTCTCTCCCTGCCGTCACTGTCATCACTCTCTCTCCCTGTCGTCACTGTCGTCACTCTCTCTCCCTGTCATCACTGTCGTCACTCTCTCTCCCTGTTGTCACTCTTTCTCCCTGTCATCACTCTCCCTGTCATCCCTCACTCTCCCTGTCGTCACTGTCGTCACTCTCTCTCCCTGTCGTCACTCTCTCTCCCTGTCGTCACTGTTTCTCCCTCTCGTCACTGTTGTCACTCTCTCTCCCTGTCGTCACTCTCTCTCCCTGTCATCACTGTCGTCACTCTCTCTCCCTGTTGTCACTCTCTCTCCCTGTCATCACTCTCCCTGTGATCCCTCTCTCTCCCTGTCGTCACTGTCGTCACTATCTCTCCCTGTCATCACTCTATCTCTTCCTTGCGTCACTGTCTCTCACTGTCGTCACTGTCATCACTCTCTCTCCCTGTCATCACTGTTGTCACTCTCTCTCCCTGTCATCACTGTTGGCACTCTCTCTCCATGTCGTCACTGTCATCACTCTCTCTCCCTGTCGTCACGTCATCACTCTTTCTCCCTGACGTCACTGTCGTCACTCTCTCTCTCTGTCGTCACTGTCATCACTCTCTCTCCCTGTCATCACTCTCTCTCCCTGTTGTCACTGTCATCACTCTCTCTTCGTGTTGTCACTCTCTCTCCCTGTCATCATTGTCTCTCCCTGTTGTCACTGTCATCACTCTCTCTCCCTGTCATCACTGTTGTCACTCTCTCTCCCTGTCATCACTCTCTCTCCCTGTCGTCACTGTCTCTCCCTGTCATCTCTTTCGTCACTCTCTCTCCCTGTCATCACTGTCGTCACTCTCTCTCCCTGTTGTCACTGTTTCTCCCTGTCGTCACTCTCTCTCCCTGTCGTCACTTTCTCTCCCTGTAGTCACTGTCATCACTCTCTCTCTCCCTGTCTTCACTGTTGTCGTTACTCTCTCTCCCTGTCGTCACTGTTGTCACTCTCTCTCCCTGTCATCACTCTCTCTCCCTGTCGTCACTGTCTCTCCCTGTCGTCACTGTCGTCACTCTCTCTCCCTGTCGTCACTCTCTCTCCATGTCGTCACTGTTTCTCCCTCTCGTCACTGTTGTCACTCTCTCTCCCTGTTGTCACTGTCTCTCCCTGTCGTCACTGTCATCACTCTCTCTCCCTGTCGTCACTGTCGTCACTCTCTCTCCCTGTCGTCACTGTCATCACTCTCTCTCCCTGTCATCACTGTAGTCACTCTCTCTCCCTGTTGTCACTCACTCTCCCTGTCATAACTCTCCCTGTCGTCACTCTCTCTCCCTGTCATCACTGTAGTCACTCTCTTTCCCTGTCATCACTCTCTCTCCCTGTCATCACTCTCTCTCCCTGTCGTCACTGTCGTCACTCTCTCACCCTGTCATCACTCTCTTTCCCTGTCGTCACTGTCGTCACTCTCTCTCTCTCTGTCGTAACTGTCATCACTCACTTTCCCTTTCATCACTCTCTCTCCCTGTCGTCACTGTCGTCACTCTCTCTCCCGGTCATCACTGTCATCACTCTCTCTCCCTGTCGTCACTCTCTCTCTGTCGTCACTGTCTCTCCCTGTCGTCACTCTCCCTGTCGACAATGTCTCTCCCTGTCTTCACTGTCTTCACTCTCTCTCCCTGTAGTCACTGTCAACACTCTCTCTCCCTGTCATCACTGTAGTCACTCTCTCTCCCTGTTGTCACTCACTCTCCCTGTCATAACTCTCCCTGTCGTCACTCTCTCTCCCTGTCATCACTGTAGTCACTCTCTCTCCCTGTCATCACTCTCTCTCCCTGTCATCACTCTCTCTCCCTGTCGTCACTGTCGTTACTCTCTCTCCCTGTCATCACTGTCATCACTCTCTCTCACTCTCATCACTGTCATCACTCTTTTTCCCTGTCATCACCGTCGTCACTCTCTCTCCCGGTCGTCACTGTCATCACTCTCTCACCCTGTCATCACTCTCTCTCCCTGTCATCACTGTCGTCACTCTCTCTCCATGTTATCACTGTTGTCACTCTCTCTCCCTGTCGTCACTGTCATCACTCTCTCTCCCTGTCGTCACTCTCTCTCCCTGTTGTCACTGTCATCACTCACTCTCTCACTGTCATCAATGTCGTCACTCTCTCTCCCTGTCATCACTGTCATCACCATCGTCACTCTCTCTCCCTGTCGTCACTGTCGTCATTCTCTCTCTCTCTGTCATAACTGTCATCACTCACTTTCCCTGCCATCACTCTCTCTCCCTGTCGTCACTGTCGTCACTCTCTCTACCTGTCGTCACGTCATCACTCTTTCTCCCTGACGTCACTGTCGTCACTCTCTCTCCCTGTCGTCACTGTCATCACTCTCTCTCCCTGTCATCACTGTAGTCACTCTCTCTCCCTGTTGTCACTCACTCTCCCTGTCATAACTCTACCTGTCGTCACTCTCTCTCCCTGTCATCACTGTAGTCACTCTCTCCCTGTCATCACTCTCTCTCCCTGTCATCACTTTCTCTCCCTGTCGTCACTGTCGTCACTCTCTCTCCCTGTCATCACTGTCATCACTCTCTCTCCCTCTCATCACTGTCATCACTCTCTTTCCCTGTCATCACCGTCGTCACTCTCTCTACCGGTCGTCACTGTCGTCACTCTCTCACCCTGTCATCACTCTCTCTCTCCCTGTCGTCACTCTCTCTCCATGTTATCACTGTTGTCACTCTCTCTCCCTGTCGTCACTGTCATCACTCTCTCTCCCTGTCGTCACTCTCTCTCCCTGTTGTCACTGTCATCGCTCTCTCTCCCTGTCATCAATGTCGTCACTCTCTCTCCCTGTCATCACTGTCATCACCATCGTCACTCTCTCTCCCTGTCGTCACTGTCGTCACTCTCTCTCTCTCTGTCGTAACTGTCATCACTCACTTTCCCTGTCATCACTCTCTCTCCCTGTCGTCACTGTCGTCACTCTCTCTCCCTGTCATCACTCTCTCTCCCTGTCGTCACTGTCTCTCCCTGTCGTCACTCTCCCTGTCGACAATGTCTCTCCCTGCCGTCACTGTCATCACTCTCTCTCCCTGTCGTCACTGTCGTCACTCTCTCTCCCTGTCATCACTGTCGTCACTCTCTCTCCCTGTTGTCACTCTTTCTCCCTGTCATCACTCTCCCTGTCATCCCTCACTCTCCCTGTCGTCACTGTCGTCACTCTCTCTCCCTGTCGTCACTCTCTCTCCCTGTCGTCACTGTTTCTCCCTCTCGTCACTGTTGTCACTCTCTCTCCCTGTCGTCACTCTCTCTCCCTGTCATCACTGTCGTCACTCTCTCTCCCTGTTGTCACTCTCTCTCCCTGTCATCACTCTCCCTGTGATCCCTCTCTCTCCCTGTCGTCACTGTCGTCACTATCTCTCCCTGTCATCACTCTATCTCTTCCTTGCGTCACTGTCTCTCACTGTCGTCACTGTCATCACTCTCTCTCCCTGTCATCACTGTTGTCACTCTCTCTCCCTGTCATCACTGTTGGCACTCTCTCTCCATGTCGTCACTGTCATCACTCTCTCTCCCTGTCGTCACGTCATCACTCTTTCTCCCTGACGTCACTGTCGTCACTCTCTCTCTCTGTCGTCACTGTCATCACTCTCTCTCCCTGTCATCACTCTCTCTCCCTGTTGTCACTGTCATCACTCTCTCTTCGTGTTGTCACTCTCTCTCCCTGTCATCATTGTCTCTCCCTGTTGTCACTGTCATCACTCTCTCTCCCTGTCATCACTGTTGTCACTCTCTCTCCCTGTCATCACTCTCTCTCCCTGTCGTCACTGTCTCTCCCTGTCATCTCTTTCGTCACTCTCTCTCCCTGTCATCACTGTCGTCACTCTCTCTCCCTGTTGTCACTGTTTCTCCCTGTCGTCACTCTCTCTCCCTGTCGTCACTTTCTCTCCCTGTAGTCACTGTCATCACTCTCTCTCTCGCTGTCTTCACTGTTGTCGTTACTCTCTCTCCCTGTCGTCACTGTTGTCACTCTCTCTCCCTGTCATCACTCTCTCTCCCTGTCGTCACTGTCTCTCCCTGTCGTCACTGTCGTCACTCTCTCTCCCTGTCGTCACTCTCTCTCCCTGTCGTCACTGTTTCTCCCTCTCGTCACTGTTGTCACTCTCTCTCCCTGTTGTCACTGTCTCTCCCTGTCGTCACTGTCATCACTCTCTCTCCCTGTCGTCACTGTCGTCACTCTCTCTCCCTGTCGTCACTGTCATCACTCTCTCTCCCTGTCATCACTGTAGTCACTCTCTCTCCCTGTTGTCACTCACTCTCCCTGTCATAACTCTCCCTGTCGTCACTCTCTCTCCCTGTCATCACTGTAGTCACTCTCTTTCCCTGTCATCACTCTCTCTCCCTGTCATCACTCTCTCTCCCTGTCGTCACTGTCGTCACTCTCTCACCCTGTCATCACTCTCTTTCCCTGTCGTCACTGTCGTCACTCTCTCTCTCTCTGTCGTAACTGTCATCACTCACTTTCCCTTTCATCACTCTCTCTCCCTGTCATCACTGTCATCACTCTCTCTCCCTGTCGTCACTCTCTCTCTGTCGTCACTGTCTCTCCCTGTCGTCACTCTCCCTGTCGACAATGTCTCTCCCTGTCTTCACTGTCTTCACTCTCTCTCCCTGTCGTCACTGTCAACACTCTCTCTCCCTGTCATCACTGTAGTCACTCTCTCTCCCTGTTGTCACTCACTCTCCCTGTCATAACTCTCCCTGTCGTCACTCTCTCTCCCTGTCATCACTGTAGTCACTCTCTCTCCCTGTCATCACTCTCTCTCCCTGTCATCACTCTCTCTCCCTGTCGTCACTGTCGTCACTCTCTCTCCCTGTCATCACTGTCATCACTCTCTCTCCCTCTCATCACTGTCATCACTCTCTTTCCCTGTCATCACCGTCGTCACTCTCTCTCCCGGTCGTCACTGTCATCACTCTCTCACCCTGTCATCACTCTCTCTCCCTGTCATCACTGTCGTCACTCTCTCTCCATGTTATCACTGTTGTCACTCTCTCTCCCTGTCGTCACTGTCATCACTCTCTCTCCCTGTCGTCACTCTCTCTCCCTGTTGTCACTGTCATCACTCACTCTCTCACTGTCATCAATGTCGTCACTCTCTCTCCCTGTCATCACTGTCATCACCATCGTCACTCTCTCTCCCTGTCGTCACTGTCGTCATTCTCTCTCTCTCTGTCATAACTGTCATCACTCACTTTCCCTGCCATCAATCTCTCTCCCTGTCGTCACTGTCGTCGTTCTCTCTCCCTGTCATCACTGTCATCACTCTCTCTCCCTGTCGTCACTCTCTCTCCCTGTCGTCACTGTCTCTCCCTGTCGTCACTCTCCCTGTCGACAATGTCTCTCCCTGCCGTCACTGTCATCACTCTCTCTCCCTGTCGTCACTGTCGTCACTCTCTCTCCCTGTCATCACTGTCGTCACTCTCTCTCCCTGTTGTCACTCTTTCTGCCTGTCATCACTCTCCCTGTCATCCCTCTCTCTCCCTGTCGTCACTGTCGTCACTATCTCTCCCTGTCATCACTATCTCTCCCTGTCTTCACTGTCTCTCCCTGTCGTCACTGTCATCACTCTATCTCCCTGTCATCACTGTTGTAACTCTCTCTGCCTGTCATCACTGTTGTCACTCTCTCTCCATGTCGTCACTGTCATCACTCTCTATCTCCCTGTTGTCACCGTCGTCACTCTCTCTCCATGTCGTCACTGTCATCACTCTCTCTCTGTCGTCACTGTCATCACTCTCTCTCCCTGTCATCACTCTCTCTCCCTGTTGTCACTGTCGTCACTCTCTCTCCGTGTTGTCACTGTCGTCACTCTCTCTCACTGTCATCACTGTCGTCACTCTCTCTCCCTGTCGTCACTCTCTCTCCCTGTCGTCACTGTCGTCACTCTCTCTCCCTGTCATCAATGTTGTCACGCTCTCTAACTGTCATCACTGTCGTCACTCTCTATCCCTGTCATCACTGTCATCATTCTCTCTCTCTGTCGTCACTATCATCACTATCTCTCCCTGTCATCACTCTCTCTCCCTGTCGTCACTGTCGTCACTCTCTCTCCCTGTCATCAATGTTGTCACTCTCTCTCCCTGTCATCACCGTCGTCACTCTCTCTCCCTGTTGTCACTGTCATCACTCTCTCTCTCTGTCGTCACTGTCATCACTATCTCTCCCTGTCATCAGTCTCTCTCACTGTCGTCACTGTCGTCACTCTCTCTCCCTGTCGTCACTGTCATCACTCTCTTTCCCTGTCATCACCGTCGTCACTCTCTCTCCCGGTCGTCACTGTCATCACTCTCTCACCCTGTCATCACTCTCTCTCCCTGTCGTCACTCTCTATCCATGTTATCACTGTTGTCACTCTCTCTCCCTGTCGTCACTGTCATCACTCTCTCTCCCTGTCGTCACTCTCTCTCCCTGTTGTCACTGTCATCACTCTCTCTCCCTGTCATCAATGTCGTCACTCTCTCTCTCTGTCGTAACTGTCATCACTCACTTTCTCTGTCATTACTCTCTCTCCCTGTCGTCACTGTCGTCACTCTCTCTCCCTGTCATCACTGTCATCACTCTCTCTCCCTGTCGTCACTCTCTCTCCCTGTCGTCACTGTCTCTCCCTGTCGTCACTCTCCCTGTCGACAATGTCTCTCCCTGCCGTCACTGTCATCACTCTCTCTCCTTGTCATCACTGTTGTCACTCTCTCTCCCTGTCATCACTGTCGTCCCTCTCTCTTCCTGTTGTCACTGTTTCTCCCTGTCGTCACTCTCTCTCCCTGTCGTCACTTTTTCTCCCTGTAGTCACTGTCATCACTCTCTCTCTCCCTGTCTTCACTGTCGTCGTCACTCTCTTTCCCTGTCGTCACTGTTGTCACTCTCTCTTCCTGTCATCACTCTCTCTCCCTGTCGTCACTGTCTCTCCCTCTCATCACTGTCATCACTCTCTTTCCCTGTCATCACCGTCGTCACTCTCTCTCCCGATCGTCACTGTCGTCACTCTCTCACCCTGTCATCACTCTCTCTCCCTGTTGTCACTGTCGTCACTCTCTCTCCATGTTATCACTGTTGTCACTCTCTCTCCCTGTCGTCACTGTCATCACTCTCTCTCCCTGTCGTCACTCTCTCTCCCTGTTGTCACTGTCATCACTCTCTCTCCCTGTCATCAATGTCGTCACTCTCTCTCCCTGTCATCACTGTCATCACCATCGTCACTCTCTCTCCCTGTCGTCACTGTCGTCACTCTCTCTCTCTCTGTCGTAACTGTCATCACTCACTTTCCCTGTCATCACTCTCTCTCCCTGTCGTCACTGTCGTCACTCTCTCTCCCTGTCATCACTGTCATCACTCTCTCTCCCTGTCGTCACTCTCTCTCCCTGTTGTCACTGCCTCTCCCTGTCGTCACTCTCCCTGTCGACAATGTCTCTCCCTGCCGTCACTGTCATCACTCTCTCTCCCTGTCGTCACTGTCGTCACTCTCTCTCCCTGTCATCACTGTCGTCACTCTCTCTCCCTGTTGTCACTCTTTCTCCCTGTCATCACTCTCCCTGTCATCCCTCTCTCTCCCTGTCGTCACTGTCGTCACTATCTCTCCCTGTCATCACTCTCTCTCCCTGTCGTCACTGTCTCTCCCTGTCATCACTGTTGTCACTCTCTCTGCCTGTCATCACTGTTGTCACTCTCTCTCCATGTCGTCACTGTCATCACTCTCTCTCCCTGTCATCAATGTCGTCACTCTCTCTCCCTGTCATCACTGTCATCACCATCGTCACTCTCTCTCCCTGTCGTCACTGTCGTCACTCTCTCTCTCTCTGTCGTAACTGTCATCACTCACTTTCCCTGTCATCACTCTCTCTCCCTGTCGTCACTGTCGTCACTCTCTCTCCCTGTCATCACTGTCATCACTCTCTCTCCCTGTCGTCACTCTCTCTCCCTGTCGTCACTGCCTCTCCCTGTCGTCACTCTCCCTGTCGACAATGTCTCTCCCTGCCGTCACTGTCATCACTCTCTCTCCCTGTCGTCACTGTCGTCACTCTCTCTCCCTGTCATCACTGTCGTCACTCTCTCTTCCTGTTGTCACTCTTTCCCCCTGTCATCACTCTCCCTGTCATCCCTCTCTCTCCCTGTCGTCACTGTCGTCACTATCTCTCCCTGTCAACACTCTCTCTCCCTGTCGTCACTGTCTCTCCCTGTCGTCAC
Source organism: Pseudophryne corroboree (assembly GCF_028390025.1). NCBI lineage: Eukaryota > Metazoa > Chordata > Amphibia > Anura > Myobatrachidae > Pseudophryne > Pseudophryne corroboree. Next base: position 313,308 of record NW_026970291.1, on the reverse strand, counting down.
TGTCATCACTCTATCTCCCTGTCATCACTGTTGTCACTCTCTCTGCCTGTCATCACTGTTGTCACTCTCTCTCCATGTCGTCACTGTCATCACTCTCTCTCCCTGTTGTCACCGTCGTCACTCTCTCTCCCTGTCGTCACTGTCATCACTCTCTTTCTGTCGTCACTGTCATCACTCTCTCTCCCTGTCATCACTCTCTCTCCCTGTTGTCACTGTCGTCACTCTCTCTCCGTGTTGTCACTGTCGTCATTCTCTCTCCCTGTCATCACTGTCGTCACTCTCTCTCCCTGTCGTCACTCTCTCTCCCTGTCGTCACTGTCGTCACTCTCTCTCCCTGTCATCAATGTTGTCACGCTCTCTCCCTGTCATCACTCTCCCTGTCATCCCTCTCTCTCCCTGTCGTCACTGTCGTCACTATCTCTCCCTGTCATCACTCTCTCTCCCTGTCATCACTCTCTCTCCCTGTCGTCACTGTCATCATTCTCTCTCTCTGTCGTCACTGTCATCACTATCTCTCCCTGTCATCACTCTCTCTCCCTGTCGTCACTCTCTCTCCCTGTCGTCACTGTCGTCACTCTCTCTCCCTGTCATCAATGTTGTCACTCTCTCTCCCTGTCATCACCGTCGTCACTCTCTCTCCCTGTCGTCACTGTCATCACTCTCTCTCTCTGTCGTCACTGTCATCACTATCTCTCCCTGTCATCACTCTCTCTCCCTGTCGTCACTGTCATCACTCTCTCTCCCTGTCGTCACTGTCATCACTCTCTTTCCCTGTCATCACCGTCGTCACTCTCTCTCCCGGTCGTCACTGTCATCACTCTCTCACCCTGTCATCACTCTCTCTCCCTGTCGTCACTCTCTCTCCATGTTATCACTGTTGTCACTCTCTCTCCCTGTCGTCACTGTCATCACTCTCTCTCCATGTTGTCACTGTCATCACTCTCTCTCCCTGTCATCAATGTCGTCACTCTCTCTCCCTATCATCACTGTCATCACCATCGTCACTCTCTCTCCCTGTCGTCACTGTCGTCACTCTCTCTCTCTCTGTCTTAACTGTCATCACTCACTTTCCCTGTCATCACTCTCTCTCCCTGTCGTCACTGTCGTCACTCTCTCTCCCTGTCATCACTGTCATCACTCTCTCTCCCTGTCGTCACTCTCTCTCCCTGTCGTCACTGTCTCTCCCTATCGTCACTCTCCCTGTCGACAATGTCTCTCCCTGCCGTCACTGTCATCACACTCTCTCCCTGAAATCACTGTCGTCACTCTCTCTCTGTCATCACTGTCGTCACTCTCTCTCCCTGTTGTCGCTGTTTCTCCCTGTCGTCACTGTCGTCACTCTCTCTCCCTGTCGTCACTTTCTCTCCCTGTAGTCACTGTCATCACTCTCTCTCTCCCTGTCTTCACTGTCGTCGTCACTCTCTCTCCCTGTCGTCACTGTTGTCACTCTCTCTCCCTGTCATCACTCTCTCTCCCTGTTGTCACTGTCTCTCCCTCTCATCACTGTCATCACTCTCTTTCCCTGTCATCATCATCGTCACTCTCTCTCCCTGTCGTCACTGTTGTCACTCTCTCTCCCTGTCATCACTCTCTCTCTCCCTGTCGTCACTGTCTCTCCCTGTCGTCACTGTCGTCACTCTCTCTCCCTGTCGTCACTCTCTCTCCCTGTCGTCACTGTTTCTCCCTGTCGTCACTGTTGTCACTGTCTCTCCCTGTCGTCACTGTCATCACTCACTCTCCCTGTCGTCACGTCATCACTCTTTCTCCCTGACGTCACTGTCGTCACTCTCTCTCTCTGTCGTCACTGTCATCACTCTCTCTCCCTGTCATCACTCTCTCTCCCTGTTGTCACTGTCATCACTCTCTCTTCGTGTTGTCACTCTCTCTCCCTGTCATCATTGTCTCTCCCTGTTGTCACTGTCATCACTCTCTCTCCCTGTCATCACTGTTGTCACTCTCTCTCCCTGTCATCACTCTCTCTCCCTGTCGTCACTGTCTCTCCCTGTCATCTCTTTCGTCACTCTCTCTCCCTGTCATCACTGTCGTCACTCTCTATCCCTGTTGTCACTGTTTCTCCCTGTCGTCACTCTCTCTCCCTGTCGTCACTTTCTCTCCCTGTAGTCACTGTCATCACTCTCTCTCTCCCTGTCTTCACTGTTGTCGTTACTCTCTCTCCCTGTCGTCACTGTTGTCACTCTCTCTCCCTGTCATCACTCTCTCTCCCTGTCGTCACTGTCTCTCCCTGTCGTCACTGTCGTCACTCTCTCTCCCTGTCGTCACTCTCTCTCCCTGTCGTCACTGTTTCTCCCTCTCGTCTCTGTTGTCACTCTCTCTCCCTGTTGTCACTGTCTCTCCCTGTCGTCACTGTCATCACTCTCTCTCCCTGTCGTCACTGTCGTCACTCTCTCTCCCTGTCGTCACTGTCATCACTCTCTCTCCCTGTCATCACTGTAGTCACTCTCTCTCCCTGTTGTCACTCACTCTCCCTGTCATAACTCTCCCTGTCGTCACTCTCTCTCCCTGTCATCACTGTAGTCACTCTCTTTCCCTGTCATCACTCTCTCTCCCTGTCATCACTCTCTCTCCCTGTCGTCACTGTCGTCACTCTCTCACCCTGTCATCACTCTCTTTCCCTGTCGTCACTGTCGTCACTCTCTCTCTCTCTGTCGTAACTGTCATCACTCACTTTCCCTTTCATCACTCTCTCTCCCTGTCGTCACTGTCGTCACTCTCTCTCCCTGTCATCACTGTCATCACTCTCTCTCCCTGTCGTCACTCTCTCTCTGTCGTCACTGTCTCTCCCTGTCGTCACTCTCCCTGTCGACAATGTCTCTCCCTGTCTTCACTGTCTTCACTCTCTCTCCCTGTCGTCACTGTCAACACTCTCTCTCCCTGTCATCACTGTAGTCACTCTCTCTCCCTGTTGTCACTCACTCTCCCTGTCATAACTCTCCCTGTCGTCACTCTCTCTCCCTGTCATCACTGTAGTCACTCTCTCTCCCTGTCATCACTCTCTCTCCCTGTCATCACTCTCTCTCCATGTCGTCACTGTCGTCACTCTCTCTCCCTGTCATCACTCTCTCTCTCCCTGTCGTCACTGTCTCTCCCTGTCGTCACTGTCGTCACTCTCTCTCCCTGTCGTCACTCTCTCTCCCTGTCGTCACTGTTTCTCCCTGTCGTCACTGTTGTCACTGTCTCTCCCTGTCGTCACTGTCATCACTCACTCTCCCTGTCGTCACGTCATCACTCTTTCTCCCTGACGTCACTGTCGTCACTCTCTCTCTCTGTCGTCACTGTCATCACTCTCTCTCCCTGTCATCACTCTCTCTCCCTGTTGTCACTGTCATCACTCTCTCTTCGTGTTGTCACTCTCTCTCCCTGTCATCATTGTCTCTCCCTGTTGTCACTGTCATCACTCTCTCTCCCTGTCATCACTGTTGTCACTCTCTCTCCCTGTCATCACTCTCTCTCCCTGTCGTCACTGTCTCTCCCTGTCATCTCTTTCGTCACTCTCTCTCCCTGTCATCACTGTCGTCACTCTCTATCCCTGTTGTCACTGTTTCTCCCTGTCGTCACTCTCTCTCCCTGTCGTCACTTTCTCTCCCTGTAGTCACTGTCATCACTCTCTCTCTCTCCCTGTCTTCACTGTTGTCGTTACTCTCTCTCCCTGTCGTCACTGTTGTCACTCTCTCTCCCTGTCATCACTCTCTCTCCCTGTCGTCACTGTCTCTCCCTGTCGTCACTGTCGTCACTCTCTCTCCCTGTCGTCACTCTCTCTCCCTGTCGTCACTGTTTCTCCCTCTCGTCTCTGTTGTCACTCTCTCTCCCTGTTGTCACTGTCTCTCCCTGTCGTCACTGTCATCACTCTCTCTCCCTGTCGTCACTGTCGTCACTCTCTCTCCCTGTCGTCACTGTCATCACTCTCTCTCCCTGTCATCACTGTAGTCACTCTCTCTCCCTGTTGTCACTCACTCTCCCTGTCATAACTCTCCCTGTCGTCACTCTCTCTCCCTGTCATCACTGTAGTCACTCTCTTTCCCTGTCATCACTCTCTCTCCCTGTCATCACTCTCTCTCCCTGTCGTCACTGTCGTCACTCTCTCACCCTGTCATCACTCTCTTTCCCTGTCGTCACTGTCGTCACTCTCTCTCTCTCTGTCGTAACTGTCATCACTCACTTTCCCTTTCATCACTCTCTCTCCCTGTCGTCACTGTCGTCACTCTCTCTCCCTGTCATCACTGTCATCACTCTCTCTCCCTGTCGTCACTCTCTCTCTGTCGTCACTGTCTCTCCCTGTCGTCACTCTCCCTGTCGACAATGTCTCTCCCTGTCTTCACTGTCTTCACTCTCTCTCCCTGTCGTCACTGTCAACACTCTCTCTCCCTGTCATCACTGTAGTCACTCTCTCTCCCTGTTGTCACTCACTCTCCCTGTCATAACTCTCCCTGTCGTCACTCTCTCTCCCTGTCATCACTGTAGTCACTCTCTCTCCCTGTCATCACTCTCTCTCCCTGTCATCACTCTCTCTCCCTGTCGTCACTGTCGTCACTCTCTCTCCCTGTCATCACTCTCTCTCTCCCTGTCGTCACTGTCTCTCCCTGTCGTCACTGTCGTCACTCTCTCTCCCTGTCGTCACTCTCTCTCCCTGTCGTCACTGTTTCTCCCTGTCGTCACTGTTGTCACTGTCTCTCCCTGTCGTCACTGTCATCACTCACTCTCCCTGTCGTCACGTCATCACTCTTTCTCCCTGACGTCACTGTCGTCACTCTCTCTCTCTGTCGTCACTGTCATCACTCTCTCTCCCTGTCATCACTCTCTCTCCCTGTTGTCACTGTCATCACTCTCTCTTCGTGTTGTCACTCTCTCTCCCTGTCATCATTGTCTCTCCCTGTTGTCACTGTCATCACTCTCTCTCCCTGTCATCACTGTTGTCACTCTCTCTCCCTGTCATCACTCTCTCTCCCTGTCGTCACTGTCTCTCCCTGTCATCTCTTTCGTCACTCTCTCTCCCTGTCATCACTGTCGTCACTCTCTATCCCTGTTGTCACTGTTTCTCCCTGTCGTCACTCTCTCTCCCTGTCGTCACTTTCTCTCCCTGTAGTCACTGTCATCACTCTCTCTCTCCCTGTCTTCACTGTTGTCGTTACTCTCTCTCCCTGTCGTCACTGTTGTCACTCTCTCTCCCTGTCATCACTCTCTCTCCCTGTCGTCACTGTCTCTCCCTGTCGTCACTGTCGTCACTCTCTCTCCCTGTCGTCACTCTCTCTCCCTGTTGTCACTGTTTCTCCCTCTCGTCTCTGTTGTCACTCTCTCTCCCTGTTGTCACTGTCTCTCCCTGTCGTCACTGTCATCACTCTCTCTCCCTGTCGTCACTGTCGTCACTCTCTCTCCCTGTCGTCACTGTCATCACTCTCTCTCCCTGTCATCACTGTAGTCACTCTCTCTCCCTGTTGTCACTCACTCTCCCTGTCATAACTCTCCCTGTCGTCACTCTCTCTCCCTGTCATCACTGTAGTCACTCTCTTTCCCTGTCATCACTCTCTCTCCCTGTCATCACTCTCTCTCCCTGTCGTCACTGTCGTCACTCTCTCACCCTGTCATCACTCTCTTTCCCTGTCGTCACTGTCGTCACTCTCTCTCTCTCTGTCGTAACTGTCATCACTCACTTTCCCTTTCATCACTCTCTCTCCCTGTCGTCACTGTCGTCACTCTCTATCCCTGTCATCACTGTCATCACTCTCTCTCCCTGTCGTCACTCTCTCTCTGTCGTCACTGTCTCTCCCTGTCGTCACTCTCCCTGTCGACAATGTCTCTCCCTGTCTTCACTGTCTTCACTCTCTCTCCCTGTCGTCACTGTCAACACTCTCTCTCCCTGTCATCACTGTAGTCACTCTCTCTCCCTGTTGTCACTCACTCTCCCTGTCATAACTCTCCCTGTCATCACTCTCTCTCCCTGTCATCACTGTAGTCACTCTCTCTCCCTGTCATCACTCTCTCTCCCTGTCATCACTCTCTCTCCCTGTCGTCACTGTCGTCACTCTCTCTCCCTGTCATCACTGTCATCACTCTCTCTCCCTCTCATCACTGTCATCACTCTCTTTCCCTGTCATCACCGTCGTCACTCTCTCTCCCGGTCGTCACTGTCATCACTCTCTCACCCTGTCATCACTCTCTCTCCCTGTCATCACTGTCGTCACTCTCTCTCCATGTTATCACTGTTGTCACTCTCTCTCCCTGTCGTCACTGTCATCACTCTCTCTCCCTGTCGTCACTCTCTCTCCCTGTTGTCACTGTCATCACTCACTCTCTCACTGTCATCAATGTCGTCACTCTCTCTCCCTGTCATCACTGTCATCACCATCGTCACTCTCTCTCCCTGTCGTCACTGTCGTCATTCTCTCTCTCTCTGTCATAACTGTCATCACTCACTTTCCCTGCCATCACTCTCTCTCCCTGTCGTCACTGTCGTCGTTCTCTCTCCCTGTCATCACTGTCATCACTCTCTCTCCCTGTCGTCACTCTCGCTCCCTGTCGTCACTGTCTCTCCCTGTCGTCACTCTCCCTGTCGACAATGTCTCTCCCTGCCGTCACTGTCATCACTCTCTCTCCCTGTCGTCACTGTCGTCACTCTCTCTCCCTGTCATCACTGTCGTCACTCTCTCTCCCTGTTGTCACTCTTTCTGCCTGTCATCACTCTCCCTGTCATCCCTCTCTCTCCCTGTCGTCACTGTCGTCACTATCTCTCCCTGTCATCACTCTCTCTCCCTGTCTTCACTGTCTCTCCCTGTCGTCACTGTCATCACTCTATCTCCCTGTCATCACTGTTGTAACTCTCTCTGCCTGTCATCACTGTTGTCACTCTCTCTCCATGTCGTCACTGTCATCACTCTCTATCTCCCTGTTGTCACCGTCGTCACTCTCTCTCCATATCGTCACTGTCATCACTCTCTCTCTGTCGTCACTGTCATCACTCTCTCTCCCTGTCATCACTCTCTCTCCCTGTTGTCACTGTCGTCACTCTCTCTCCGTGTTGTCACTGTCGTCACTCTCTCTCACTGTCATCACTGTCGTCACTCTCTCTCCCTGTCGTCACTCTCTCTCCCTGTCGTCACTGTCGTCACTCTCTATCCCTGTCATCAATGTTGTCACGCTCTCTCCCTGTCATCACTGTCGTCACTCTCTCTCCCTGTCATCACTGTCATCATTCTCTCTCTCTGTCGTCACTATCATCACTATCTCTCCCTGTCATCACTCTCTCTCCCTGTCGTCACTGTCGTCACTCTCTCTCCCTGTCATCAATGTTGTCACTCTCTCTCCCTGTCATCACCGTCGTCACTCTCTCTCCCTGTTGTCACTGTCATCACTCTCTCTCTCTGTCGTCACTGTCATCACTATCTCTCCCTGTCATCAGTCTCTCTCACTGTCGTCACTGTCGTCACTCTCTCTCCCTGTCGTCACTGTCATCACTCTCTTTCCCTGTCATCACCGTCGTCACTCTCTCTCCCGGTCGTCACTGTCATCACTCTCTCACCCTGTCATCACTCTCTCTCCCTGTCGTCACTCTCTATCCATGTTATCACTGTTGTCACTCTCTCTCCCTGTCGTCACTGTCATCACTCTCTCTCCCTGTCATCACTCTCTCTCCCTGTTGTCACTGTCATCACTCTCTCTCCCTGTCATCAATGTCGTCAATCTCTCTCTCTGTCGTAACTGTCATCACTCACTTTCTCTGTCATTACTCTCTCTCCCTGTCGTCACTGTCGTCACTCTCTCTCCCTGTCATCACTGTCATCACTCTTTCTCCCTGTCGTCACTCTCTCTCCCTGTCGTCACTCTCCCTGTCGACAATGTCTCTCCCTGCCGTCACTGTCATCACTCTCTCTCCTTGTCATCACTGTTGTCCCTCTCTCTCCCTGTCATCACTGTCGTCACTCTCTCTTCCTGTTGTCACTGTTTCTCCCTGTCGTCACTGTCGTCACTCTCTCTCCCTGTCGTCACTTTTTCTCCCTGTAGTCACTGTCATCACTCTCTCTCTCCCTGTCTTCACTGTCGTCGTCACTCTCTTTCCCTGTCGTCACTGTTGTCACTCTCTCTTCCTGTCATCACTCTCTCTCCCTGTCGTCACTGTCTCTCCCTCTCATCACTGTCATCACTCTCTTTCCCTGTCATCACCGTCGTCACTCTCTCTCCCGATCGTCACTGTCGTCACTCTCTCACCCTGTCATCACTCTCTCTCCCTGTCGTCACTGTCGTCACTCTCTCTCCATGTTATCACTGTTGTCACTCTCTCTCCCTGTCGTCACTGTCATCACTCTCTCTCCCTGTCGTCACTCTCTCTCCCTGTTGTCACTGTCATCACTCTCTCTCCCTGTCATCAATGTCGTCACTCTCTCTCCCTGTCATCACTGTCATCACCATCGTCACTCTCTCTCCCTGTCGTCACTGTCGTCACTCTCTCTCTCTCTGTCGTAACTGTCATCACTCACTTTCCCTGTCATCACTCTCTCTCCCTGTCGTCACTGTCGTCACTCTCTCTCCCTGTCATCACTGTCATCACTCTCTCTCCCTGTCGTCACTCTCTCTCCCTGTTGTCACTGCCTCTCCCTGTCGTCACTCTCCCTGTCGACAATGTCTCTCCCTGCCGTCACTGTCATCACTCTCTCTCCCTGTCGTCACTGTCGTCACTCTCTCTCCCTGTCATCACTGTCGTCACTCTCTCTCCCTGTTGTCACTCTTTCTCCCTGTCATCACTCTCCCTGTCATCCCTCTCTCTCCCTGTCGTCACTGTCGTCACTATCTCTCCCTGTCATCACTCTCTCTCCCTGTCGTCACTGTCTCTCCCTGTCGTCACTGTCATCACTCTATCTCCCTGTCATCACTGTTGTCACTCTCTCTGCCTGTCATCACTGTTGTCACTCTCTCTCCATGTCGTCACTGTCATCACTCTCTCTCCCTGTCATCAATGTCGTCACTCTCTCTCCCTGTCATCACTGTCATCACCATCGTCACTCTCTCTCCCTGTCGTCACTGTCGTCACTCTCTCTCTCTCTGTCGTAACTGTCATCACTCACTTTCCCTGTCATCACTCTCTCTCCCTGTCGTCACTGTCGTCACTCTCTCTCCCTGTCATCACTGTCATCACTCTCTCTCCCTGTCGTCACTCTCTCTCCCTGTCGTCACTGCCTCTCCCTGTCGTCACTCTCCCTGTCGACAATGTCTCTCCCTGCCGTCACTGTCATCACTCTCTCTCCCTGTCGTCACTGTCGTCACTCTCTCTCCCTGTCATCACTGTCGTCACTCTCTCTCCCTGTTGTCACTCTTTCCCCCTGTCATCACTCTCCCTGTCATCCCTCTCTCTCCCTGTCGTCACTGTCGTCACTATCTCTCCCTGTCATCACTCTCTCTCCCTGTCGTCACTGTCTCTCCCTGTCGTCACTGTCATCACTCTATCTCCCTGTCATCACTGTTGTCACTCTCTCTGCCTGTCATCACTGTTGTCACTCTCTCTCCATGTCGTCACTGTCATCACTCTCTCTCCCTGTTGTCACCGTCGTCACTCTCTCTCCCTGTCGTCACTGTCATCACTCTCTTTCTGTCGTCACTGTCATCACTCTCTCTCCCTGTCATCACTCTCTCTCCCTGTTGTCACTGTCGTCACTCTCTCTCCGTGTTGTCACTGTCGTCATTCTCTCTCCCTGTCATCACTGTCGTCACTCTCTCTCCCTGTCGTCACTCTCTCTCCCTGTCGTCACTGTCGTCACTCTCTCTCCCTGTCATCAATGTTGTCACGCTCTCTCCCTGTCATCACTCTCCCTGTCATCCCTCTCTCTCCCTGTCGTCACTGTCGTCACTATCTCTCCCTGTCATCACTCTCTCTCCCTGTCATCACTCTCTCTCCCTGTCGTCACTGTCATCATTCTCTCTCTCTGTCGTCACTGTCATCACTATCTCTCCCTGTCATCACTCTCTCTCCCTGTCGTCACTCTCTCTCCCTGTCGTCACTGTCGTCACTCTCTCTCCCTGTCATCAATGTTGTCACTCTCTCTCCCTGTCATCACCGTCGTCACTCTCTCTCCCTGTCGTCACTGTCATCACTCTCTCTCTCTGTCGTCACTGTCATCACTATCTCTCCCTGTCATCACTCTCTCTCCCTGTCGTCACTGTCATCACTCTCTCTCCCTGTCGTCACTGTCATCACTCTCTTTCCCTGTCATCACCGTCGTCACTCTCTCTCCCGGTCGTCACTGTCGTCACTCTCTCACCCTGTCATCACTCTCTCTCCCTGTCGTCACTCTCTCTCCATGTTATCACTGTTGTCACTCTCTCTCCCTGTCGTCACTGTCATCACTCTCTCTCCCTGTTGTCACTGTCATCACTCTCTCTCCCTGTCATCAATGTCGTCACTCTCTCTCCCTATCATCACTGTCATCACCATCGTCACTCTCTATCCCTGTCGTCACTGTCGTCACTCTCTCTCTCTGTCTTAACTGTCATCACTCACTTTCCCTGTCATCACTCTCTCTCCCTGTCGTCACTGTCGTCACTCTCTCTCCCTGTCATCACTGTCATCACTCTCTCTCCCTGTCGTCACTCTCTCTCCCTGTCGTCACTGTCTCTCCCTATCGTCACTCTCCCTGTCGACAATGTCTCTCCCTGCCGTCACTGTCATCACACTCTCTCCCTGAAATCACTGTCGTCACTCTCTCTCCCTGTCATCACTGTCGTCACTCTCTCTCCCTGTTGTCGCTGTTTCTCCCTGTCGTCACTGTCGTCACTCTCTCTCCCTGACGTCACTTTCTCTCCCTGTAGTCACTGTCATCACTCTCTCTCTCCCTGTCTTCACTGTCGTCGTCACTCTCTCTCCCTGTCGTCACTGTTGTCACTCTCTCTCCCTGTCATCACTCTCTCTCCCTGTTGTCACTGTCTCTCCCTCTCATCACTGTCATCACTCTCTTTCCCTGTCATCATCGTCGTCACTCTCTCTCCCTGTCGTCACTGTTGTCACTCTCTCTCCCTGTCATCACTCTCTCTCTCCCTGTCGTCACTGTCTCTCCCTGTCGTCACTGTCGTCACTCTCTCTCCCTGTCGTCACTCTCTCTCCCTGTCGTCACTGTTTCTCCCTGTCGTCACTGTTGTCACTCTCTCTCCCTGTTGTCACTGTCTCTCCCTGTCGTCACTGTTATCACTCACTCTCCCTGTCGTCACTGTCGTCACTCTCTCTCCCTGTCGTCACTGTCATCACTCTCTCTCCCTGTCATCACTGTAGTCACTCTCTCTCCCTGTTGTCACTCACTCTCTCTGTCATAACTCTCCGTGTCGTCACTTTTTCTCCCTGTCATCACTGTAGTCACTCTCTCTCCCTGTCATCACTCTCTCTCCCTGTCATCACTCTCTCCCTGTCGTCACTGTCGTCACTCTCTCTCCCTGTCATCACTGTCATCACTCTCTCTCCCTCTCATCACTGTCATCACTCTCTTTCCCTGTCATCACCGTCGTCACTCTCTCTCCCGGTCGTCACTGTCTTCACTCTCTCACCCTGTCATCACTCTCTCTCCCTGTCGACACTGTTGTTTCTCTCTCTCCCTGTCGTCACTGTCATCACTCTCTCTCCCTGTCGTCACTCTCTCTCCCTGTTGTCATTGTCATCCCTCTCTCTCCCTGTCATCAATGTCGTCACTCTCTCTCTCCCTGTCATCACTGTCATCACCATCATCACTCTCTCTCCCTGTCGTCACTGTCGTCACTCTCTCTCTCTCTGTCGTAACTGTCATCACTCACTTTCCCTGTCATCACTCTCTCTCCCTGTCGTCACTGTCGTCACTCTTTCTCCCAGTCATCACTCTCTCTCCCTGTCGTCACTCTCTCTCCCTGTCGTCACTCTCTCTCCCTGTCGTCACTCTCCCTGTCGACAATGTCTATCCCTGCCGTCACAGTCATCACTCTCTCTCCCTGTCGTCACTGTCGTCACTCTCTCTCCCTGTCATCACTGTCGTCACTCTCTCTCCCTGTTGTCACTCTCTCTCCCTGTCATCACTCTCCCTGTCATCCCTCTCTCTCCCTGTCGTCACTGTCGTCACTATCTCTCCTTGTCATCACTTTCCCTGTCGTCACTGTCTCTCCCTGTCGTCACTGTCATCACTCTCTCTCCCTGCCATCACTGTTGTCACTATCTCTCCCTGTCATCACTGTTGTCACTCTCTCTCCCTGTCGTCACTGTCTCTCCCTGTCGTCACTGTCATCACTCTATCTCCCTGTCATCACTGTTGTCACTCTCTCTGCCTGTCATCACTGTTGTCACTCTCTCTCCATGTCGTCACTGCCATCACTCTCTCTCTCCCTGTTGTCACCGTCGTCACTCTCTTTCCCTGTCGTCACTGTCATCACCCTCTCTCTGTCGTCACTGTCATCAGTCTCTCTCCCTGTCATCACTCTCTCTCCCTGTTGTCACTGTCGTCACTCTCTCTCCGTGTTGTCACTGTCGTCACTCTCTCTCCCTGTCATCACTGTAGTCACTCTCTCTCCCTGTCGTCACTTTCTCTCCCTGTAGTCACTGTCATCACTCTCTCTCTCCCTGTCTTCACAGTCGTCGTCACTCTCTCTCCCTGTCGTCACTGTTGTCACTCTCTCTCCCTGTCATCACTCTCTATCCATGTCGTCACTGTCTCTCCCTCTCATCACTGTCATCACTCTCTTTCCCTGTTATCACCGTCGTCACTCTCTCTCCCGGTCGTCACTGTCGTCACTCTCTCACCCTGTCATCACTCTGTCTCCCTGTCGTCACTGTCGTCACTCTCTCTCCATGTTATCACTGTTGTCACTCTCTCTCCCTGTCGTCACTGTCATCACTCTCTCTCCCTGTTGTCACTGTCTCTCCCTGTTGTCACTGTCATCACTCTCTCTCCCTGTCATCAATGTCGTCACTCTCTCTCCCTGTCATCACTGTCATCACCATCGTCACTCTCTCTCCCTGTCGTCACTGTCGTCACTCTCTCTCTCTGTCGTAACTGTCATCACTCACTTTCCCTGTCATCACTCTCTCTCCCTGTCGTCACTTTCGTCACTCTCTCTCCCTGTCATCACTGTCATCACTCTCTCTCCCTGTCGTCACTCTCTCTCCCTGTCGTCACTGTCTCTCCCTGTCGTCACTGTCTCTCCCTGTCGTCACTCTCCCTGTCGACAATGTCTCTCCCTGCCGTCACTGTCATCACTCTCTCTCCCTGTCGTCACTCTCTCTCCCTGTCATCACTGTCATCACTCTATCTCCCTGTCATCACTGTTGTCACTCTCTCTCCCTGTCATCACTGTCGTCACTCTCTCTCCCTGTTGTCACTGTTTCTCCCTGTCATCACTGTCGTCACTCTCTCTCCCTGTCGTCACTTTCTCTCCCTGTAGTCACTGTCATCACTCTCTCTCTCTCCCTATCTTCACTGTCGTCGTCACTCTCTCTCCCTGTCGTCACTGTTGTCACTCTCTTCTCCCTGTCATCACTCTCTCTCCCTGTCGTCACTGTCTCTCCCTGTCGTCACTGTCGTCACTCTCTCTCCCTGTCGTCACTCTCTCTCCCTGTCGTCACTGTTTCTCCCTGTCGTCATTGTTGTCACTCTCTCTCCCTGTCGTCACTGTCGTCACTCTCTCTCCCTGTCGTCACTCTCTCTCCCTGTCGTCACTCTCTCTCCCTGTCGTCACTGTTTCTCCCTGTCGTCACTGTTGTCACTCTCTCTCCCTGTTGTCACTGTCTCTCCCTGTCGTCACTGTCATCACTCACTCTCCCTGTCGTCACTGTCTTCACTCTCTCTCCCTGTCGTCACTGTCATCACTCTCTCTCCCTGTCATCACTGTAGTCACTCTCTCTCCCTGTTGTCACTCACTCTCCCTGTCATAACTCTCCGTGTCGTCACTTTTTCTCCCTGTCATCACTGTAGTCACTCTCTCTCCCTGTCATCACTCTCTCTCCCTGTCATCACTCTCTCCCTGTCGTCACTGTCGTCACTCTCTCTCCCTGTCATCACTGTCATCACTCTCTCTCCCTCTCATCACTGTCATCACTCTCTTTCCCTGTCATCACCGTCGTCACTCTCTCTCCCGGTCGTCACTGTCTTCACTCTCTCACCCTGTCATCACTCTCTCTCCCTGTCGACACTGTTGTTTCTCTCTCTCCCTGTCGTCACTGTCATCACTCTCTCTCCCTGTCGTCACTCTCTCTCCCTGTTGTCACTGTCATCACTCTCTCTCCCTGTCATCAATGTCGTCACTCTCTCTCTCCCTGTCATCACCATCATCACTCTCTCTCCCTGTCGTCACTGTCGTCACTCTCTCTCTCTGTCGTAACTGTCATCACTCACTTTCCCTGTCATCACTCTCTCTCCCTGTCGTCACTGTCGTCACTCTTTCTCCCTGTCATCACTCTCTCTCCCTGTCGTCACTCTCTCTCCCTGTCGTCACTCTCTCTCCCTGTCGTCACTCTCCCTGTCGACAATGTCTCTCCCAGCCGTCACAGTCATCACTCTCTCTCCCTGTCGTCACTGTCGTCACTCTCTCTCCCTGTCATCACTGTCGTCACTCTCTCTCCCTGTTGTCACTCTCTCTCCCTGTCATCACTCTCCCTGTCATCCCTCTCTCTCCCTGTCGTCACTGTCGTCACTATCTCTCCTTGTCATCACTTTCCCTGTCGTCACTGTCTCTCCCTGTCGTCACTGTCATCACTCTCTCTCCCTGCCATCACTGTTGTCACTATCTCTCCCTGTCATCACTGTTGTCACTCTCTCTCCCTGTCGTCACTGTCTCTCCCTGTCGTCACTGTCATCACTCTATCTCCCTGTCATCACTGTTGTCACTTTCTCTGCCTGTCATCACTGTTGTCACTCTCTCTCCATGTCGTCACTGTCATCACTCTCTCTCTCCCTGTTGTCACCGTCGTCACTCTCTCTCCCTGTCGTCACTGTCATCACCCTCTCTCTGTCGTCACTGTCATCAGTCTCTCTCCCTGTCATCACTCTCTCTCCCTGTTGTCACTGTCGTCACTCTCTCTCCGTGTTGTCACTGTCGTCACTCTCTCTCCCTGTCATCACTGTAGTCACTCTCTCTCCCTGTCGTCACTTTCTCTCCCTGTAGTCACTGTCATCACTCTCTCTCTCCCTGTCTTCACTGTCGTCGTCACTCTCTCTCCCTGTCGTCACTGTTGTCACTCTCTCTCCCTGTCATCACTCTCTATCCCTGTCGTCACTGTCTCTCCCTCTCATCACTGTCATCACTCTCTTTCCCTGTTATCACCGTCGTCACTCTCTCTCCCGGTCGTCACTGTCGTCACTCTCTCACCCTGTCATCACTCTCTCTCCCTGTCGTCACTGTCGTCACTCTCTCTCCATGTTATCACTGTTGTCACTCTCTCTCCCTGTCGTCACTGTCATCACTCTCTCTCCCTGTCATCAATGTCGTCACTCTCTCTCCCTGTCATCACTGTAGTCACTCTCTCTCCCTGTCGTCACTTTCTCTCCCTGTAGTCACTGTCATCACTCTCTCTCTCCCTGTCTTCACTGTCGTCGTCACTCTCTCTCCCTGTCGTCACTGTTGTCACTCTCTCTCCCTGTCATCACTCTCTATCCCTGTCGTCACTGTCTCTCCCTCTCATCACTGTCATCACTCTCTTTCCCTGTTATCACCGTCGTCACTCTCTCTCCCGGTCGTCACTGTCGTCACTCTCTCACCCTGTCATCACTCTCTCTCCTTGTCGTCACTGTCGTCACTCTCTCTCCATGTTATCACTGTTGTCACTCTCTCTCCCTGTCGTCACTGTCATCACTCTCTCTCCCTGTTGTCACTGTCTCTCCCTGTTGTCACTGTCATCACTCTCTCTCCCTGTCATCAATGTCGTCACTCTCTCTCCCTGTCATCACTGTCATCACCATCGTCACTCTCTCTCCCTGTCGTCACTGTCGTCACTCTCTCTGTCGTAACTGTCATCACTCACTTTCCCTGTCATCACTCTCTCTCCCTGTCGTCACTTTCGTCACTCTCTCTCCCTGTCATCACTGTCATCACTCTCTCTCCCTGTCGTCACTCTCTCTCCCTGTCGTCACTGTCTCTCCCTGTCGTCACTCTCCCTGTCGACAATGTCTCTCCCTGTCATCACTGTCATCACTCTATCTCCCTGTCATCACTGTTGTCACTCTCTCTCCCTGTCATCACTGTCGTCACTCTCTCTCCCTGTTGTCACTGTTTCTCCCTGTCATCACTGTCGTCACTCTCTCTCCCTGTCGTCACTTTCTCTCCCTGTAGTCACTGTCATCACTCTCTCTCTCTCCCTATCTTCACTGTCGTCGTCACTCTCTCTCCCTGTCGTCACTGTTGTCACTCTCTCTCCCTGTCATCACTCTCTCTCCCTGTCGTCACTGTCTCTCCCTGTCGTCACTGTCGTCACTCTCTCACCCTGTCGTCACTCTCTCTCCCTGTCGTCACTGTTTCTCCCTGTCGTCATTGTTGTCACTCTCTCTCCCTGTCGTCACTCTCTCTCCATGTTATCACTGTTGTCACTCTCTCTCCCTGTCGTCACTCTCTCTCCCTGTTGTCACTGTCATCACTCTCTCTCCCTGTCATCAATGTCGTCACTCTATCTCCCTGTCATCACCATCGTCACTCACTCTCCCTGTCGTCACTGTCGTCACTCTCTCTCTCTCTGTCATAACTGTCATCGCTCACTTTCCCTGTCATCACTCTCTCTCCCTGTCGTCACTGTCGTCACTTTCTCTCCCTGTCATCACTGTCATCACTCTCTCTCCCTGTCGTCACTCTCTCTCTGTGTCATCACTCTCCCTGTCATCCCTCTCTCTCCAGGTCGTCACTCTTTCTCCCTGTCATCACTCTCTCTCCCTGTCGTCACTCTCTCTCCCTGTCGTCACTCTCTCTCCCTGTCGTCACTCTCCCTGTCGACAATGTCTCTCCCAGCCGTCACAGTCATCACTCTCTCTCCCTGTCGTCACTGTCGTCACTCTCTCTCCCTGTCATCACTGTCGTCACTCTCTCTCCCTGTTGTCACTCTCTCGCCCTGTCATCACTCTCCCTGTCATCCCTCTCTCTCCCTGTCGTCACTATCTCCCCTTGTCATCACTTTCCCTGTCATCACTGTCTCTCCCTGTCGTCACTGTCATCACTCTCTCTCCCTGCCATCACTGTTGTCACTATCTCTCCCTGTCATCACTCTCTCTCCCTGTCGTCACTGTCATCACCCTCTCTCTGTCGTCACTGTCATCAGTCTCTCTCCCTGTCATCACTCTCTCTCCCTGTTGTCACTGTCGTCACTCTCTCTCCGTGTTGTCACTGTCGTCACTCTCTCTCCCTGTCATCACTGTAGTCACTCTCTCTCCCTGTCGTCACTTTCTCTCCCTGTAGTCACTGTCATCACTCTCTCTCTCCCTGTCTTCACTGTCGTCGTCACTCTCTCTCCCTGTCGTCACTGTTGTCACTCTCTCTCCCTGTCATCACTCTCTATCCCTGTCGTCACTGTCTCTCCCTCTCATCACTGTCATCACTCTCTTTCCCTGTTATCACCGTCGTCACTCTCTCTCCCGGTCGTCACTGTCGTCACTCTCTCACCCTGTCATCACTCTCTCTCCCTGTCGTCACTGTCGTCACTCTCTCTCCATGTTATCACTGTTGTCACTCTCTCTCCCTGTCGTCACTGTCATCACTCTCTCTCCCTGTCATCAATGTCGTCACTCTCTCTCCCTGTCATCACTGTAGTCACTCTCTCTCCCTGTCGTCACTTTCTCTCCCTGTAGTCACTGTCATCACTCTCTCTCTCCCTGTCTTCACTGTCGTCGTCACTCTCTCTCCCTGTCGTCACTGTTGTCACTCTCTCTCCCTGTCATCACTCTCTATCCCTGTCGTCACTGTCTCTCCCTCTCATCACTGTCATCACTCTCTTTCCCTGTTATCACCGTCGTCACTCTCTCTCCCTGTCGTCACTGTCGTCACTCTCTCACCCTGTCATCACTCTCTCTCCCTGTCGTCACTGTCGTCACTCTCTCTCCATGTTATCACTGTTGTCACTCTCTCTCCCTGTCGTCACTGTCATCACTCTCTCTCCCTGTTGTCACTGTCTCTCCCTGTTGTCACTGTCATCACTCTCTCTCCCTGTCATCAATGTCGTCACTCTCTCTCCCTGTCATCACTGTCATCACCATCGTCACTCTCTCTCCCTGTCGTCACTGTCGTCACTCTCTCTGTCGTAACTGTCATCACTCACTTTCCCTGTCATCACTCTCTCTCCCTGTCGTCACTTTCGTCACTCTCTCTCCCTGTCATCACTGTCATCACTCTCTCTCCCTGTCGTCACTCTCTCTCCCTGTCGTCACTGTCTCTCCCTGTCGTCACTCTCCCTGTCGACAATGTCTCTCCCTGTCATCACTGTCATCACTCTATCTCCCTGTCATCACTGTTGTCACTCTCTCTCCCTGTCATCACTGTCGTCACTCTCTCTCCCTGTTGTCACTGTTTCTCCCTGTCATCACTGTCGTCACTCTCTCTCCCTGTAGTCACTGTCATCACTCTCTCTCTCTCCCTATCTTCACTGTCGTCGTCACTCTCTCTCCCTGTCGTCACTGTTGTCACTCTCTCTCCCTGTCATCACTCTCTCTCCCTGTCGTCACTGTCTCTCCCTGTCGTCACTGTCGTCACTCTCTCTCCCTGTCGTCACTCTCTCTCCCTGTCGTCACTGTTTCTCCCTGTCGTCATTGTTGTCACTCTCTCTCCCTGTCGTCACTCTCTCTCCATGTTATCACTGTTGTCACTCTCTCTCCCTGTCGTCACTCTCTCTCCCTGTTGTCACTGTCATCACTCTCTCTCCCTGTCATCAATGTCGTCACTCTATCTCCCTGTCATCACCATCGTCACTCTCTCTCCCTGTCGTCACTGTCGTCACTCTCTCTCTCTCTGTTATAACTGTCATCGCTCACTTTGCCTGTCATCACTATCTCTCCCTGTCGTCACTGTCGTCACTTTCTCTCCCTGTCATCACTGTCATCACTCTCTCTCCCTGTCGTCACTCTCTCTCCGTGTCATCACTCTCTATCCCTGTCGTCACTCTCTCTCCCTGTTGTCACTGTCATCACTCTCTCTCCCTGTCATCAATGTCGTCACTCTCTCTCCCTGTCATCACTGTCATCACCATCGTCACTCTCTCTCCCTGTCGTCACTGTCGTCACTCTCTCTCTCTCTGTCGTAACTGTCATCACTCACTTTCCCTGTCATCACTCTCTCTCCCTGTCGTCACTGTCGTCACTCTCTCTCCCTGTCATCACTGTCATCACTCTCTCTCCCTGTCGTCACTCTCTCTCCCTGTCGACAATGTCTCTCCCTGCCGTCACTGTCATCACTCTCTCTCCCTGTCATCACTGTCGTCACTCTCTCTCCCTGTCATCACTGTCGTCACTCTCTCTCCCTGTTGTCACTGTTTCTCCCTGTCATCACTGTTGTCACTCTCTCTCCCTGTCGTCACTTTCTCTCCCTGTAGTCACTGTCATCACTCTCTCTCTCTCCCTATCTTCTCTGTCGTCGTCACTCTCTCTCCCTGTCGTCACTGTTGTCACTCTCTCTCCCTGTCATCACTCTCTCTCCCTGTCGTCACTGTCTCTCCCTGTCGTCACTGTCGTCACTCTCTCTCCCTGTCGTCACTCTCTCTCCCTGTCGTCACTGTTTCTCCCTGTCGTCACTGTTGTCACTCTCTCTCCCTGTTGTCACTGTCTCTCCCTGTCGTCACTGTCATCACTCTCTCTCCCTGTCGTCACTGTCATCACTCTCTCTCCCTGTCATCACTGTAGTCACTCTCTCTCCCTGTTGTCACTCACTCTCCCTGTCATAACTCTCCGTGTCGTCACTCTCTCTCCCTGTCATCACTGTAGTCACTCTCTCTCCCTGTCATCACTCTCTCTCCCTGTCATCACTCTCTCTCCCTGTCGTCACTGTTTCTCCCTCTCGTCTCTGTTGTCACTCTCTCTCCCTGTTGTCACTGTCTCTCCCTGTCGTCACTGTCATCACTCTCTCTCCCTGTCGTCACTGTCGTCACTCTCTCTCCCTGTCGTCACTGTCATCACTCTCTCTCCCTGTCATCACTGTAGTCACTCTCTCTCCCTGTTGTCACTCACTCTCCCTGTCATAACTCTCCCTGTCGTCACTCTCTCTCCCTGTCATCACTGTAGTCACTCTCTTTCCCTGTCATCACTCTCTCTCCCTGTCATCACTCTCTCTCCCTGTCGTCACTGTCGTCACTCTCTCACCCTGTCATCACTCTCTTTCCCTGTCGTCACTGTCGTCACTCTCTCTCTCTCTGTCGTAACTGTCATCACTCACTTTCCCTTTCATCACTCTCTCTCCCTGTCGTCACTGTTGTCACTCTCTCTCCCTGTCATCACTGTCATCACTCTCTCTCCCTGTCGTCACTCTCTCTCTGTCGTCACTGTCTCTCCCTGTCGTCACTCTCCCTGTCGACAATGTCTCTCCCTGTCTTCACTGTCTTCACTCTCTCTCCCTGTCGTCACTGTCAACACTCTCTCTCCCTGTCATCACTGTAGTCACTCTCTCTCCCTGTTGTCACTCACTCTCCCTGTCATAACTCTCCCTGTCGTCACTCTCTCTCCCTGTCATCACTGTAGTCACTCTCTCTCCCTGTCATCACTCTCTCTCCCTGTCATCACTCTCTCTCCATGTCGTCACTGTCGTCACTCTCTCTCCCTGTCATCACTCTCTCTCTCCCTGTCGTCACTGTCTCTCCCTGTCGTCACTGTCGTCACTCTCTCTCCCTGTCGTCACTCTCTCTCCCTGTCGTCACTGTTTCTCCCTGTCGTCACTGTTGTCACTGTCTCTCCCTGTCGTCACTGTCATCACTCACTCTCCCTGTCGTCACGTCATCACTCTTTCTCCCTGACGTCACTGTCGTCACTCTCTCTCTCTGTCGTCACTGTCATCACTCTCTCTCCCTGTCATCACTCTCTCTCCCTGTTGTCACTGTCATCACTCTCTCTTCGTGTTGTCACTCTCTCTCCCTGTCATCATTGTCTCTCCCTGTTGTCACTGTCATCACTCTCTCTCCCTGTCATCACTGTTGTCACTCTCTCTCCCTGTCATCACTCTCTCTCCCTGTCGTCACTGTCTCTCCCTGTCATCTCTTTCGTCACTCTCTCTCCCTGTCATCACTGTCGTCACTCTCTATCCCTGTTGTCACTGTTTCTCCCTGTCGTCACTCTCTCTCCCTGTCGTCACTTTCTCTCCCTGTAGTCACTGTCATCACTCTCTCTCTCCCTGTCTTCACTGTTGTCGTTACTCTCTCTCCCTGTCGTCACTGTTGTCACTCTCTCTCCCTGTCATCACTCTCTCTCCCTGTCGTCACTGTCTCTCCCTGTCGTCACTGTCGTCACTCTCTCTCCCTGTCGTCACTCTCTCTCCCTGTCGTCACTGTTTCTCCCTCTCGTCTCTGTTGTCACTCTCTCTCCCTGTTGTCACTGTCTCTCCCTGTCGTCACTGTCATCACTCTCTCTCCCTGTCGTCACTGTCGTCACTCTCTCTCCCTGTCGTCACTGTCATCACTCTCTCTCCCTGTCATCACTGTAGTCACTCTCTCTCCCTGTTGTCACTCACTCTCCCTGTCATAACTCTCCCTGTCGTCACTCTCTCTCCCTGTCATCACTGTAGTCACTCTCTTTCCCTGTCATCACTCTCTCTCCCTGTCATCACTCTCTCTCCCTGTCGTCACTGTCGTCACTCTCTCACCCTGTCATCACTCTCTTTCCCTGTCGTCACTGTCGTCACTCTCTCTCTCTCTGTCGTAACTGTCATCACTCACTTTCCCTTTCATCACTCTCTCTCCCTGTCGTCACTGTCGTCACTCTCTCTCCCTGTCATCACTGTCATCACTCTCTCTCCCTGTCGTCACTCTCTCTCTGTCGTCACTGTCTCTCCCTGTCGTCACTCTCCCTGTCGACAATGTCTCTCCCTGTCTTCACTGTCTTCACTCTCTCTCCCTGTCGTCACTGTCAACACTCTCTCTCCCTGTCATCACTGTAGTCACTCTCTCTCCCTGTTGTCACTCACTCTCCCTGTCATAACTCTCCCTGTCGTCACTCTCTCTCCCTGTCATCACTGTAGTCACTCTCTCTCCCTGTCATCACTCTCTCTCCCTGTCATCACTCTCTCTCCCTGTCGTCACTGTCGTCACTCTCTCTCCCTGTCATCACTCTCTCTCTCCCTGTCGTCACTGTCTCTCCCTGTCGTCACTGTCGTCACTCTCTCTCCCTGTCGTCACTCTCTCTCCCTGTCGTCACTGTTTCTCCCTGTCGTCACTGTTGTCACTGTCTCTCCCTGTCGTCACTGTCATCACTCACTCTCCCTGTCGTCACGTCATCACTCTTTCTCCCTGACGTCACTGTCGTCACTCTCTCTCTCTGTCGTCACTGTCATCACTCTCTCTCCCTGTCATCACTCTCTCTCCCTGTTGTCACTGTCATCACTCTCTCTTCGTGTTGTCACTCTCTCTCCCTGTCATCATTGTCTCTCCCTGTTGTCACTGTCATCACTCTCTCTCCCTGTCATCACTGTTGTCACTCTCTCTCCCTGTCATCACTCTCTCTCCCTGTCGTCACTGTCTCTCCCTGTCATCTCTTTCGTCACTCTCTCTCCCTGTCATCACTGTCGTCACTCTCTATCCCTGTTGTCACTGTTTCTCCCTGTCGTCACTCTCTCTCCCTGTCGTCACTTTCTCTCCCTGTAGTCACTGTCATCACTCTCTCTCTCCCTGTCTTCACTGTTGTCGTTACTCTCTCTCCCTGTCGTCACTGTTGTCACTCTCTCTCCCTGTCATCACTCTCTCTCCCTGTCGTCACTGTCTCTCCCTGTCGTCACTGTCGTCACTCTCTCTCCCTGTCGTCACTCTCTCTCCCTGTTGTCACTGTTTCTCCCTCTCGTCTCTGTTGTCACTCTCTCTCCCTGTTGTCACTGTCTCTCCCTGTCGTCACTGTCATCACTCTCTCTCCCTGTCGTCACTGTCGTCACTCTCTCTCCCTGTCGTCACTGTCATCACTCTCTCTCCCTGTCATCACTGTAGTCACTCTCTCTCCCTGTTGTCACTCACTCTCCCTGTCATAACTCTCCCTGTCGTCACTCTCTCTCCCTGTCATCACTGTAGTCACTCTCTTTCCCTGTCATCACTCTCTCTCCCTGTCATCACTCTCTCTCCCTGTCGTCACTGTCGTCACTCTCTCACCCTGTCATCACTCTCTTTCCCTGTCGTCACTGTCGTCACTCTCTCTCTCTCTGTCGTAACTGTCATCACTCACTTTCCCTTTCATCACTCTCTCTCCCTGTCGTCACTGTCGTCACTCTCTATCCCTGTCATCACTGTCATCACTCTCTCTCCCTGTCGTCACTCTCTCTCTGTCGTCACTGTCTCTCCCTGTCGTCACTCTCCCTGTCGACAATGTCTCTCCCTGTCTTCACTGTCTTCACTCTCTCTCCCTGTCGTCACTGTCAACACTCTCTCTCCCTGTCATCACTGTAGTCACTCTCTCTCCCTGTTGTCACTCACTCTCCCTGTCATAACTCTCCCTGTCGTCACTCTCTCTCCCTGTCGTCACTGTCTCTCCCTGTCATCTCTTTCGTCACTCTCTCTCCCTGTCATCACTGTCGTCACTCTCTATCCCTGTTGTCACTGTTTCTCCCTGTCGTCACTCTCTCTCCCTGTCGTCACTTTCTCTCCCTGTAGTCACTGTCATCACTCTCTCTCTCCCTGTCTTCACTGTTGTCGTTACTCTCTCTCCCTGTCGTCACTGTTGTCACTCTCTCTCCCTGTCATCACTCTCTCTCCCTGTCGTCACTGTCTCTCCCTGTCGTCACTGTCGTCACTCTCTCTCCCTGTCGTCACTCTCTCTCCCTGTTGTCACTGTTTCTCCCTCTCGTCTCTGTTGTCACTCTCTCTCCCTGTTGTCACTGTCTCTCCCTGTCGTCACTGTCATCACTCTCTCTCCCTGTCGTCACTGTCGTCACTCTCTCTCCCTGTCGTCACTGTCAACACTCTCTCTCCCTGTCATCACTGTAGTCACTCTCTCTCCCTGTTGTCACTCACTCTCCCTGTCATAACTCTCCCTGTCATCACTCTCTCTCCCTGTCATCACTGTAGTCACTCTCTCTCCCTGTCATCACTCTCTCTCCCTGTCATCACTCTCTCTCCCTGTCGTCACTGTCGTCACTCTCTCTCCCTGTCATCACTGTCATCACTCTCTCTCCCTCTCATCACTGTCATCACTCTCTTTCCCTGTCATCACCGTCGTCACTCTCTCTCCCGGTCGTCACTGTCATCACTCTCTCACCCTGTCATCACTCTCTCTCCCTGTCATCACTGTCGTCACTCTCTCTCCATGTTATCACTGTTGTCACTCTCTCTCCCTGTCGTCACTGTCATCACTCTCTCTCCCTGTCGTCACTCTCTCTCCCTGTTGTCACTGTCATCACTCACTCTCTCACTGTCATCAATGTCGTCACTCTCTCTCCCTGTCATCACTGTCATCACCATCGTCACTCTCTCTCCCTGTCGTCACTGTCGTCATTCTCTCTCTCTCTGTCATAACTGTCATCACTCACTTTCCCTGCCATCACTCTCTCTCCCTGTCGTCACTGTCGTCGTTCTCTCTCCCTGTCATCACTGTCATCACTCTCTCTCCCTGTCGTCACTCTCGCTCCCTGTCGTCACTGTCTCTCCCTGTCGTCACTCTCCCTGTCGACAATGTCTCTCCCTGCCGTCACTGTCATCACTCTCTCTCCCTGTCGTCACTGTCGTCACTCTCTCTCCCTGTCATCACTGTCGTCACTCTCTCTCCCTGTTGTCACTCTTTCTGCCTGTCATCACTCTCCCTGTCATCCCTCTCTCTCCCTGTCGTCACTGTCGTCACTATCTCTCCCTGTCATCACTCTCTCTCCCTGTCTTCACTGTCTCTCCCTGTCGTCACTGTCATCACTCTATCTCCCTGTCATCACTGTTGTAACTCTCTCTGCCTGTCATCACTGTTGTCACTCTCTCTCCATGTCGTCACTGTCATCACTCTCTATCTCCCTGTTGTCACCGTCGTCACTCTCTCTCCATATCGTCACTGTCATCACTCTCTCTCTGTCGTCACTGTCATCACTCTCTCTCCCTGTCATCACTCTCTCTCCCTGTTGTCACTGTCGTCACTCTCTCTCCGTGTTGTCACTGTCGTCACTCTCTCTCACTGTCATCACTGTCGTCACTCTCTCTCCCTGTCGTCACTCTCTCTCCCTGTCGTCACTGTCGTCACTCTCTATCCCTGTCATCAATGTTGTCACGCTCTCTCCCTGTCATCACTGTCGTCACTCTCTCTCCCTGTCATCACTGTCATCATTCTCTCTCTCTGTCGTCACTATCATCACTATCTCTCCCTGTCATCACTCTCTCTCCCTGTCGTCACTGTCGTCACTCTCTCTCCCTGTCATCAATGTTGTCACTCTCTCTCCCTGTCATCACCGTCGTCACTCTCTCTCCCTGTTGTCACTGTCATCACTCTCTCTCTCTGTCGTCACTGTCATCACTATCTCTCCCTGTCATCAGTCTCTCTCACTGTCGTCACTGTCGTCACTCTCTCTCCCTGTCGTCACTGTCATCACTCTCTTTCCCTGTCATCACCGTCGTCACTCTCTCTCCCGGTCGTCACTGTCATCACTCTCTCACCCTGTCATCACTCTCTCTCCCTGTCGTCACTCTCTATCCATGTTATCACTGTTGTCACTCTCTCTCCCTGTCGTCACTGTCATCACTCTCTCTCCCTGTCATCACTCTCTCTCCCTGTTGTCACTGTCATCACTCTCTCTCCCTGTCATCAATGTCGTCAATCTCTCTCTCTGTCGTAACTGTCATCACTCACTTTCTCTGTCATTACTCTCTCTCCCTGTCGTCACTGTCGTCACTCTCTCTCCCTGTCATCACTGTCATCACTCTTTCTCCCTGTCGTCACTCTCTCTCCCTGTCGTCACTGTCTCTCCCTGTCGTCACTCTCCCTGTCGACAATGTCTCTCCCTGCCGTCACTGTCATCACTCTCTCTCCTTGTCATCACTGTTGTCCCTCTCTCTCCCTGTCATCACTGTCGTCACTCTCTCTTCCTGTTGTCACTGTTTCTCCCTGTCGTCACTGTCGTCACTCTCTCTCCCTGTCGTCACTTTTTCTCCCTGTAGTCACTGTCATCACTCTCTCTCTCCCTGTCTTCACTGTCGTCGTCACTCTCTTTCCCTGTCGTCACTGTTGTCACTCTCTCTTCCTGTCATCACTCTCTCTCCCTGTCGTCACTGTCTCTCCCTCTCATCACTGTCATCACTCTCTTTCCCTGTCATCACCGTCGTCACTCTCTCTCCCGATCGTCACTGTCGTCACTCTCTCACCCTGTCATCACTCTCTCTCCCTGTCGTCACTGTCGTCACTCTCTCTCCATGTTATCACTGTTGTCACTCTCTCTCCCTGTCGTCACTGTCATCACTCTCTCTCCCTGTCGTCACTCTCTCTCCCTGTTGTCACTGTCATCACTCTCTCTCCCTGTCATCAATGTCGTCACTCTCTCTCCCTGTCATCACTGTCATCACCATCGTCACTCTCTCTCCCTGTCGTCACTGTCGTCACTCTCTCTCTCTCTGTCGTAACTGTCATCACTCACTTTCCCTGTCATCACTCTCTCTCCCTGTCGTCACTGTCGTCACTCTCTCTCCCTGTCATCACTGTCATCACTCTCTCTCCCTGTCGTCACTCTCTCTCCCTGTTGTCACTGCCTCTCCCTGTCGTCACTCTCCCTGTCGACAATGTCTCTCCCTGCCGTCACTGTCATCACTCTCTCTCCCTGTCGTCACTGTCGTCACTCTCTCTCCCTGTCATCACTGTCGTCACTCTCTCTCCCTGTTGTCACTCTTTCTCCCTGTCATCACTCTCCCTGTCATCCCTCTCTCTCCCTGTCGTCACTGTCGTCACTATCTCTCCCTGTCATCACTCTCTCTCCCTGTCGTCACTGTCTCTCCCTGTCGTCACTGTCATCACTCTATCTCCCTGTCATCACTGTTGTCAC
Source organism: Pseudophryne corroboree (assembly GCF_028390025.1). NCBI lineage: Eukaryota > Metazoa > Chordata > Amphibia > Anura > Myobatrachidae > Pseudophryne > Pseudophryne corroboree. The sequence continues at coordinate 286,209 of NW_026970291.1, read as the reverse complement.
TCTCTCTGCCTGTCATCACTGTTGTCACTCTCTCTCCATGTCGTCACTGTCATCACTCTCTCTCCCTGTCATCAATGTCGTCACTCTCTCTCCCTGTCATCACTGTCATCACCATCGTCACTCTCTCTCCCTGTCGTCACTGTCGTCACTCTCTCTCTCTCTGTCGTAACTGTCATCACTCACTTTCCCTGTCATCACTCTCTCTCCCTGTCGTCACTGTCGTCACTCTCTCTCCCTGTCATCACTGTCATCACTCTCTCTCCCTGTCGTCACTCTCTCTCCCTGTCGTCACTGCCTCTCCCTGTCGTCACTCTCCCTGTCGACAATGTCTCTCCCTGCCGTCACTGTCATCACTCTCTCTCCCTGTCGTCACTGTCGTCACTCTCTCTCCCTGTCATCACTGTCGTCACTCTCTCTCCCTGTTGTCACTCTTTCCCCCTGTCATCACTCTCCCTGTCATCCCTCTCTCTCCCTGTCGTCACTGTCGTCACTATCTCTCCCTGTCATCACTCTCTCTCCCTGTCGTCACTGTCTCTCCCTGTCGTCACTGTCATCACTCTATCTCCCTGTCATCACTGTTGTCACTCTCTCTGCCTGTCATCACTGTTGTCACTCTCTCTCCATGTCGTCACTGTCATCACTCTCTCTCCCTGTTGTCACCGTCGTCACTCTCTCTCCCTGTCGTCACTGTCATCACTCTCTTTCTGTCGTCACTGTCATCACTCTCTCTCCCTGTCATCACTCTCTCTCCCTGTTGTCACTGTCGTCACTCTCTCTCCGTGTTGTCACTGTCGTCATTCTCTCTCCCTGTCATCACTGTCGTCACTCTCTCTCCCTGTCGTCACTCTCTCTCCCTGTCGTCACTGTCGTCACTCTCTCTCCCTGTCATCAATGTTGTCACGCTCTCTCCCTGTCATCACTCTCCCTGTCATCCCTCTCTCTCCCTGTCGTCACTGTCGTCACTATCTCTCCCTGTCATCACTCTCTCTCCCTGTCATCACTCTCTCTCCCTGTCGTCACTGTCATCATTCTCTCTCTCTGTCGTCACTGTCATCACTATCTCTCCCTGTCATCACTCTCTCTCCCTGTCGTCACTCTCTCTCCCTGTCGTCACTGTCGTCACTCTCTCTCCCTGTCATCAATGTTGTCACTCTCTCTCCCTGTCATCACCGTCGTCACTCTCTCTCCCTGTCGTCACTGTCATCACTCTCTCTCTCTGTCGTCACTGTCATCACTATCTCTCCCTGTCATCACTCTCTCTCCCTGTCGTCACTGTCATCACTCTCTCTCCCTGTCGTCACTGTCATCACTCTCTTTCCCTGTCATCACCGTCGTCACTCTCTCTCCCGGTCGTCACTGTCGTCACTCTCTCACCCTGTCATCACTCTCTCTCCCTGTCGTCACTCTCTCTCCATGTTATCACTGTTGTCACTCTCTCTCCCTGTCGTCACTGTCATCACTCTCTCTCCCTGTTGTCACTGTCATCACTCTCTCTCCCTGTCATCAATGTCGTCACTCTCTCTCCCTATCATCACTGTCATCACCATCGTCACTCTCTATCCCTGTCGTCACTGTCGTCACTCTCTCTCTCTGTCTTAACTGTCATCACTCACTTTCCCTGTCATCACTCTCTCTCCCTGTCGTCACTGTCGTCACTCTCTCTCCCTGTCATCACTGTCATCACTCTCTCTCCCTGTCGTCACTCTCTCTCCCTGTCGTCACTGTCTCTCCCTATCGTCACTCTCCCTGTCGACAATGTCTCTCCCTGCCGTCACTGTCATCACACTCTCTCCCTGAAATCACTGTCGTCACTCTCTCTCCCTGTCATCACTGTCGTCACTCTCTCTCCCTGTTGTCGCTGTTTCTCCCTGTCGTCACTGTCGTCACTCTCTCTCCCTGACGTCACTTTCTCTCCCTGTAGTCACTGTCATCACTCTCTCTCTCCCTGTCTTCACTGTCGTCGTCACTCTCTCTCCCTGTCGTCACTGTTGTCACTCTCTCTCCCTGTCATCACTCTCTCTCCCTGTTGTCACTGTCTCTCCCTCTCATCACTGTCATCACTCTCTTTCCCTGTCATCATCGTCGTCACTCTCTCTCCCTGTCGTCACTGTTGTCACTCTCTCTCCCTGTCATCACTCTCTCTCTCCCTGTCGTCACTGTCTCTCCCTGTCGTCACTGTCGTCACTCTCTCTCCCTGTCGTCACTCTCTCTCCCTGTCGTCACTGTTTCTCCCTGTCGTCACTGTTGTCACTCTCTCTCCCTGTTGTCACTGTCTCTCCCTGTCGTCACTGTTATCACTCACTCTCCCTGTCGTCACTGTCGTCACTCTCTCTCCCTGTCGTCACTGTCATCACTCTCTCTCCCTGTCATCACTGTAGTCACTCTCTCTCCCTGTTGTCACTCACTCTCTCTGTCATAACTCTCCGTGTCGTCACTTTTTCTCCCTGTCATCACTGTAGTCACTCTCTCTCCCTGTCATCACTCTCTCTCCCTGTCATCACTCTCTCCCTGTCGTCACTGTCGTCACTCTCTCTCCCTGTCATCACTGTCATCACTCTCTCTCCCTCTCATCACTGTCATCACTCTCTTTCCCTGTCATCACCGTCGTCACTCTCTCTCCCGGTCGTCACTGTCTTCACTCTCTCACCCTGTCATCACTCTCTCTCCCTGTCGACACTGTTGTTTCTCTCTCTCCCTGTCGTCACTGTCATCACTCTCTCTCCCTGTCGTCACTCTCTCTCCCTGTTGTCATTGTCATCCCTCTCTCTCCCTGTCATCAATGTCGTCACTCTCTCTCTCCCTGTCATCACTGTCATCACCATCATCACTCTCTCTCCCTGTCGTCACTGTCGTCACTCTCTCTCTCTCTGTCGTAACTGTCATCACTCACTTTCCCTGTCATCACTCTCTCTCCCTGTCGTCACTGTCGTCACTCTTTCTCCCAGTCATCACTCTCTCTCCCTGTCGTCACTCTCTCTCCCTGTCGTCACTCTCTCTCCCTGTCGTCACTCTCCCTGTCGACAATGTCTATCCCTGCCGTCACAGTCATCACTCTCTCTCCCTGTCGTCACTGTCGTCACTCTCTCTCCCTGTCATCACTGTCGTCACTCTCTCTCCCTGTTGTCACTCTCTCTCCCTGTCATCACTCTCCCTGTCATCCCTCTCTCTCCCTGTCGTCACTGTCGTCACTATCTCTCCTTGTCATCACTTTCCCTGTCGTCACTGTCTCTCCCTGTCGTCACTGTCATCACTCTCTCTCCCTGCCATCACTGTTGTCACTATCTCTCCCTGTCATCACTGTTGTCACTCTCTCTCCCTGTCGTCACTGTCTCTCCCTGTCGTCACTGTCATCACTCTATCTCCCTGTCATCACTGTTGTCACTCTCTCTGCCTGTCATCACTGTTGTCACTCTCTCTCCATGTCGTCACTGCCATCACTCTCTCTCTCCCTGTTGTCACCGTCGTCACTCTCTTTCCCTGTCGTCACTGTCATCACCCTCTCTCTGTCGTCACTGTCATCAGTCTCTCTCCCTGTCATCACTCTCTCTCCCTGTTGTCACTGTCGTCACTCTCTCTCCGTGTTGTCACTGTCGTCACTCTCTCTCCCTGTCATCACTGTAGTCACTCTCTCTCCCTGTCGTCACTTTCTCTCCCTGTAGTCACTGTCATCACTCTCTCTCTCCCTGTCTTCACAGTCGTCGTCACTCTCTCTCCCTGTCGTCACTGTTGTCACTCTCTCTCCCTGTCATCACTCTCTATCCATGTCGTCACTGTCTCTCCCTCTCATCACTGTCATCACTCTCTTTCCCTGTTATCACCGTCGTCACTCTCTCTCCCGGTCGTCACTGTCGTCACTCTCTCACCCTGTCATCACTCTGTCTCCCTGTCGTCACTGTCGTCACTCTCTCTCCATGTTATCACTGTTGTCACTCTCTCTCCCTGTCGTCACTGTCATCACTCTCTCTCCCTGTTGTCACTGTCTCTCCCTGTTGTCACTGTCATCACTCTCTCTCCCTGTCATCAATGTCGTCACTCTCTCTCCCTGTCATCACTGTCATCACCATCGTCACTCTCTCTCCCTGTCGTCACTGTCGTCACTCTCTCTCTCTGTCGTAACTGTCATCACTCACTTTCCCTGTCATCACTCTCTCTCCCTGTCGTCACTTTCGTCACTCTCTCTCCCTGTCATCACTGTCATCACTCTCTCTCCCTGTCGTCACTCTCTCTCCCTGTCGTCACTGTCTCTCCCTGTCGTCACTCTCCCTGTCGACAATGTCTCTCCCTGCCGTCACTGTCATCACTCTCTCTCCCTGTCGTCACTCTCTCTCCCTGTCATCACTGTCATCACTCTATCTCCCTGTCATCACTGTTGTCACTCTCTCTCCCTGTCATCACTGTCGTCACTCTCTCTCCCTGTTGTCACTGTTTCTCCCTGTCATCACTGTCGTCACTCTCTCTCCCTGTCGTCACTTTCTCTCCCTGTAGTCACTGTCATCACTCTCTCTCTCTCCCTATCTTCACTGTCGTCGTCACTCTCTCTCCCTGTCGTCACTGTTGTCACTCTCTTCTCCCTGTCATCACTCTCTCTCCCTGTCGTCACTGTCTCTCCCTGTCGTCACTGTCGTCACTCTCTCTCCCTGTCGTCACTCTCTCTCCCTGTCGTCACTGTTTCTCCCTGTCGTCATTGTTGTCACTCTCTCTCCCTGTCGTCACTGTCGTCACTCTCTCTCCCTGTCGTCACTCTCTCTCCCTGTCGTCACTCTCTCTCCCTGTCGTCACTGTTTCTCCCTGTCGTCACTGTTGTCACTCTCTCTCCCTGTTGTCACTGTCTCTCCCTGTCGTCACTGTCATCACTCACTCTCCCTGTCGTCACTGTCTTCACTCTCTCTCCCTGTCGTCACTGTCATCACTCTCTCTCCCTGTCATCACTGTAGTCACTCTCTCTCCCTGTTGTCACTCACTCTCCCTGTCATAACTCTCCGTGTCGTCACTTTTTCTCCCTGTCATCACTGTAGTCACTCTCTCTCCCTGTCATCACTCTCTCTCCCTGTCATCACTCTCTCCCTGTCGTCACTGTCGTCACTCTCTCTCCCTGTCATCACTGTCATCACTCTCTCTCCCTCTCATCACTGTCATCACTCTCTTTCCCTGTCATCACCGTCGTCACTCTCTCTCCCGGTCGTCACTGTCTTCACTCTCTCACCCTGTCATCACTCTCTCTCCCTGTCGACACTGTTGTTTCTCTCTCTCCCTGTCGTCACTGTCATCACTCTCTCTCCCTGTCGTCACTCTCTCTCCCTGTTGTCACTGTCATCACTCTCTCTCCCTGTCATCAATGTCGTCACTCTCTCTCTCCCTGTCATCACCATCATCACTCTCTCTCCCTGTCGTCACTGTCGTCACTCTCTCTCTCTGTCGTAACTGTCATCACTCACTTTCCCTGTCATCACTCTCTCTCCCTGTCGTCACTGTCGTCACTCTTTCTCCCTGTCATCACTCTCTCTCCCTGTCGTCACTCTCTCTCCCTGTCGTCACTCTCTCTCCCTGTCGTCACTCTCCCTGTCGACAATGTCTCTCCCAGCCGTCACAGTCATCACTCTCTCTCCCTGTCGTCACTGTCGTCACTCTCTCTCCCTGTCATCACTGTCGTCACTCTCTCTCCCTGTTGTCACTCTCTCTCCCTGTCATCACTCTCCCTGTCATCCCTCTCTCTCCCTGTCGTCACTGTCGTCACTATCTCTCCTTGTCATCACTTTCCCTGTCGTCACTGTCTCTCCCTGTCGTCACTGTCATCACTCTCTCTCCCTGCCATCACTGTTGTCACTATCTCTCCCTGTCATCACTGTTGTCACTCTCTCTCCCTGTCGTCACTGTCTCTCCCTGTCGTCACTGTCATCACTCTATCTCCCTGTCATCACTGTTGTCACTTTCTCTGCCTGTCATCACTGTTGTCACTCTCTCTCCATGTCGTCACTGTCATCACTCTCTCTCTCCCTGTTGTCACCGTCGTCACTCTCTCTCCCTGTCGTCACTGTCATCACCCTCTCTCTGTCGTCACTGTCATCAGTCTCTCTCCCTGTCATCACTCTCTCTCCCTGTTGTCACTGTCGTCACTCTCTCTCCGTGTTGTCACTGTCGTCACTCTCTCTCCCTGTCATCACTGTAGTCACTCTCTCTCCCTGTCGTCACTTTCTCTCCCTGTAGTCACTGTCATCACTCTCTCTCTCCCTGTCTTCACTGTCGTCGTCACTCTCTCTCCCTGTCGTCACTGTTGTCACTCTCTCTCCCTGTCATCACTCTCTATCCCTGTCGTCACTGTCTCTCCCTCTCATCACTGTCATCACTCTCTTTCCCTGTTATCACCGTCGTCACTCTCTCTCCCGGTCGTCACTGTCGTCACTCTCTCACCCTGTCATCACTCTCTCTCCCTGTCGTCACTGTCGTCACTCTCTCTCCATGTTATCACTGTTGTCACTCTCTCTCCCTGTCGTCACTGTCATCACTCTCTCTCCCTGTCATCAATGTCGTCACTCTCTCTCCCTGTCATCACTGTAGTCACTCTCTCTCCCTGTCGTCACTTTCTCTCCCTGTAGTCACTGTCATCACTCTCTCTCTCCCTGTCTTCACTGTCGTCGTCACTCTCTCTCCCTGTCGTCACTGTTGTCACTCTCTCTCCCTGTCATCACTCTCTATCCCTGTCGTCACTGTCTCTCCCTCTCATCACTGTCATCACTCTCTTTCCCTGTTATCACCGTCGTCACTCTCTCTCCCGGTCGTCACTGTCGTCACTCTCTCACCCTGTCATCACTCTCTCTCCTTGTCGTCACTGTCGTCACTCTCTCTCCATGTTATCACTGTTGTCACTCTCTCTCCCTGTCGTCACTGTCATCACTCTCTCTCCCTGTTGTCACTGTCTCTCCCTGTTGTCACTGTCATCACTCTCTCTCCCTGTCATCAATGTCGTCACTCTCTCTCCCTGTCATCACTGTCATCACCATCGTCACTCTCTCTCCCTGTCGTCACTGTCGTCACTCTCTCTGTCGTAACTGTCATCACTCACTTTCCCTGTCATCACTCTCTCTCCCTGTCGTCACTTTCGTCACTCTCTCTCCCTGTCATCACTGTCATCACTCTCTCTCCCTGTCGTCACTCTCTCTCCCTGTCGTCACTGTCTCTCCCTGTCGTCACTCTCCCTGTCGACAATGTCTCTCCCTGTCATCACTGTCATCACTCTATCTCCCTGTCATCACTGTTGTCACTCTCTCTCCCTGTCATCACTGTCGTCACTCTCTCTCCCTGTTGTCACTGTTTCTCCCTGTCATCACTGTCGTCACTCTCTCTCCCTGTCGTCACTTTCTCTCCCTGTAGTCACTGTCATCACTCTCTCTCTCTCCCTATCTTCACTGTCGTCGTCACTCTCTCTCCCTGTCGTCACTGTTGTCACTCTCTCTCCTTGTCATCACTCTCTCTCCCTGTCGTCACTGTCTCTCCCTGTCGTCACTGTCGTCACTCTCTCACCCTGTCGTCACTCTCTCTCCCTGTCGTCACTGTTTCTCCCTGTCGTCATTGTTGTCACTCTCTCTCCCTGTCGTCACTCTCTCTCCATGTTATCACTGTTGTCACTCTCTCTCCCTGTCGTCACTCTCTCTCCCTGTTGTCACTGTCATCACTCTCTCTCCCTGTCATCAATGTCGTCACTCTATCTCCCTGTCATCACCATCGTCACTCACTCTCCCTGTCGTCACTGTCGTCACTCTCTCTCTCTCTGTCATAACTGTCATCGCTCACTTTCCCTGTCATCACTCTCTCTCCCTGTCGTCACTGTCGTCACTTTCTCTCCCTGTCATCACTGTCATCACTCTCTCTCCCTGTCGTCACTCTCTCTCTGTGTCATCACTCTCCCTGTCATCCCTCTCTCTCCCTGTCGTCACTCTTTCTCCCTGTCATCACTCTCTCTCCCTGTCGTCACTCTCTCTCCCTGTCGTCACTCTCTCTCCCTGTCGTCACTCTCCCTGTCGACAATGTCTCTCCCAGCCGTCACAGTCATCACTCTCTCTCCCTGTCGTCACTGTCGTCACTCTCTCTCCCTGTCATCACTGTCGTCACTCTCTCTCCCTGTTGTCACTCTCTCGCCCTGTCATCACTCTCCCTGTCATCCCTCTCTCTCCCTGTCGTCACTATCTCCCCTTGTCATCACTTTCCCTGTCATCACTGTCTCTCCCTGTCGTCACTGTCATCACTCTCTCTCCCTGCCATCACTGTTGTCACTATCTCTCCCTGTCATCACTCTCTCTCCCTGTCGTCACTGTCATCACCCTCTCTCTGTCGTCACTGTCATCAGTCTCTCTCCCTGTCATCACTCTCTCTCCCTGTTGTCACTGTCGTCACTCTCTCTCCGTGTTGTCATTGTCGTCACTCTCTCTCCCTGTCATCACTGTAGTCACTCTCTCTCCCTGTCGTCACTTTCTCTCCCTGTAGTCACTGTCATCACTCTCTCTCTCCCTGTCTTCACTGTCGTCGTCACTCTCTCTCCCTGTCGTCACTGTTGTCACTCTCTCTCCCTGTCATCACTCTCTATCCCTGTCGTCACTGTCTCTCCCTCTCATCACTGTCATCACTCTCTTTCCCTGTTATCACCGTCGTCACTCTCTCTCCCGGTCGTCACTGTCGTCACTCTCTCACCCTGTCATCACTCTCTCTCCCTGTCGTCACTGTCGTCACTCTCTCTCCATGTTATCACTGTTGTCACTCTCTCTCCCTGTCGTCACTGTCATCACTCTCTCTCCCTGTCATCAATGTCGTCACTCTCTCTCCCTGTCATCACTGTAGTCACTCTCTCTCCCTGTCGTCACTTTCTCTCCCTGTAGTCACTGTCATCACTCTCTCTCTCCCTGTCTTCACTGTCGTCGTCACTCTCTCTCCCTGTCGTCACTGTTGTCACTCTCTCTCCCTGTCATCACTCTCTATCCCTGTCGTCACTGTCTCTCCCTCTCATCACTGTCATCACTCTCTTTCCTGTTATCACCGTCGTCACTCTCTCTCCCTGTCGTCACTGTCGTCACTCTCTCACCCTGTCATCACTCTCTCTCCCTGTCGTCACTGTCGTCACTCTCTCTCCATGTTATCACTGTTGTCACTCTCTCTCCCTGTCGTCACTGTCATCACTCTCTCTCCCTGTTGTCACTGTCTCTCCTGTTGTCACTGTCATCACTCTCTCTCCCTGTCATCAATGTCGTCACTCTCTCTCCCTGTCATCACTGTCATCACCATCGTCACTCTCTCTCCCTGTCGTCACTGTCGTCACTCTCTCTGTCGTAACTGTCATCACTCACTTTCCCTGTCATCACTCTCTCTCCCTGTCGTCACTTTCGTCACTCTCTCTCCCTGTCATCACTGTCATCACTCTCTCTCCCTGTCGTCACTCTCTCTCCCTGTCGTCACTGTTCTCTCCCTGTCGTCACTCTCCCTGTCGACAATGTCTCTCCCTGTCATCACTGTCATCACTCTATCTCCCTGTCATCACTGTTGTCACTCTCTCTCCCTGTCATCACTGTCGTCACTCTCTCTCCCTGTTGTCACTGTTTCTCCCTGTCATCACTGTCGTCACTCTCTCTCCCTGTAGTCACTGTCATCACTCTCTCTCTCTCCCTATCTTCACTGTCGTCGTCACTCTCTCTCCCTGTCGTCACTGTTGTCACTCTCTCTCCCTGTCATCACTCTCTCTCCCTGTCGTCACTGTCTCTCCCTGTCGTCACTGTCGTCACTCTCTCTCCCTGTCGTCACTCTCTCTCCCTGTCGTCACTGTTTTCTCCCTGTCGTCATTGTTGTCACTCTCTCTCCCTGTCGTCACTCTCTCTCCATGTTATCACTGTTGTCACTCTCTCTCCCTGTCGTCACTCTCTCTCCCTGTTGTCACTGTCATCACTCTCTCTCCTGTCATCATGTCGTCACTCTATCTCCCTGTCATCACCATCGTCACTCTCTCTCCTGTCGTCACTGTCGTCCTCTCTCTCTCTCTGTTATAACTGTCATCGCTCACTTTGCCTGTCATCACTATCTCTCCCTGTCGTCACTGTCGTCACTTTCTCTCCCTGTCATCACTGTCATCACTCTCTCTCCTGTCGTCACTCTCTCTCCGTGTCATCACTCTCTATCCCCTGTCGTCACTCTCTCTCCCTGTTGTCACTGTCATCACTCTCTCTCCCTGTCATCAATGTCGTCACTCTCTCTCCCTGTCATCACTGTCATCACCATCTTCACTCTCTCTCCTGTCGTCACTGTTCGTCACTCTCTCTCTCTCTGTCGTAACTGTCATCACTCACTTTCCCTGTCATCACTCTCTCTCCCTGTCGTCACTGTCGTCACTCTCTCTCCCTGTCATCACTGTCATCACTCTCTCTCCCTGTCGTCACTCTCTCTCCCTGTCGACAATGTCTCTCCCTGCCGTCACTGTCATCACTCTCTCTCCCTGTCATCACTGTCGTCACTCTCTCTCCCTGTCATCACTGTCGTCACTCTCTCTCCCTGTTGTCACTGTTTCTCCCTGTCATCACTGTTGTCACTCTCTCTCCCTGTCGTCACTTTCTCTCCCTGTAGTCACTGTCATCACTCTCTCTCTCTCCCTATCTTCTCTGTCGTCGTCACTCTCTCTCCCTGTCGTCACTGTTGTCACTCTCTCTCCCTGTCATCACTCTCTCTCCCTGTCGTCACTGTCTCTCCCTGTCGTCACTGTCGTCACTCTCTCTCCCTGTCGTCACTCTCTCTCCCTGTCGTCACTGTTTCTCCCTGTCGTCACTGTTGTCACTCTCTCTCCCTGTTGTCACTGTCTCTCCCTGTCGTCACTGTCATCACTCTCTCTCCCTGTCGTCACTGTCATCACTCTCTCTCCCTGTCATCACTGTAGTCACTCTCTCTCCCTGTTGTCACTCACTCTCCCTGTCATAACTCTCCGTGTCGTCACTCTCTCTCCCTGTCATCACTGTAGTCACTCTCTCTCCCTGTCATCACTCTCTCTCCCTGTCATCACTCTCTCTCCCTGTCGTCACTGTCGTCACTCTCTCTCCCTGTCATCACTGTCATCACTCTCTCTCCCTCTCATCACTGTCATCACTCTCTTTCCCTGTCATCACCGTCGTCACTCTCTCTCCCGGTCGTCACTGTTGTCACTCTCTCACCCTGTCATCACTCTCTCTCCCTGTCGACACTGTTGTCACTCTCTCTCCATGTTATCACTGTTGTCACTCTCTCTCCCTGTCGTCACTGTCATCACTCTCTCTCCCTGTCGTCACTCTCTCTCCCTGTCATCAATGTCGTCACTCTCTCTCCCTGTCATCACTGTCATCACCATCGTCACTCTCTCTCCCTGTCGTCACTGTCGTCACTCTCTCTCTCTCTGTCGTAACTGTCATCACTCACTTTCCCTGTCATCACTCTCTCTCCCTGTCGTCACTGTAGTCACTCTTTCTCCCTGTCATCACTCTCTCTCCCTGTCGTCACTCTCTCTCCCTGTCGTCACTCTCCCTGTCGACAATGTCTCTCCCTGCCGTCACTGTCATCACTCTCTCTCCCTGTCGTCACTGTCGTTACTCTCTCACCCTGTCATCACTGTCGTCACTCTCTCTCCCTGTTGTCACTCTCTCTCCCTGTCATCACTCTCCCTGTCATCCCTCTCTCTCCCTGTCGTCACTGTCGTCACTATCTCTCCCTGTCATCACTTTCCCTGTCGTCACTGTCTCTCCCTGTCGTCACTGTCATCACTCTCTCTCCCTGCCATCACTGTTGTCACTCTCTCTCCCTGTCATCACTGTTGTCACTCTCTCTCCCTGTCGTCACTGTCTTCACTCTCTCTCCCTGTCGTCACTGTCTCTCCCTGTCGTCACTGTCATCACTCTATCTCCCTGTCATAACTGTTGTCACTTTCTCTGCCTGTCATCACTGTTGTCACTCTCTCTCCATGTCGTCACTGTCATCACTCTCTCTCTCCCTGTTGTCACCGTCGTCACTCTCTCTCCCTGTCGTCACTGTCATCACCCTCTCTCTGTCGTCACTGTCATCAGTCTCTCTCCCTGTCATCACTCTCTCTCCCTGTTGTCACTGTCGTCACTCTCTCTCCGTGTTGTCACTGTCGTCACTCTTTCTCCCTGTCATCACTGTAGTCACTCTCTCTCCCTGTCGTCACTCTCTCTCCCTGTCGTCACTGTCGTCACTCTCTCTCCATGTCATCAATGTTGTCACGCTCTCTCCCTGTCATCACTGTCGTCACTCTCTCTCCCTGTCGTCACTGTCATCACTCTCTCTCTCTGTCGTCACTGTCATCACTATCTATCCCTGTCATCACTCTCTCTCCCTGTCGTCACTCTCTCTCCCTGTCGTCACTGTCGTCACAATCTCTCCCTGTCATCAATGTTGTCACTCTCTCTCCCTGTCATCACCGTCGTCACTCTCTCTCCCTGTCGTCACTGTCATCACTCTCTCTCTCGTCACTGTCATCACTACCTCTCCCTGTCATCACTCTCTCTCCCTGTCGTCACTGTCATCACTCTCTCTCCCTGTCGTCACTGTCATCACTCTCTTTCCCTGTCATCACCGTCGTCACTCTCTCTCCCGGTCGTCACTGTCGTCACTCTCTCACACTGTCATCACTATCTCGCCCTGTCATCACTCTCTCTCCCTGTCGTCACTGTCATCACTCTCTCTCCCTGTCGTCACTGTCATCACTCTCTTTCCCTGTCATCACCGTCGTCACTCTCTCTCCCGGTCGTCACTGTCGTCACTCTCTCACCCTGTCATCACTCTCTCTCCCTGTCGTCACTGTCGTCACTCTTTCTCCCTGTCATCACTCTCTCTCCCTGTCGTCACTCTCTCTCCCTGTCGTCACTCTCTTTCCCTGTCGTCACTCTCCCTGTCGACAATGTATCTCCCTGCCGTCACAGTCATCACTCTCTCTCCCTGTCGTCACTGTCGTCACTCTCTCTCCCTGTCATCTTTGTCGTCACTCTCTCTCCCTGTTGTCACTCTCTCTCCCTGTCATCACTCTCCCTGTCATCCCTCTCTCTCCCTGTCGTCACTGTCGTCACTATCTCTCCTTGTCATCACTTTCCCTGTCGTCACTGTCTCTCCCTGTCGTCACTGTCATCACTCTCTCTCCCTGCCATCACTGTTATCACTATCTCTCCCTGTCATCACTGTAGTCACTCTCTCTCCCTGTCGTCACTCTCTCTCCCTGTCATCACTGTCGTCACTCTCTCTCCATGTCATCAATGTTGTCACGCTCTCTCCCTGTCATCACTGTCGTCACTCTCTCTCCCTGTCGTCACTGTCATCACTCTCTCTCTCTGTCGTCACTGTCATCACTATCTATCCCTGTCATCACTCTCTCTCCCTGTCGTCACTCTCTCCCCCTGTCGTCACTGTCGTCACAATCTCTCCCTGTCATCAATGTTGTCACTCTCTCTCCCTGTCATCACCGTCGTCACTCTCTCTCCCTGTCGTCACTGTCATCACTCTCTCGTCACTGTCATCACTACCTCTCCCTGTCATCACTCTCTCTCCCTGTCGTCACTGTCATCACTCTCTCTCCCTGTCGTCACTGTCATCACTCTCTTTCCCTGTCATCACCGTCGTCACTCTCTCTCCCGGTCGTCATAGTCGTCACTCTCTCACACTGTCATCACTATCTCTCCCTGTCATCACTCTCTCCCTGTCGTCACTGTCATCACTCTCTCTCCCTGTCGTCACTGTCATCACTCTCTTTCCCTGTCATCACCGTCGTCACTCTCTCTCCCGGTCGTCACTGTCGTCACTCTCTCACCCTGTCATCACTCTCTCTCCCTGTCGTCACTGTCGTCACTCTTTCTCCCTGTCATCACTCTCTCTCCCTGTCGTCACTCTCTCTCCCTGTCGTCACTCTCTCTCCCTGTCGTCACTCTCCCTGTCGACAATGTATCTCCCTGCCGTCACAGTCATCACTCTCTCTCCCTGTCGTCACTGTCGTCACTCTCTCTCCCTGTCATCTTTGTCGTCACTCTCTCTCCCTGTTGTCACTCTCTCTCCCTGTCATCACTCTCCCTGTCATCCCTCTCTCTCCCTGTCGTCACTGTCGTCACTATCTCTCCTTGTCATCACTTTCCCTGTCGTCACTGTCTCTCCCTGTCGTCACTGTCATCACTCTCTCTCCCTGCCATCACTGTTATCACTATCTCTCCCTGTCATCACTGTTGTCACTCTCTCTCCCTGTCGTCACTGTCATCACTCTCTCTCCCTGTCGTCACTGTCTCTCCCTGTCGTCACTGTCATCACTCTATCTCCCTGTCATCACTGTTGTCACTCTCTCTGCCTGTCATCACTGTTGTCACTCTCTCTCTATGTCGTCACTGTCATCACTCTCTCTATCCCTGTTGTCACCGTCGTCACTCTCTCTCCCTGTCGTCACTGTCATCACCCTCTCTCTGTCGTCACTGTCATCAGTCTCTCTCCCTGTCATCACTCTCTCTCCCTGTTGTCACTGTCGTCACTCTCTCTCCGTTTTGTCACTGTCGTCACTCTCTCTCCCTGTCATCACTGTAGTCACTCTCTCTCCCTGTCGTCACTTTCTCTCCCTGTAGTCACTGTCATCACTCTCTCTCTCCCTGTCTTCACTGTCGTCGTCACTCTCTCTCCCTGTCGTCACTGTTGTCACTCTCTCTCCCTGTCATCACTCTCTCTCCCTGTCGTCACTGTCTCTCCCTGTCGTCACTGTCGTCACTCTCTCTCCCTGTCGTCACTCTCTCTCCCTGTCGTCACTGTTTCTCCCTGTCGTCATTGTTGTCACTCTCTCTCCCTGTCGTCACTCTCTCTCCATGTTATCACTGTTGTCACTCTCTCTCCCTGTCGTCATTGTCTTCACTCTCTCTTCCTGTCGTCACTCTCTCTCCCTGTTGTCACTGTCATCACTCTCTCTCCCTGTCATCAATGTCGTCACTCTCTCTCCCTGTCATCACTGTCATCACCATCGTCACTCTCTCTCCCTGTCGTCACTGTCGTCACTATCTCTCCCTGTCATCACTCTCTCTCCCTGTCGTCACTGTCTCTCCCTGTCGTCACTGTCGTCACTCTCTCTCCATGTCATCAATGTTGTCACGCTCTCTCCCTGTCATCACTGTCGTCACTCTCTCTCCCTGTCGTCACTGTCATCACTCTCTCTCTCTGTCGTCACTGTCATCACTATCTATCCCTGTCATCACTCTCTCTCCCTGTCGTCACTCTCTCTCTCTGTCGTCACTGTCATCACTATCTATCCCTGTCATCACTCTCTCTCCCTGTCGTCACTCTCTCTCCCTGTCGTCACTGTCGTCACAATCTCTCCCTGTCATCAATGTTGTCACTCTCTCTCCCTGTCATCACCGTCGTCACTCTCTCTCCCTGTCGTCACTGTCATCACTCTCTCGTCACTGTCATCACTACCTCTCCCTGTCATCACTCTCTCTCCCTGTCGTCACTGTCATCACTCTCTCTCCCTGTCGTCACTGTCATCACTCTCTTGCCCTGTCATCACCGTCGTCACTCTCTCTCCCGGTCGTCACTGTCGTCACTCTCTCACACTGTCATCACTATCTCTCCCTGTCATCACTCTCTCCCTGTCGTCACTGTCATCACTCTCTCTCCCTGTCGTCACTGTCATCACTCTCTTTCCCTGTCATCACCGTCGTCACTCTCTCTCCCGGTCGTCACTGTCGTCACTCTCTCACCCTGTCATCACTCTCTCTCCCTGTCGTCACTGTCGTCACTCTTTCTCCCTGTCATCACTCTCTCTCCCTGTCGTCACTCTCTCTCCCTGTCGTCACTCTCTCTCCCTGTCGTCACTCTCCCTGTCGACAATGTATCTCCCTGCCGTCACAGTCATCACTCTCTCTCCCTGTCATCACTGTCGTCACTCTCTCTCCCTGTCATCTTTGTCGTCACTCTCTCTCCCTGTTGTCACTCTCTCTCCCTGTCATCACTCTCCCTGTCATCACTCTCTCTCCCTGTCGTCACTGTCGTCACTCTCTCTCCCTGTCATCACTGTCATCACTCTCTCTCCCTGTCGTCACTCTCTCTCCCTGTCGACAATGTCTCTCCCTGCCGTCACTGTCATCACTCTCTCTCCCTGTCATCACTGTCGTCACTCTCTCTCCCTGTCATCACTGTCGTCACTCTCTCTCCCTGTTGTCACTGTTTCTCCCTGTCATCACTGTTGTCACTCTCTCTCCCTGTCGTCACTTTCTCTCCCTGTAGTCACTGTCATCACTCTCTCTCTCTCCCTATCTTCTCTGTCGTCGTCACTCTCTCTCCCTGTCGTCACTGTTGTCACTCTCTCTCCCTGTCATCACTCTCTCTCCCTGTCGTCACTGTCTCTCCCTGTCGTCACTGTCGTCACTCTCTCTCCCTGTCGTCACTCTCTCTCCCTGTCGTCACTGTTTCTCCCTGTCGTCACTGTTGTCACTCTCTCTCCCTGTTGTCACTGTCTCTCCCTGTCGTCACTGTCATCACTCTCTCTCCCTGTCGTCACTGTCATCACTCTCTCTCCCTGTCATCACTGTAGTCACTCTCTCTCCCTGTTGTCACTCACTCTCCCTGTCATAACTCTCCGTGTCGTCACTCTCTCTCCCTGTCATCACTGTAGTCACTCTCTCTCCCTGTCATCACTCTCTCTCCCTGTCATCACTCTCTCTCCCTGTCGTCACTGTCGTCACTCTCTCTCCCTGTCATCACTGTCATCACTCTCTCTCCCTCTCATCACTGTCATCACTCTCTTTCCCTGTCATCACCGTCGTCACTCTCTCTCCCGGTCGTCACTGTTGTCACTCTCTCACCCTGTCATCACTCTCTCTCCCTGTCGACACTGTTGTCACTCTCTCTCCATGTTATCACTGTTGTCACTCTCTCTCCCTGTCGTCACTGTCATCACTCTCTCTCCCTGTCGTCACTCTCTCTCCCTGTCATCAATGTCGTCACTCTCTCTCCCTGTCATCACTGTCATCACCATCGTCACTCTCTCTCCCTGTCGTCACTGTCGTCACTCTCTCTCTCTCTGTCGTAACTGTCATCACTCACTTTCCCTGTCATCACTCTCTCTCCCTGTCGTCACTGTAGTCACTCTTTCTCCCTGTCATCACTCTCTCTCCCTGTCGTCACTCTCTCTCCCTGTCGTCACTCTCCCTGTCGACAATGTCTCTCCCTGCCGTCACTGTCATCACTCTCTCTCCCTGTCGTCACTGTCGTTACTCTCTCACCCTGTCATCACTGTCGTCACTCTCTCTCCCTGTTGTCACTCTCTCTCCCTGTCATCACTCTCCCTGTCATCCCTCTCTCTCCCTGTCGTCACTGTCGTCACTATCTCTCCCTGTCATCACTTTCCCTGTCGTCACTGTCTCTCCCTGTCGTCACTGTCATCACTCTCTCTCCCTGCCATCACTGTTGTCACTCTCTCTCCCTGTCATCACTGTTGTCACTCTCTCTCCCTGTCGTCACTGTCTTCACTCTCTCTCCCTGTCGTCACTGTCTCTCCCTGTCGTCACTGTCATCACTCTATCTCCCTGTCATAACTGTTGTCACTTTCTCTGCCTGTCATCACTGTTGTCACTCTCTCTCCATGTCGTCACTGTCATCACTCTCTCTCTCCCTGTTGTCACCGTCGTCACTCTCTCTCCCTGTCGTCACTGTCATCACCCTCTCTCTGTCGTCACTGTCATCAGTCTCTCTCCCTGTCATCACTCTCTCTCCCTGTTGTCACTGTCGTCACTCTCTCTCCGTGTTGTCACTGTCGTCACTCTTTCTCCCTGTCATCACTGTAGTCACTCTCTCTCCCTGTCGTCACTCTCTCTCCCTGTCGTCACTGTCGTCACTCTCTCTCCATGTCATCAATGTTGTCACGCTCTCTCACTGTCATCACTGTCGTCACTCTCTCTCCCTGTCGTCACTGTCATCACTCTCTCTCTCTGTCGTCACTGTCATCACTATCTATCCCTGTCATCACTCTCTCTCCCTGTCGTCACTCTCTCTCCCTGTCGTCACTGTCGTCACAATCTCTCCCTGTCATCAATGTTGTCACTCTCTCTCCCTGTCATCACCGTCGTCACTCTCTCTCCCTGTCGTCACTGTCATCACTCTCTCTCTCGTCACTGTCATCACTACCTCTCCCTGTCATCACTCTCTCTCCCTGTCGTCACTGTCATCACTCTCTCTCCCTGTCGTCACTGTCATCACTCTCTTTCCCTGTCATCACCGTCGTCACTCTCTCTCCCGGTCGTCACTGTCGTCACTCTCTCACACTGTCATCACTATCTCGCCCTGTCATCACTCTCTCTCCCTGTCGTCACTGTCATCACTCTCTCTCCCTGTCGTCACTGTCATCACTCTCTTTCCCTGTCATCACCGTCGTCACTCTCTCTCCCGGTCGTCACTGTCGTCACTCTCTCACCCTGTCATCACTCTCTCTCCCTGTCGTCACTGTCGTCACTCTTTCTCCCTGTCATCACTCTCTCTCCCTGTCGTCACTCTCTCTCCCTGTCGTCACTCTCTTTCCCTGTCGTCACTCTCCCTGTCGACAATGTATCTCCCTGCCGTCACAGTCATCACTCTCTCTCCCTGTCGTCACTGTCGTCACTCTCTCTCCCTGTCATCTTTGTCGTCACTCTCTCTCCCTGTTGTCACTCTCTCTCCCTGTCATCACTCTCCCTGTCATCCCTCTCTCTCCCTGTCGTCACTGTCGTCACTATCTCTCCTTGTCATCACTTTCCCTGTCGTCACTGTCTCTCCCTGTCGTCACTGTCATCACTCTCTCTCCCTGCCATCACTGTTATCACTATCTCTCCCTGTCATCACTGTAGTCACTCTCTCTCCCTGTCGTCACTCTCTCTCCCTGTCATCACTGTCGTCACTCTCTCTCCATGTCATCAATGTTGTCACGCTCTCTCCCTGTCATCACTGTCGTCACTCTCTCTCCCTGTCGTCACTGTCATCACTCTCTCTCTCTGTTGTCACTGTCATCACTATCTATCCCTGTCATCACTCTCTCTCCCTGTCGTCACTCTCTCCCCCTGTCGTCACTGTCGTCACAATCTCTCCCTGTCATCAATGTTGTCACTCTCTCTCCCTGTCATCACCGTCGTCACTCTCTCTCCCTGTCGTCACTGTCATCACTCTCTCGTCACTGTCATCACTACCTCTCCCTGTCATCACTCTCTCTCCCTGTCGTCACTGTCATCACTCTCTCTCCCTGTCGTCACTGTCATCACTCTCTTTCCCTGTCATCACCGTCGTCACTCTCTCTCCCGGTCGTCATAGTCGTCACTCTCTCACACTGTCATCACTATCTCTCCCTGTCATCACTCTCTCCCTGTCGTCACTGTCATCACTCTCTCTCCCTGTCGTCACTGTCATCACTCTCTTTCCCTGTCATCACCGTCGTCACTCTCTCTCCCGGTCGTCACTGTCGTCACTCTCTCACCCTGTCATCACTCTCTCTCCCTGTCGTCACTGTCGTCACTCTTTCTCCCTGTCATCACTCTCTCTCCCTGTCGTCACTCTCTCTCCCTGTCGTCACTCTCTCTCCCTGTCGTCACTCTCCCTGTCGACAATGTATCTCCCTGCCGTCACAGTCATCACTCTCTCTCCCTGTCGTCACTGTCGTCACTCTCTCTCCCTGTCATCTTTGTCGTCACTCTCTCTCCCTGTTGTCACTCTCTCTCCCTGTCATCACTCTCCCTGTCATCCCTCTCTCTCCCTGTCGTCACTGTCGTCACTATCTCTCCTTGTCATCACTTTCCCTGTCGTCACTGTCTCTCCCTGTCGTCACTGTCATCACTCTCTCTCCCTGCCATCACTGTTATCACTATCTCTCCCTGTCATCACTGTTGTCACTCTCTCTCCCTGTCGTCACTGTCATCACTCTCTCTCCCTGTCGTCACTGTCTCTCCCTGTCGTCACTGTCATCACTCTATCTCCCTGTCATCACTGTTGTCACTCTCTCTGCCTGTCATCACTGTTGTCACTCTCTCTCTATGTCGTCACTGTCATCACTCTCTCTATCCCTGTTGTCACCGTCGTCACTCTCTCTCCCTGTCGTCACTGTCATCACCCTCTCTCTGTCGTCACTGTCATCAGTCTCTCTCCCTGTCATCACTCTCTCTCCCTGTTGTCACTGTCGTCACTCTCTCTCCGTGTTGTCACTGTCGTCACTCTCTCTCCCTGTCATCACTGTAGTCACTCTCTCTCCCTGTCGTCACTTTCTCTCCCTGTAGTCACTGTCATCACTCTCTCTCTCCCTGTCTTCACTGTCGTCGTCACTCTCTCTCCCTGTCGTCACTGTTGTCACTCTCTTTCCCTGTCATCACTCTCTCTCCCTGTCGTCACTGTCTCTCCCTGTCGTCACTGTCGTCACTCTCTCTCCCTGTCGTCACTCTCTCTCCCTGTCGTCACTGTTTCTCCCTGTCGTCATTGTTGTCACTCTCTCTCCCTGTCGTCACTCTCTCTCCATGTTATCACTGTTGTCACTCTCTCTCCCTGTCGTCATTGTCTTCACTCTCTCTTCCTGTCGTCACTCTCTCTCCCTGTTGTCACTGTCATCACTCTCTCTCCCTGTCATCAATGTCGTCACTCTCTCTCCCTGTCATCACTGTCATCACCATCGTCACTCTCTCTCCCTGTCGTCACTGTCGTCACTATCTCTCCCTGTCATCACTCTCTCTCCCTGTCGTCACTGTCTCTCCCTGTCGTCACTGTCGTCACTCTCTCTCCATGTCATCAATGTTGTCACGCTCTCTCCCTGTCATCACTGTCGTCACTCTCTCTCCCTGTCGTCACTGTCATCACTCTCTCTCTCTGTCGTCACTGTCATCACTATCTATCCCTGTCATCACTCTCTCTCCCTGTCGTCACTCTCTCTCTCTGTCGTCACTGTCATCACTATCTATCCCTGTCATCACTCTCTCTCCCTGTCGTCACTCTCTCTCCCTGTCGTCACTGTCGTCACAATCTCTCCCTGTCATCAATGTTGTCACTCTCTCTCCCTGTCATCACCGTCGTCACTCTCTCTCCCTGTCGTCACTGTCATCACTCTCTCGTCACTGTCATCACTACCTCTCCCTGTCATCACTCTCTCTCCCTGTCGTCACTGTCATCACTCTCTCTCCCTGTCGTCACTGTCATCACTCTCTTTCCCTGTCATCACCGTCGTCACTCTCTCTCCCGGTCGTCACTGTCGTCACTCTCTCACACTGTCATCACTATCTCTCCCTGTCATCACTCTCTCCCTGTCGTCACTGTCATCACTCTCTCTCCCTGTCGTCACTGTCATCACTCTCTTTCCCTGTCATCACCGTCGTCACTCTCTCTCCCGGTCGTCACTGTCGTCACTCTCTCACCCTGTCCACTCTCTCTCCCTGTCGTCACTGTCGTCACTCTTTCTCCCTGTCATCACTCTCTCTCCCTGTCGTCACTCTCTCTCCCTGTCGTCACTCTCTCTCCCTGTCGTCACTCTCCCTGTCGACAATGTATCTCCCTGCCGTCACAGTCATCACTCTCTCTCCCTGTCATCACTGTCGTCACTCTCTCTCCCTGTCATCTTTGTCGTCACTCTCTCTCCCTGTTGTCACTCTCTCTCCCTGTCATCACTCTCCCTGTCATCCCTCTCTCTCCCTGTCGTCACTGTCGTCACTATCTCTCCTTGTCATCACTTTCCCTGTCGTCACTGTCTCTCCCTGTCGTCACTGTCATCAGTCTCTCTCCCTGCCATCACTGTTATCACTATCTCTCCCTGTCATCACTGTTGTCACTCTCTCTCCCTGTCGTCACTGTCATCACTCTCTCTCCCTGTCGTCACTGTCTCTCCCTGTCGTCACTGTCATCACTCTATCTCCCTGTCATCACTGTTGTCACTCTCTCTGCCTGTCATCACTGTTGTCACTCTCTCTCTATGTCGTCACTGTCATCACTCTCTCTATCCCTGTTGTCACCGTCGTCACTCTCTCTCCCTGTCGTCACTGTCATCACCCTCTCTCTGTCGTCACTGTCATCAGTCTCTCTCCCTGTCATCACTCTCTCTCCCTGTTGTCACTGTCGTCACTCTCTCTCCGTGTTGTCACTGTCGTCACTCTCTCTCCCTGTCATCACTGTAGTCACTCTCTCTCCCTGTCGTCACTTTCTCTCCCTGTAGTCACTGTCATCACTCTCTCTCTCCCTGTCTTCACTGTCGTCGTCACTCTCTCTCCCTGTCGTCACTGTTGTCACTCTCTCTCCCTGTCATCACTCTCTCTCCCTGTCGTCACTGTCTCTCCCTGTCGTCACTGTCGTCACTCTCTCTCCCTGTCGTCACTCTCTCTCCCTGTCGTCACTGTTTCTCCCTGTCGTCATTGTTGTCACTCTCTCTCCCTGTCGTCACTCTCTCTCCATGTTATCACTGTTGTCACTCTCTCTCCCTGTCGTCATTGTCTAAACTCTCTCTTCCTGTCGTCACTCTCTCTCCCTGTTGTCACTGTCATCACTCTCTCTCCCTGTCATCAATGTCGTCACTCTCTCTCCCTGTCATCACTGTCATCACCATCGTCACTCTCTCTCCCTGTCGTCACTGTCGTCACTATCTCTCCCTGTCATCACTCTCTCTCCCTGTCGTCACTGTCTCTCCCTGTCGTCACTGTCATCACTCTATCTCCCTGTCATCACTGTTGTCACTCTCTCTCCCGGTCGTCACTGTCGTCACTCTCTCACACTGTCATCACTATCTCTCCCTGTCATCACTCTCTCCCTGTCGTCACTGTCATCACTCTCTCTCCCTGTCGTCACTGTCATCACTCTCTTTCCCTGTCATCACCGTCGTCACTCTCTCTCCCGGTCGTCACTGTCGTCACTCTCTCACCCTGTCATCACTCTCTCTCCCTGTCGTCACTGTCGTCACTCTTTCTCCCTGTCATCACTCTCTCTCCCTGTCGTCACTCTCTCTCCCTGTCGTCACTCTCTCTCCCTGTCGTCACTCTCCCTGTCGACAATGTATCTCCCTGCCGTCACAGTCATCACTCTCTCTCCCTGTCGTCACTGTCGTCACTCTCTCTCCCTGTCATCTTTGTCGTCACTCTCTCTCCCTGTTGTCACTCTCTCTCCCTGTCATCACTCTCCCTGTCATCCCTCTCTCTCCCTGTCGTCACTGTCGTCACTATCTCTCCTTGTCATCACTTTCCCTGTCGTCACTGTCTCTCCCTGTCGTCACTGTCATCACTCTCTCTCCCTGCCATCACTGTTATCACTATCTCTCCCTGTCATCACTGTTGTCACTCTCTCTCCCTGTCGTCACTGTCATCACTCTCTCTCCCTGTCGTCACTGTCTCTCCCTGTCGTCACTGTCATCACTCTATCTCCCTGTCATCACTGTTGTCACTCTCTCTGCCTGTCATCACTGTTGTCACTCTCTCTCTATGTCGTCACTGTCATCACTCTCTCTATCCCTGTTGTCACCGTCGTCACTCTCTCTCCCTGTCGTCACTGTCATCACCCTCTCTCTGTCGTCACTGTCATCAGTCTCTCTCCCTGTCATCACTCTCTCTCCCTGTTGTCACTGTCGTCACTCTCTCTCCGTGTTGTCACTGTCGTCACTCTCTCTCCCTGTCATCACTGTAGTCACTCTCTCTCCCTGTCGTCACTTTCTCTCCCTGTAGTCACTGTCATCACTCTCTCTCTCCCTGTCTTCACTGTTGTCGTCACTCTCTCTCCCTGTCGTCACTGTTGTCACTGTCTCTCCCTGTCATCACTCTCTCTCCCTGTCGTCACTGTCTCTCCCTGTCGTCACTGTCGTCACTCTCTCTCCCTGTCGTCACTCTCTCTCCCTGTCGTCACTGTTTCTCCCTGTCGTCATTGTTGTCACTCTCTCTCCCTGTCGTCACTCTCTCTCCATGTTATCACTGTTGTCACTCTCTCTCCCTGTCGTCATTGTCTTCACTCTCTCTTCCTGTCGTCACTCTCTCTCCCTGTTGTCACTGTCATCACTCTCTCTCCCTGTCATCAATGTCGTCACTCTCTCTCCCTGTCATCACTGTCATCACCATCGTCACTCTCTCTCCCTGTCGTCACTGTCGTCACTATCTCTCCCTGTCATCACTCTCTCTCCCTGTCGTCACTGTCTCTCCCTGTCGTCACTGTCATCACTCTATCTCCCTGTCATCACTGTTGTCACTCTCTCTCCCTGTCATCACTGTCGTCACTCTCTCTCCCTGTTGTCACTGTTTCTCCCTGTCATCACTGTCGTCACTCTCTCTCCCTGTCGTCACTTTCTCTCCCTGTAGTCACTGTCATCGCTCTCTCATTCCCCCTATCTTCACTGTCGTCGTCACTCTCTCTCCCTGTCGTCACTGTTGTCACTCTATCTCCCTGTCATCACTCTCTCTCCCGGTCGTCACTGTCGTCACTCTCTCACACTGTCATCACTATCTCTCCCTGTCGTCACTCTCTCTCCCTGTCGTCACTGTCGTCACTCTCTCTCCCTGTCGTCACTCTCTCTCCCTGTCGTCACTGTTTCTCCCTGTCGTCATTATTGTCACTCTCTCTCCCTGTCGTCACTCTCTCTCCATGTTATCACTGTTGTCACTCTCTCTCCCTGTCGTCACTGTCATCACTCTCTCTCCCTGTCGTCACTCTCTCTCCCTGTTGTCACTGTCATCACTCTCTCTCCCTGTCATCAATGTCGTCACTCTCTCTCCCTGTCATCACTGTCATCACCATCGTCACTCTCTCTCCCTGTCGTCACTGTCGTCACTCTCTCTCTCTCTGTCGTAACTGTCATCACTCACTTTCCCTGTCACACTCTCTCTCCCTGTCGTCACTGTCGTCACTCTCTCTCCCTGTCATCACTGTCATCACTCTCTCTCCCTGTCGTCACTCTCTCTCCCTGTCGTCACTATCATCACTCTCTCTCCCTGTCGTCACTCTCTCTCCCTGTCGTCACTGTCATCACTCTCTCTCCCTGTCGTCACTCTCTCTCCCTGTCGACAATGTCTCTCCCTGCCGTCACTGTCATCACTCTTTCTCCCTGTCATCACTGTCGTCACTCTCTCTCCCTGTCATCACTGTCGTCACTCTCTCTCCCTGTTGTCACTGTTTCTCCCTGTCATCACTGTCGTCACTCTCTCTCCCTGTCGTCACTTTATCTCCCTGTAGTCACTGTCATCACTCTCTCTCTCTCCCTATCTTCACTGTCGTCGTCACTCTCTCTCCCTGTCGTCACTGTTGTCACTCTCTCTCCCTGTCATCACTCTCTCTCCCTGTCGTCACTGTCTCTCCCTGTCGTCACTCTCTCTCCCTGTCGTCACTCTCTCTCCCTGTCATCACTGTTTCTCCCTGTCGTCACTGTTGTCACTCTCTCTCCCTGTTGTCACTGTCTCTCCCTGTCGTCACTGTCATCACTCTCTCTCCCTGTCGTCACTGTCGTCACTCTCTCTCCCTGTCGTCACTGTCATCACTCTCTCTCCCTGTCATCACTGTAGTCACTCTCTCTCCCTGTTGTCACTCACTCTCCCTGTCATCACTCTCTCTCCCTGTCGTCACTGTCTCTCCCTGTCGTCACTCTCTCTCCCTGTCGTCACTCTCTCTCCCTGTCATCACTGTTTCTCCCTGTCGTCACTGTTGTCACTCTCTCTCCCTGTTGTCACTGTCTCTCCCTGTCGTCACTGTCATCACTCTCTCTCCCTGTCGTCACTGTCGTCACTCTCTCTCCCTGTCGTCACTGTCATCACTCTCTCTCCCTGTCATCACTGTAGTCACTCTCTCTCCCTGTCATCACTCTCTCTCCCTGTCATCACTCTCTCTCCCTGTCGTCACTGTCGTCACTCTCTCTCCCTGTCATCACTGTCATCACTCTCTCTCCCTCTCATCACTGTCATCACTCTCTTTCCCTGTCATCACCGTCGTCACTCTCTCTCCCGGTCGTCACTATCGTCACTCTCTCACCCTGTCATCACTCTCTCTCCCTGTCGACACTGTTGTCACTCTCTCTCCATGTTATCACTGTTGTCACTCTCTCTCCCTGTCGTCACTGTCATCACTCTCTCTCCCTGTCGTCACTCTCCCTGTTGTCACTGTCATCACTCTCTCTCCCTGTCATCAATGTCGTCACTCTCTCTCCCTGTCATCACTGTCATCACCATCGTCACTCTCTCTCCCTGTCGTCACTGTCGTCACTCTCTCTCTCTCTGTTGTAACTGTCATCACTCACTTTCCCTGTCATCACTCTCTCTCCCTGTCGTCACTGTCGTCACTCTTTCTCCCTGTCATCACTCTCTCTCCCTGTCGTCACTCTCTCTCCCTGTCGTCACTCTCTCTCCCTGTCGTCACTCTCCCTGTCGACAATGTCTCTCCCTGCCGTCACTGTCATCACTCTCTCTCCCTGTCGTCACTGTCGTTACTCTCTCTCCCTGTCATCACTGTCGTCACTCTCTCTCCCTGTTGTCACTCTCTCTCCCTGTCATCACTCTCCCTGTCATCCCTCTCTCTCCCTGTCGTCACTGTCGTCACTATCTCTCCCTGTCATCACTTTCCCTGTCGTCACTGTCTCTCCCTGTCGTCACTGTCATCACTCTCTCTCCCTGCCATCACTGTTGTCACTCTCTCTCACTGTCATCACTGTTGTCATTCTCTCTCCCTGTCGTCACTGTCATCACTCTCTCTCCCTGTCGTCACTGTCTCTCCCTGTCGTCACTGTCATCACTCTATCTCCCTGTCATAACTGTTGTCACTTTCTCTGCCTGTCATCACTGTTGTCACTCTCTCTCCATGTCGTCACTGTCATCACTCTCTCTCTCCCTGTTGTCACCATCGTCACTCTCTCTCCCTGTCGTCACTGTCATCACTCTCTCTCTGTCGTCACTGTCTTCACTCTCTCTCCCTGTCATCACTCTCTCTCCCTGTCGTCACTGTCATCACTCTCTCTCTCTGTCATCACTGTCATTACTATCTCTCCCTGTCATCTCTCTCTCTCCCTGTCGTCACTCTCTCTCCCTGTCGTCACTTTCGTCACTCTCTCTCCCTGTCATCACTGTTGTCACTCTCTCTCCCTGTCATCACTGTTGGCACTCTCTCTCCATGTCGTCACTGTCATCACTCTCTCTCCCTGTTGTCACTGTCGTCACTCTCTCTTCCTGTCGTCACTGTCATCACTCTCTCTCTCTCTGTCGTCACTGTCATCACTCTCTCTCCCTGTCATCACTCTCTCTACCTGTTGTCACTGTCATCACTCTCTCTTCGTGTTGTCACTCTCTCTCCCTGTCATCATTGTCTCTCCCTGTTGTCACTGTCATCACTCTCTCTCCCTGACATCACTGTTGTCACTCTTTCTCCCTGTGATCACTCTCTCTCCCTGTCATCACTGTTGTCACTCTCTCTCCCTGTCATCACTGTCTTCACTCTCCCTGTCATCACTGTCGTCACTCTCTCCCTGTCGTCACGTCATCACTCTTTCTCCCTGTCATCACTGTAGTCACTCTCTCTCCCTGTTGTCACTCACTCTCCCTGTCATAACTCTCCCTGTCATCACTGTAGTCACTCTCTCTCCCTGTCATCACTCTCTCTCCCTGTCATCACTCTCTCTCACTGTCGTCACTGTCGTCACTCTCTCTCCCTGTCATCACTCTCTCTCCCTCTCATCACTGTCATCACTCTCTTTCCCTGTCATCACCGTCGTCACTCTCTCTCCCGGTCGTCACTGTCGTCACTCTCTCACCCAGTCATCGCTCTCTCTCCCTGTCGTCACTGTCATCACTCTCTCTCCCTGTCGTCACTCTCTCTCCCTGTTGTCACTGTCATCACTCTCTCTCCCTGTCATCAATGTTGTCACTCTCTCTCCCTGTCATCACCATCGTCACTCTCTCTCCCTGTCGTAACTGTCATCACTCACTTTCCCTGTCATCACTCTCTCTCCCTGTCGTCACTGTCGTCACTCTCTCTCCCTGTCATCACTGTCATCACTCTCTCTCCCTGTCATCACTCTCTCTCCCTGTCGTCACTCTCCCTGTCGACAATGTCTCTACCTGCCGTCACTGTCATCACTCTCTCTCCCTGTCGTCACTGTTGTCACTCTCTCTCCCTGTCATCACTGTCGTCACTCTCTCTCCCTGTTGTCACTCTCTCTCCCTGTCATCACTCTCCCTGTCATCCCTCTCTCTCCCTGTCATCACTGTCGTCACTCTCTCTCCCTGTTGTCACTCTCTCTCCCTGTCATCACTCTCCCTGTGATCCCTCTCTCTCCCTGTCGTCACTGTCGTCACTATCTCTCCCTGTCATCACTCTATCTCTTCCTTGCGTCACTGTCTCTCACTGTCGTCACTGTCATCACTCTCTCTCCCTGTCATCACTGTTGTCACTCTCTCTCCCTGTCATCACTGTTGGCACTCTCTCTCCATGTCGTCACTGTCATCACTCTCTCTCCCTGTCGTCACGTCATCACTCTTTCTCCCTGACGTCACTGTCGTCACTCTCTCTCTCTGTCGTCACTGTCATCACTCTCTCTCCCTGTCATCACTCTCTCTCCCTGTTGTCACTGTCATCACTCTCTCTTCGTGTTGTCACTCTCTCTCCGTCATCATTGTCTCTCCCTGTTGTCACTGTCATCACTCTCTCTCCCTGTCATCACTGTTGTCACTCTCTCTCCCTGTCATCACTCTCTCTCCCTGTCGTCACTGTCTCTCCCTGTCATCTCTTTCGTCACTCTCTCTCCCTGTCATCACTGTCGTCACTCTCTCTCCCTGTTGTCACTGTTTCTCTCTGTCGTCACTCTCTCTCCCTGTCGTCACTTTCTCTCCCTGTAGTCACTGTCATCACTCTCTCTCTCCCTGTCTTCACTGTTGTCGTTACTCTCTCTCCCTGTCGTCACTGTTGTCACTCTCTCTCCCTGTCATCACTCTCTCTCCCTGTCGTCACTGTCTCTCCCTGTCGTCACTGTCGTCACTCTCTCTCCCTGTCGTCACTCTCTCTCCCTGTCGTCACTGTTTCTCCCTCTCGTCACTGTTGTCACTCTCTCTCCCTGTTGTCACTGTCTCTCCCTGTCGTCACTGTCATCACTCTCTCTCCCTGTCGTCACTGTCGTCACTCTCTCTCCCTGTCGTCACTGTCATCACTCTCTCTCCCTGTCATCACTGTAGTCACTCTCTCTCCCTGTTGTCACTCACTCTCCCTGTCATAACTCTCCCTGTCGTCACTCTCTCTCCCTGTCATCACTGTAGTCACTCTCTTTCCCTGTCATCACTCTCTCTCCCTGTCATCACTCTCTCTCTCCCTGTCGTCACTGTCGTCACTCTCTCACCCTGTCATCACTCTCTTTCCCTGTCGTCACTGTCGTAACTCTCTCTCTCTCTGTCGTAACTGTCATCACTCACTTTCCCTTTCATCACTCTCTCTCCCTGTCGTCACTGTCGTCACTCTCTCTCCCTGTCATCACTATCATCACTCTCTCTCCCTGTCGTCACTCTCTCTCTGTCGTCACTGTCTCTCCCTGTCGTCACTCTCCCTGTCGACAATGTCTCTCCCTGCCATCACTGTCATTACTCTCTCTCCCTGTCGTCACTGTCGTCACTCTCTCTCCCTGTCGTCACTGTCAACACTCTCTCTCCCTGTCATCACTGTAGTCACTCTCTCTCCCTGTTGTCACTCACTCTCCCTGTCATAACTCTCCCTGTCGTCACTCTCTCTCCCTGTCATCACTGTAGTCACTCTCTCTCCCTGTCATCACTCTCTCTCCCTGTCATCACTCTCTCTCCCTGTCGTCACTGTCGTCACTCTCTCTCCCTGTCATCACTGTCATCACTCTCTCTCCCTCTCATCACTGTCATCACTCTCTCTCCCTGTCATCACCGTCGTCACTCTCTCTCCCGGTCGTCACTGTCATCACTCTCTCACCCTGTCATCACTCTCTCTCCCTGTCATCACTGTCGTCACTCTCTCTCCATGTTATCACTGTTGTCACTCTCTCTCCCTGTCGTCACTGTCATCACTCTCTCTCCCTGTCGTCACTCTCTCTCCCTGTTGTCACTGTCATCACTCACTCTCTCACTGTCATCAATGTCGTCACTCTCTCTCCCTGTCATCACTGTCATCACCATCGTCACTCTCTTTCCCTGTCGTCACTGTCGTCATTCTCTCTCTCTCTGTCATAACTGTCATCACTCACTTTCCCTGCCATCACTCTCTCTCCCTGTCGTCACTGTCGTCGTTCTCTCTCCCTGTCATCACTCTCTCTCCCTGTCGTCACTCTCTCTCCCTGTCGTCACTGTCTCTCCCTGTCGTCACTCTCCCTGTCGACAATGTCTCTCCCTGCCGTCACTGTCATCACTCTCTCTCCCTGTCGTCACTGTCGTCACTCTCTCTCCCTGTCATCACTGTCGTCACTCTCTCTCCCTGTTGTCACTCTTTCTGCCTGTCATCACTCTCCCTGTCATCCCTCTCTCTCCCTGTCGTCACTGTCGTCACTATCTCTCCCTGTCATCACTCTCTCTCCCTGTCTTCACTGTCTCTCCCTGTCGTCACTGTCATCACTCTCTCACCCTGTCATCACTCTCTCTCCCTGTCGTCACTCTCTCTCCATGTTATCACTGTTGTCACTCTCTCTCCCTGTCGTCACTGTCATCACTCTCTCTCCCTGTCGTCACTCTCTCTCCCTGTTGTCACTGTCATCACTCTCTCTCCCTGTCATCAATGTCGTCACTCTCTCTCTCTGTCGTAACTGTCATCACTCACTTTCTCTGTCATTACTCTCTCTCCCTGTCGTCACTGTCGTCACTCTCTCTCCCTGTCATCACTGTCATCACTCTCTCTCCCTGTCGTCACTCTCTCTCCCTGTCGTCACTGTCTCTCCCTGTCGTCACTCTCCCTGTCGACAATGTCTCTCCCTGCCGTCACTGTCATCACTCTCTCTCCTTGTCATCACTGTTGTCACTCTCTCTCCCTGTCATCACTGTCGTCACTCTCTCTTCCTGTTGTCACTGTTTCTCCCTGTCGTCACTGTCGTCACTCTCTCTCCCTGTCGTTACTTTTTCTCCCTGTAGTCACTGTCATCACTCTCTCTCTCCCTGTCTTCACTGTCGTCGTCACTCTCTTTCCCTGTCGTCACTGTTGTCACTCTCTCTTCCTGTCATCACTCTCTCTCCCTGTCGTCACTGTCTCTCCCTCTCATCACTGTCATCACTCTCTTTCCCTGTCATCACCGTCGTCACTCTCTCTCCCGATCGTCACTGTCGTCACTCTCTCACCCTGTCATCACTCTCTCTCCCTGTCGTCACTGTCGTCACTCTCTCTCCATGTTATCACTGTTGTTACTCTCTCTCCCTGTCGTCACTGTCATCACTCTCTCTCCCTGTCGTCACTCTCTCTCCCTGTTGTCACTGTCATCACTCTCTCTCCCTGTCATCAATGTCGTCACTCTCTCTCCCTGTCATCACTGTCATCACCATCGTCACTCTCTCTCCCTGTCGTCACTGTCGTCACTCTCTCTCTCTCTGTCGTAACTGTCATCTCTCACTTTCCCTGTCATCACTCTCTCTCCCTGTCGTCACTGTCGTCACTCTCTCTCCCTGTCATCACTGTCATCACTCTCTCTCCCTGTCGTCACTCTCTCTCCCTGTTGTCACTGCCTCTCCCTGTCGTCACTCTCCCTGTCGACAATGTCTCTCCCTGCCGTCACTGTCATCACTCTCTCTCCCTGTCGTCACTGTCGTCACTCTCTCTCCCTGTCATCACTGTCGTCACTCTCTCTCCCTGTTGTCACTCTTTCTCCCTGTCATCACTCTCCCTGTCATCCCTCTCTCTCCCTGTCGTCACTGTCGTCACTATCTCTCCCTGTCATCACTCTCTCTCCCTGTCGTCACTGTCTCTCCCTGTCGTCACTGTCATCACTCTATCTCCCTGTCATCACTGTTGTCACTCTCTCTGCCTGTCATCACTGTTGTCACTCTCTCTCCATGTCGTCACTGTCATCACTCTCTCTCCCTGTCATCAATGTCGTCACTCTCTCTCCCTGTCATCACTGTCATCACCATCGTCACTCTCTCTCCCGGTCGTCACTGTCGTCACTCTCTCTCTCTCTGTCGTAACTGTCATCACTCACTTTCCCTGTCATCACTCTCTCTCCCTGTCGTCACTGTCGTCACTCTCTCTCCCTGTCATCACTGTCATCACTCTCTCTCCCTGTCGTCACTCTCTCTCCCTGTCGTCACTGCCTCTCCCTGTCGTCACTCTCCCTGTCGACAATGTCTCTCCCTGCCGTCACTGTCATCACTCTCTCTCCCTGTCGTCACTGTCGTCACTCTCTCTCCCTGTCATCACTGTCGTCACTCTCTCTCCCTGTTGTCACTCTTTCCCCCTGTCATCACTCTCCCTGTCATCCCTCTCTCTCCCTGTCGTCACTGTCGTCACTATCTCTCCCTGTCATCACTCTCTCTCCCTGTCGTCACTGTCTCTCCCTGTCGTCACTGTCATCACTCACTTTCCCTGCCATCACTCTCTCTCTGTCGTCACTGTCGTCGTTCTCTCTCCCTGTCATCACTCTCTCTCCCTGTCGTCACTCTCTCTCCCTGTCGTCACTGTCTCTCCCTGTCGTCACTCTCCCTGTCGACAATGTCTCTCCCTGCCGTCACTGTCATCACTCTCTCTCCCTGTCGTCACTGTCGTCACTCTCTCTCCCTGTCATCACTGTCGTCACTCTCTCTCCCTGTTGTCACTCTTTCTGCCTGTCATCACTCTCCCTGTCATCCCTCTCTCTCCCTGTCGTCACTGTCGTCACTATCTCTCCCTGTCATCACTCTCTCTCCCTGTCTTCACTGTCTCTCCCTGTCGTCACTGTCATCACTCTCTCACCCTGTCATCACTCTCTCTCCCTGTCGTCACTCTCTCTCCATGTTATCACTGTTGTCACTCTCTCTCCCTGTCGTCACTGTCATCACTCTCTCTCCCTGTCGTCACTCTCTCTCCCTGTTGTCACTGTCATCACTCTCTCTCCCTGTCATCAATGTCGTCACTCTCTCTCTCTGTCGTAACTGTCATCACTCACTTTCTCTGTCATTACTCTCTCTCCCTGTCGTCACTGTCGTCACTCTCTCTCCCTGTCATCACTGTCATCACTCTCTCTCCCTGTCGTCACTCTCTCTCCCTGTCGTCACTGTCTCTCCCTGTCGTCACTCTCCCTGTCGACAATGTCTCTCCCTGCCGTCACTGTCATCACTCTCTCTCCTTGTCATCACTGTTGTCACTCTCTCTCCCTGTCATCACTGTCGTCACTCTCTCTTCCTGTTGTCACTGTTTCTCCCTGTCGTCACTGTCGTCACTCTCTCTCCCTGTCGTTACTTTTTCTCCCTGTAGTCACTGTCATCACTCTCTCTCTCCCTGTCTTCACTGTCGTCGTCACTCTCTTTCCCTGTCGTCACTGTTGTCACTCTCTCTTCCTGTCATCACTCTCTCTCCCTGTCGTCACTGCCTCTCCCTCTCATCACTGTCATCACTCTCTTTCCCTGTCATCACCGTCGTCACTCTCTCTCCCGATCGTCACTGTCGTCACTCTCTCACCCTGTCATCACTCTCTCTCCCTGTCGTCACTGTCGTCACTCTCTCTCCATGTTATCACTGTTGTCACTCTCTCTCCCTGTCGTCACTGTCATCACTCTCTCTCCCTGTCGTCACTCTCTCTCCCTGTTGTCACTGTCATCACTCTCTCTCCCTGTCATCAATGTCGTCACTCTCTCTCCCTGTCATCACTGTCATCACCATCGTCACTCTCTCTCCCTGTCGTCACTGTCGTCACTCTCTCTCTCTCTGTCGTAACTGTCATCTCTCACTTTCCCTGTCATCACTCTCTCTCCCTGTCGTCACTGTCGTCACTCTCTCTCCCTGTCATCACTGTCATCACTCTCTCTCCCTGTCGTCACTCTCTCTCCCTGTTGTCACTGCCTCTCCCTGTCGTCACTCTCCCTGTCGACAATGTCTCTCCCTGCCGTCACTGTCATCACTCTCTCTCCCTGTCGTCACTGTCGTCACTCTCTCTCCCTGTCATCACTGTCGTCACTCTCTCTCCCTGTTGTCACTCTTTCTCCCTGTCATCACTCTCCCTGTCATCCCTCTCTCTCCCTGTCGTCACTGTCGTCACTATCTCTCCCTGTCATCACTCTCTCTCCCTGTCGTCACTGTCTCTCCCTGTCGTCACTGTCATCACTCTATCTCCCTGTCATCACTGTTGTCACTCTCTCTGCCTGTCATCACTGTTGTCACTCTCTCTCCATGTCGTCACTGTCATCACTCTCTCTCCCTGTCATCAATGTCGTCACTCTCTCTCCCTGTCATCACTGTCATCACCATCGTCACTCTCTCTCCCGGTCGTCACTGTCGTCACTCTCTCTCTCTCTGTCGTAACTGTCATCACTCACTTTCCCTGTCATCACTCTCTCTCCCTGTCGTCACTGTCGTCACTCTCTCTCCCTGTCATCACTGTCATCACTCTCTCTCCCTGTCGTCACTCTCTCTCCCTGTCGTCACTGCCTCTCCCTGTCGTCACTCTCCCTGTCGACAATGTCTCTCCCTGCCGTCACTGTCATCACTCTCTCTCCCTGTCGTCACTGTCGTCACTCTCTCTCACTGTCATCACTGTCGTCACTCTCTCTCCCTGTTGTCACTCTTTCCCCCTGTCATCACTCTCCCTGTCATCCCTCTCTCTCCCTGTCGTCACTGTCGTCACTATCTCTCCCTGTCATCACTCTCTCTCCCTGTCGTCACTGTCTCTCCCTGTCGTCACTGTCATCACTCACTTTCCCTGCCATCACTCTCTCTCCCTGTCGTCACTGTCGTCGTTCTCTCTCCCTGTCATCACTCTCTCTCCCTGTCGTCACTCTCTCTCCCTGTCGTCACTGTCTCTCCCTGTCGTCACTCTCCCTGTCGACAATGTCTCTCCCTGCCGTCACTGTCATCACTCTCTCTCCCTGTCGTCACTGTCGTCACTCTCTCTCCCTGTCATCACTGTCGTCACTCTCTCTCCCTGTTGTCACTCTTTCTGCCTGTCATCACTCTCCCTGTCATCCCTCTCTCTCCCTGTCGTCACTGTCGTCACTATCTCTCCCTGTCATCACTCTCTCTCCCTGTCTTCACTGTCTCTCCCTGTCGTCACTGTCATCACTCTCTCACCCTGTCATCACTCTCTCTCCCTGTCGTCACTCTCTCTCCATGTTATCACTGTTGTCACTCTCTCTCCCTGTCGTCACTGTCATCACTCTCTCTCCCTGTCGTCACTCTCTCTCCCTGTTGTCACTGTCATCACTCTCTCTCCCTGTCATCAATGTCGTCACTCTCTCTCTCTCTGTCGTAACTGTCATCACTCACTTTCTCTGTCATTACTCTCTCTCCCTGTCGTCACTGTCGTCACTCTCTCTCCCTGTCATCACTGTCATCACTCTCTCTCCCTGTCGTCACTCTCTCTCCCTGTCGTCACTGTCTCTCCCTGTCGTCACTCTCCCTGTCGACAATGTCTCTCCCTGCCGTCACTGTCATCACTCTCTCTCCTTGTCATCACTGTTGTCACTCTCTCTCCCTGTCATCACTGTCGTCACTCTCTCTTCCTGTTGTCACTGTTTCTCCCTGTCGTCACTGTCGTCACTCTCTCTCCCTGTCGTTACTTTTTCTCCCTGTAGTCACTGTCATCACTCTCTCTCTCCCTGTCTTCACTGTCGTCGTCACTCTCTTTCCCTGTCGTCACTGTTGTCACTCTCTCTTCCTGTCATCACTCTCTCTCCCTGTCGTCACTGTCTCTCCCTCTCATCACTGTCATCACTCTCTTTCCCTGTCATCACCGTCGTCACTCTCTCTCCCGATCGTCATTGTCGTCACTCTCTCACCCTGTCATCACTCTCTCTCCCTGTCGTCACTGTCGTCACTCTCTCTCCATGTTATCACTGTTGTCACTCTCTCTCCCTGTCGTCACTGTCATCACTCTCTCTCCCTGTCGTCACTCTCTCTCCCTGTTGTCACTGTCATCACTCTCTCTCCCTGTCATCAATGTCGTCACTCTCTCTCCCTGTCATCACTGTCATCACCATCGTCACTCTCTCTCCCTGTCGTCACTGTCGTCACTCTCTCTCTCTCTGTCGTAACTGTCATCTCTCACTTTCCCTGTCATCACTCTCTCTCCCTGTCGTCACTGTCGTCACTCTCTCTCCCTGTCATCACTGTCATCACTCTCTCTCCCTGTCGTCACTCTCTCCCTGTTGTCACTGCCTCTCCCTGTCGTCACTCTCCCTGTCGACAATGTCTCTCCCTGCCGTCACTGTCATCACTCTCTCTCCCTGTCGTCACTGTCGTCACTCTCTCTCCCTGTCATCACTGTCGTCACTCTCTCTCCCTGTTGTCACTCTTTCTCCCTGTCATCACTCTCCCTGTCATCCCTCTCTCTCCCTGTCGTCACTGTCGTCACTATCTCTCCCTGTCATCACTCTCTCTCCCTGTCGTCACTGTCTCTCCCTGTCGTCACTGTCATCACTCTATCTCCCTGTCATCACTGTTGTCACTCTCTCTGCCTGTCATCACTGTTGTCACTCTCTCTCCATGTCGTCACTGTCATCACTCTCTCTCCCTGTCATCAATGTCGTCACTCTCTCTCCCTGTCATCACTGTCATCACCATCGTCACTCTCTCTCCCGGTCGTCACTGTCGTCACTCTCTCTCTCTCTGTCGTAACTGTCATCACTCACTTTCCCTGTCATCACTCTCTCTCCCTGTCGTCACTGTCGTCACTCTCTCTCCCTGTCATCACTGTCATCACTCTCTCTCCCTGTCGTCACTCTCTCTCCCTGTCGTCACTGCCTCTCCCTGTCGTCACTCTCCCTGTCGACAATGTCTCTCCCTGCCGTCACTGTCATCACTCTCTCTCCCTGTCGTCACTGTCGTCACTCTCTCTCCCTGTCATCACTGTCGTCACTCTCTCTCCCTGTTGTCACTCTTTCTCCCTGTCATCACTCTCCCTGTCATCCCTCTCTCTCCCTGTCGTCACTGTCGTCACTATCTCTCCCTGACATCACTCTCTCTCCCTGTCGTCACTGTCTCTCCCTGTCGTCACTGTCATCACTCTATCTCCCTGTCATCACTGTTGTCACTCTCTCTGCCTGTCATCACTGTTGTCACTCTCTCTCCATGTCGTCACTGTCATCACTCTCTCTCCCTGTTGTCACCGTCGTCACTCTCTCTCCCTGTCGTCACTGTCATCACTCTCTTTCTGTCGTCACTGTCATCACTCTCTCTCCCTGTCATCACTCTCTCTCCCTGTTGTCACTGTTGTCACTCTCTCTCCGTGTTGTCACTGTCGTCATTCTCTCTCCCTGTCATCACTGTCGTCACTCTCTCTCCCTGTCGTCACTCTCTCTCCCTGTCGTCACTGTCATCATTCTCTCTCTCTGTCGTCACTGTCATCACTATCTCTCCCTGTCATCACTCTCTCTCCCTGTCGTCACTCTCTCTCCCTGTCGTCACTGTCGTCACTCTCTCTCCCTGTCATCAATGTTGTCACTCTCTCTCCCTGTCATCACCGTCGTCACTCTCTCTCCCTGTCGTCACTGTCATCACTCTCTCTCTCTGTCGTCACTGTCATCACTATCTCTCCCTGTCATCACTCTCTCTCCCTGTCGTCACTGTCGTCACTCTCTCTCCCTGTCGTCACTGTCATCACTCTCTTTCCCTGTCATCACCGTCGTCACTCTCTCTCCCGGTCGTCACTGTCATCACTCTCTCACCCTGTCATCACTCTCTCTCCCTGTCGTCACTCTCTCTCCATGTTATCACTGTTGTCACTCTCTCTCCCTGTCGTCACTGTCATCACTCTCTCTCCCTGTTGTCACTGTCATCACTCTCTCTCCCTGTCATCAATGTCGTCACTCTCTCTCCCTGTCATCACTGTCATCACCATAATCACTCTCTCTCCCTGTCGTCACTGTCGTCACTCTCTCTCTTTGTCTTAACTGTCATCACTCACTTTCCCTGTCATCACTCTCTCTCCCTTTCGTCACTGTCGTCACTCTCTCTCCCTGTCATCACTGTCATCACTCTCTCTCCCTGTCGTCACTCTCTCTCCAAGTCGTCACTGTCTCTCCCTATCGTCACTCTCCCTGTTGACAATGTCTCTCCCTGCCGTCACTGTCATCACACTCTCTCCCTGAAATCACTGTCGTCACTCTCTCTCCCTGTCATCACTGTCGTCACTCTCTCTCCCTGTTGTCGCTGTTTCTCCCTGTCGTCACTGTCGTCACTCTCTCTCCCTGTCGTCACTTTCTCTCCCTGTAGTCACTGTTATCACTCTCTCTCTCCCTGTCTTCACTGTCGTCGTCACTCTCTCTCCCTGTCGTCACTGTTGTCACTCTCTCTCCCTGTCATCACTCTCTCTCCCTGTTGTCACTGTCTCTCCCTCTCATCACTGTCATCACTCTCTTTCCCTGTCATCATCGTCGTCACTCTCTCTCCCTGTCGTCACTGTTGTCACTCTCTCTCCCTGTCATCACTCTCTCTCTCCCTGTCGTCACTGTCTCTCCCTGTCGTCACTGTCGTCACTGTCTCTCCCTGTCGTCACTGTCATCACTCTATCTCCCTGTCATCACTGTTGTCACTCTCTCTGCCTGTCATCACTGTTGTCACTCTCTCTCCATGTCGTCACTGTCATCACTCTCTCTCCCTGTTGTCACCGTCGTCACTCTCTCTCCCTGTCGTCACTGTCATCACTCTCTTTCTGTCGTCACTGTCATCACTCTCTCTCCCTGTCATCACTCTCTCTCCCTATTGTCACTGTTGTCACTCTCTCTCCGTGTTGTCACTGTCGTCATTCTCTCTCCCTGTCATCACTGTCGTCACTCTCTCTCCCTGTCGTCACTCTCTCTCCCTGTCGTCACTGTCGTCACTCTCTCTCCCTGTCATCAATGTTGTCACGCTCTCTCCCTGTCATCACTCTCCCTGTCATCCCTCTCTCTCCCTGTCGTCACTGTCGTCACTATCTCTCCCTGTCATCACTCTCTCTCCCTGTCGTCACTCTCTATCCCTGTCGTCACTGTCATCATTCTCTCTCTCTGTCGTCACTGTCATCACTATCTCTCCCTGTCATCACTCTCTCTCCCTGTCGTCACTCTCTCTCCCTGTCGTCACTGTCGTCACTCTCTCTCCCTGTCATCAATGTTGTCACTCTCTCTCCCTGTCATCACCGTCGTCACTCTCTCTCCCTGTCGTCACTGTCATCACTCTCTCTCTCTGTCGTCACTGTCATCACTATCTCTCCCTGTCATCACTCTCTCTCCCTGTCGTCACTGTCGTCACTCTCTCTCCCTGTCGTCACTGTCATCACTCTCTTTCCCTGTCATCACCGTCGTCACTCTCTCTCCCGGTCGTCACTGTCATCACCCTCTCACCC
This sequence comes from Pseudophryne corroboree, assembly GCF_028390025.1. NCBI lineage: Eukaryota > Metazoa > Chordata > Amphibia > Anura > Myobatrachidae > Pseudophryne > Pseudophryne corroboree. The sequence continues at coordinate 246,809 of NW_026970291.1, read as the reverse complement.
TGTCATCACTCTCTCTCCCTGTCATCACTCTCTCTCCCTGTCATCAATGTCGTCACTCTCTCTCCCTGTCATCACTGTCATTACCATCGTCACTCTCTCTCCTGTCGTCACTGTCGTCACTCTCTCTCTCTGTCTTAACTGTCATCACTCACTTTCCCTGTCATCACTCTCTCTCCCTGTCGTCACTGTCGTCACTCTCTCTCCCTGTCATCACTGTCATCACTCTCTCTCCCTGTCGTCACTCTCTCTCCCTGTCGTCACTGTCTCTCCCTATCGTCACTCTCCCTGTCGACAATGTCTCTCCCTGCCGTCACTGTCATCACACTCTCTCCCTGAAATCACTGTCGTCACTCTCTCTCCCTGTCATCACTGTCGTCACTCTCTCTCCCTGTTGTCGCTGTTTCTCCCTGTCGTCACTGTCGTCACTCTCTCTCCCTGTCGTCACTTTCTCTCCCTGTAGTCACTGTCATCACTCTCTCTCTCCCTGTCTTCACTGTCGTCGTCACTCTCTCTCCCTGTCGTCACTGTTGTCACTCTCTCTCCCTGTCATCACTCTCTCTCCCTGTTGTCACTGTCTCTCCCTCTCATCACTGTCATCACTCTCTTTCCCTGTCATCATCGTCGTCACTCTCTCTCCCTGTCGTCACTGTTGTCACTCTCTCTCCCTGTCATCACTCTCTCTCTCCCTGTCGTCACTGTCTCTCCCTGTCGTCACTGTCGTCACTCTCTCTCCCTGTCGTCACTCTCTCTCCCTGTCGTCACTGTTTCTCCCTGTCGTCACTGTTGTCACTCTCTCTCCCTGTTGTCACTGTCTCTCCCTGTCGTCACTGTCATCACTCACTCTCCCTGTCGTCACTGTCGTCACTCTCTCTCCCTGTCGTCACTGTCATCATTCTCTCTCCCTGTCATCACTGTAGTCACTCTCTCTCCCTGTTGTCACTCACTCTCTCTGTCATAACTCTCCGTGTCGTCACTTTTTCTCCCTGTCATCACTGTAGTCACTCTCTCTCCCTGTCATCACTCTCTCTCCCTGTCATCACTCTCTCCCTGTCGTCACTGTCGTCACTCTCTCTCCCTGTCATCACTGTCATCACTCTCTCTCCCTCTCATCACTGTCATCACTCTCTTTCCCTGTCATCACCGTCGTCACTCTCTCTCCCGGTCGTCACTGTCTTCACTCTCTCACCCTGTCATCACTCTCTCTCCCTGTCGACACTGTTGTTTCTCTCTCTCCCTGTCGTCACTGTCATCACTCTCTCTCCCTGTCGTCACTCTCTCTCCCTGTTGTCATTGTCATCACTCTCTCTCCCTGTCATCAATGTCGTCACTCTCTCTCTCCCTGTCATCACTGTCATCACCATCGTCACTCTCTCTCCCTGTCGTCACTGTCGTCACTCTCTCTCTCTCTGTCGTAACTGTCATCACTCACTTTCCCTGTCATCACTCTCTCTCCCTGTCGTCACTGTCGTCACTCTTTCTCCCAGTCATCACTCTCTCTCCCTGTCGTCACTCTCTCTCCCTGTCGTCACTCTCTCTCCCTGTCGTCACTCTCCCTGTCGACAATGTCTATCCCTGCCGTCACAGTCATCACTCTCTCTCCCTGTCGTCACTGTCGTCACTCTCTCTCCCTGTCATCACTGTCGTCACTCTCTCTCCCTGTTGTCACTCTCTCTCCCTGTCATCACTCTCCCTGTCATCCCTCTCTCTCCCTGTCGTCACTGTCGTCACTATCTCTCCTTGTCATCACTTTCCCTGTCGTCACTGTCTCTCCCTGTCGTCACTGTCATCACTCTCTCTCCCTGCCATCACTGTTGTCACTATCTCTCCCTGTCATCACTGTTGTCACTCTCTCTCCCTGTCGTCACTGTCTCTCCCTGTCGTCACTGTCATCACTCTATCTCCCTGTCATCACTGTTGTCACTCTCTCTGCCTGTCATCACTGTTGTCACTCTCTCTCCATGTCGTCACTGCCATCACTCTCTCTCTCCCTGTTGTCACCGTCGTCACTCTCTCTCCCTGTCGTCACTGTCATCACCCTCTCTCTGTCGTCACTGTCATCAGTCTCTCTCCCTGTCATCACTCTCTCTCCCTGTTGTCACTGTCGTCACTCTCTCTCCGTGTTGTCACTGTCGTCACTCTCTCTCCCTGTCATCACTGTAGTCACTCTCTCTCCCTGTCGTCACTTTCTCTCCCTGTAGTCACTGTCATCACTCTCTCTCTCCCTGTCTTCACTGTCGTCGTCACTCTCTCTCCCTGTCGTCACTGTTGTCACTCTCTCTCCCTGTCATCACTCTCTATCCCTGTCGTCACTGTCTCTCCCTCTCATCACTGTCATCACTCTCTTTCCCTGTTATCACCGTCGTCACTCTCTCTCCCGGTCGTCACTGTCGTCACTCTCTCACCCTGTCATCACTCTCTCTCCCTGTCGTCACTGTCGTCACTCTCTCTCCATGTTATCACTGTTGTCACTCTCTCTCCCTGTCGTCACTGTCATCACTCTCTCTCCCTGTTGTCACTGTCTCTCCCTGTTGTCACTGTCATCACTCTCTCTCCCTGTCATCAATGTCGTCACTCTCTCTCCCTGTCATCACTGTCATCACCATCGTCACTCTCTCTCCCTGTCGTCACTGTCGTCACTCTCTCTGTCGTAACTGTCATCACTCACTTTCCCTGTCATCACTCTCTCTCCCTGTCGTCACTTTCGTCACTCTCTCTCCCTGTCATCACTGTCATCACTCTCTCTCCCTGTCGTCACTCTCTCTCCCTGTCGTCACTGTCTCTCCCTGTCGTCACTCTCCCTGTCGACAATGTCTCTCCCTGTCATCACTGTCATCACTCTATCTCCCTGTCATCACTGTTGTCACTCTCTCTCCCTGTCATCACTGTCGTCACTCTCTCTCCCTGTTGTCACTGTTTCTCCCTGTCATCACTGTCGTCACTCTCTCTCCCTGTCGTCACTTTCTCTCCCTGTAGTCACTGTCATCACTCTCTCTCTCTCCCTATCTTCACTGTCGTCGTCACTCTCTCTCCCTGTCGTCACTGTTGTCACTCTCTCTCCCTGTCATCACTCTCTCTCCCTGTCGTCACTGTCTCTCCCTGTCGTCACTGTCGTCACTCTCTCTCCCTGTCGTCACTCTCTCTCCCTGTCGTCACTGTTTCTCCCTGTCGTCATTGTTGTCACTCTCTCTCCCTGTCGTCACTCTCTCTCCATGTTATCACTGTTGTCACTCTCTCTCCCTGTCGTCACTCTCTCTCCCTGTTGTCACTGTCATCACTCTCTCTCCCTGTCATCAATGTCGTCACTCTATCTCCCTGTCATCACCATCGTCACTCTCTCTCCCTGTCGTCACTGTCGTCACTCTCTCTCTCTGTCATAACTGTCATCGCTCACTTTCCCTGTCATCACTCTCTCTCCCTGTCGTCACTGTCGTCACTTTCTCTCCCTGTCATCACTGTCATCACTCTCTCTCCCTGTCGTCACTCTCTCTCCGTGTCATCACTCTCCCTGTCATCCCTCTCTCTCCCTGTCGTCACTCTTTCTCCCTGTCATCACTCTCTCTCCCTGTCGTCACTCTCTCTCCCTGTCGTCACTCTCTCTCCCTGTCGTCACTCTCCCTGTCGACAATGTCTCTCCCAGCCGTCACAGTCATCACCCTCTCTCCCTGTCGTCACTGTCGTCACTCTCTCTCCCTGTCATCACTGTCGTCACTCTCTCTCCCTGTTGTCACTCTCTCTCCCTGTCATCACTCTCCCTGTCATCCCTCTCTCTCCCTGTCGTCACCTTCGTCACTATCTCTCCTTGTCATCACTTTCCCTGTCGTCACTGTCTCTCCCTGTCGTCACTGTCATCACTCTCTCTCCCTGCCATCACTGTTGTCACTATCTCTCCCTGTCATCACTGTTGTCACTCTCTCTCCCTGTCGTCACTGTCTCTCCCTGTCGTCACTGTCATCACTCTATCTCCCTGTCATCACTGTTGTCACTCTCTCTGCCTGTCATCACTGTTGTCACTCTCTCTCCATGTCGTCACTGTCATCACTCTCTCTCTCCCTGTTGTCACCGTCGTCACTCTCTCTCCCTGTCGTCACTGTCATCACCCTCTCTCTGTCGTCACTGTCATCAGTCTCTCTCCCTGTCATCACTCTCTCTCCCTGTTGTCACTGTCGTCACTCTCTCTCCATGTTATCACTGTTGTCACTCTCTCTCCCTGTCGTCACTCTCTCTCCCTGTTGTCACTGTCATCACTCTCTCTCCCTGTCATCAATGTCGTCACTCTATCTCCCTGTCATCACCATCGTCACTCTCTCTCCCTGTCGTCACTGTCGTCACTCTCTCTCTCTGTCATAACTGTCATCGCTCACTTTCCCTGTCATCACTCTCTCTCCCTGTCGTCACTGTCGTCACTTTCTCTCCCTGTCATCACTGTCATCACTCTCTCTCCCTGTCGTCACTCTCTCTCCGTGTCATCACTCTCCCTGTCATCCCTCTCTCTCCCTGTCGTCACTCTTTCTCCCTGTCATCACTCTCTCTCCCTGTCGTCACTCTCTCTCCCTGTCGTCACTCTCTCTCCCTGTCGTCACTCTCCCTGTCGACAATGTCTCTCCCAGCCGTCACAGTCATCACCCTCTCTCCCTGTCGTCACTGTCGTCACTCTCTCTCCCTGTCATCACTGTCGTCACTCTCTCTCCCTGTTGTCACTCTCTCTCCCTGTCATCACTCTCCCTGTCATCCCTCTCTCTCCCTGTCGTCACCTTCGTCACTATCTCTCCTTGTCATCACTTTCCCTGTCGTCACTGTCTCTCCCTGTCGTCACTGTCATCACTCTCTCTCCCTGCCATCACTGTTGTCACTATCTCTCCCTGTCATCACTGTTGTCACTCTCTCTCCCTGTCGTCACTGTCTCTCCCTGTCGTCACTGTCATCACTCTATCTCCCTGTCATCACTGTTGTCACTCTCTCTGCCTGTCATCACTGTTGTCACTCTCTCTCCATGTCGTCACTGTCATCACTCTCTCTCTCCCTGTTGTCACCGTCGTCACTCTCTCTCCCTGTCGTCACTGTCATCACCCTCTCTCTGTCGTCACTGTCATCAGTCTCTCTCCCTGTCATCACTCTCTCTCCCTGTTGTCACTGTCGTCACTCTCTCTCCGTGTTGTCACTGTCGTCACTCTCTCTCCCTGTCATCACTGTAGTCACTCTCTCTCCCTGTCGTCACTTTCTCTCCCTGTAGTCACTGTCATCACTCTCTCTCTCCCTGTCTTCACTGTCGTCGTCACTCTCTCTCCCTGTCGTCACTGTTGTCACTCTCTCTCCCTGTCATCACTCTCTATCCCTGTCGTCACTGTCTCTCCCTCTCATCACTGTCATCACTCTCTTTCCCTGTTATCACCGTCGTCACTCTCTCTCCCGGTCGTCACTGTCGTCACTCTCTCACCCTGTCTTCACTCTCTCTCCCTGTCGTCACTGTCGTCACTCTCTCTCCATGTTATCACTGTTGTCACTCTCTCTCCCTGTCGTCACTGTCATCACTCTCTCTCCCTGTTGTCACTGTCTCTCCCTGTTGTCACTGTCATCACTCTCTCTCCCTGTCATCAATGTCGTCACTCTCTCTCCCTGTCATCACTGTCATCACCATCGTCACTCTCTCTCCCTGTCGTCACTGTCGTCACTCTCTCTGTCGTAACTGTCATCACTCACTTTCCCTGTCATCACTCTCTCTCCCTGTCGTCACTTTCGTCACTCTCTCTCCCTGTCATCACTCTCTCTCCCTGTCGTCACTCTCTCTCCCTGTCGTCACTGTCTCTCCCTGTTGTCACTCTCCCTGTCGACAATGTCTCTCCCTGTCATCACTGTCATCACTCTATCTCCCTGTCATCACTGTTGTCACTCTCTCTCCCTGTCATCACTGTCGTCACTCTCTCTCCCTGTTGTCACTGTTTCTCCCTGTCATCACTGTCGTCACTCTCTCTCCCTGTCGTCACTTTCTCTCCCTGTAGTCACTGTCATCACTCTCTCTCTCTCCCTATCTTCACTGTCGTCGTCACTCTCTCTCCCTGTCATCACTGTTGTCACTCTCTCTCCCTGTCATCACTCTCTCTCCCTGTCGTCACTGTCTCTCCCTGTCGTCACTGTCGTCACTCTCTCTCCCTGTCGTCACTCTCTCTCCCTGTCGTCACTGTTTCTCCCTGTCGTCATTGTTGTCACTCTCTCTCCCTGTCGTCACTCTCTCTCCATGTTATCACTGTTGTCACTCTCTCTCCCTGTCGTCACTCTCTCTCCCTGTTGTCACTGTCATCACTCTCTCTCCCTGTAATCAATGTCGTCACTCTATCTCCCTGTCATCACCATCGTCACTCTCTCTCCCTGTCGTCACTGTCGTCACTCTCTCTCCCTCTGTCATAACTGTCATCGCTCACTTTCCCTGTCATCACTCTCTCTCCCTGTCGTCACTGTCGTCACTTTCTCTCCCTGTCATCACTGTCATCACTCTCTCTCCCTGTCGTCACTCTCTCTCCGTGTCATCACTCTCTATCCCTGTCGTCACTCTCTCTCCCTGTTGTCACTGTCATCACTCTCTCTCCCTGTCATCAATGTCGTCACTCTCTCTCCCTGTCGTCACTGTCGTCACTCTCTCTCTCTCTGTCGTAACTGTCATCACTCACTTTCCCTGTCATCACTCTCTCTCCCTGTCGTCACTGTCGTCACTCTCTCTCCCTGTCATCACTGTCATCACTCTCTCTCCCTGTCGTCTCTCTCTCTCCGTGTCGTCACTGTCTCTCCCTGTCGACAATGTCTCTCCCTGCCGTCACTGTCATCACTCTCTCTCCCTGTCATCACTGTCGTCACTCTCTCTCCCTGTCATCACTGTCGTCACTCTCTCTCCCTGTTGTCACTGTTTCTCCCTGTCATCACTGTCGTCACTCTCTCTCCCTGTCGTCACTTTCTCTCCCTGTAGTCACTGTCATCACTCTCTCTCTCTCCCTATCTTCACTGTCGTCGTCACTCTCTCTCCCTGTCGTCACTGTTGTCACTCTCTCTCCCTGTCATCAGTCTCTCTCCCTGTCGTCACTGTCTCTCCCTGTCGTCACTGTCGTCACTCTCTCTCCCTGTCGTCACTCTCTCTCCCTGTCGTCACTGTTTCTCCCTGTCGTCACTGTTGTCACTCTCTCTACCTGTTGTCACTGTCTCTCCCTGTCGTCACAGTCATCACTCTCTCTCCCTGTCGTCACTGTCGTCACTCTCTCTCCCTGTCATCACTGTCGTCACTCTCTCTCCCTGTTGTCACTCTCTCTCCCTGTCATCACTCTCCCTGTCATCCCTCTCTCTCCCTGTCGTCACTGTCGTCACTATCTCTCCTTGTCATCACTTTCCCTGTCGTCACTGTCTCTCCCTGTCGTCACTGTCATCACTCTCTCTCCCTGTCATCACTCTCTCTCTCCCTGTCGTCACTGTCTCTCCCTGTCGTCACTGTCGTCACTGTCTCTCCCTGTCGTCACTGTCATCACTCTATCTCCCTGTCATCACTGTTGTCACTCTCTCTGCCTGTCATCACTGTTGTCACTCTCTCTCCATGTCGTCACTGTCATCACTCTCTCTCCCTGTTGTCACCGTCGTCACTCTCTCTCCCTGTCGTCACTGTCATCACTCTCTTTCTGTCGTCACTGTCATCACTCTCTCTCCCTGTCATCACTCTCTCTCCCTATTGTCACTGTTGTCACTCTCTCTCCGTGTTGTCACTGTCGTCATTCTCTCTCCCTGTCATCACTGTCGTCACTCTCTCTCCCTGTCGTCACTCTCTCTCCCTGTCGTCACTGTCGTCACTCTCTCTCCCTGTCATCAATGTTGTCACGCTCTCTCCCTGTCATCACTCTCCCTGTCATCCCTCTCTCTCCCTGTCGTCACTGTCGTCACTATCTCTCCCTGTCATCACTCTCTCTCCCTGTCGTCACTCTCTATCCCTGTCGTCACTGTCATCATTCTCTCTCTCTGTCGTCACTGTCATCACTATCTCTCCCTGTCATCACTCTCTCTCCCTGTCGTCACTCTCTCTCCCTGTCGTCACTGTCGTCACTCTCTCTCCCTGTCATCAATGTTGTCACTCTCTCTCCCTGTCATCACCGTCGTCACTCTCTCTCCCTGTCGTCACTGTCATCACTCTCTCTCTCTGTCGTCACTGTCATCACTATCTCTCCCTGTCATCACTCTCTCTCCCTGTCGTCACTGTCGTCACTCTCTCTCCCTGTCGTCACTGTCATCACTCTCTTTCCCTGTCATCACCGTCGTCACTCTCTCTCCCGGTCGTCACTGTCATCACCCTCTCACCCTGTCATCACTCTCTCTCCCTGTCATCACTCTCTCTCCCTGTCATCAATGTCGTCACTCTCTCTCCCTGTCATCACTGTCATTACCATCGTCACTCTCTCTCCTGTCGTCACTGTCGTCACTCTCTCTCTCTGTCTTAACTGTCATCACTCACTTTCCCTGTCATCACTCTCTCTCCCTGTCGTCACTGTCGTCACTCTCTCTCCCTGTCATCACTGTCATCACTCTCTCTCCCTGTCGTCACTCTCTCTCCCTGTCGTCACTGTCTCTCCCTATCGTCACTCTCCCTGTCGACAATGTCTCTCCCTGCCGTCACTGTCATCACACTCTCTCCCTGAAATCACTGTCGTCACTCTCTCTCCCTGTCATCACTGTCGTCACTCTCTCTCCCTGTTGTCGCTGTTTCTCCCTGTCGTCACTGTCGTCACTCTCTCTCCCTGTCGTCACTTTCTCTCCCTGTAGTCACTGTCATCACTCTCTCTCTCCCTGTCTTCACTGTCGTCGTCACTCTCTCTCCCTGTCGTCACTGTTGTCACTCTCTCTCCCTGTCATCACTCTCTCTCCCTGTTGTCACTGTCTCTCCCTCTCATCACTGTCATCACTCTCTTTCCCTGTCATCATCGTCGTCACTCTCTCTCCCTGTCGTCACTGTTGTCACTCTCTCTCCCTGTCATCACTCTCTCTCTCCCTGTCGTCACTGTCTCTCCCTGTCGTCACTGTCGTCACTCTCTCTCCCTGTCGTCACTCTCTCTCCCTGTCGTCACTGTTTCTCCCTGTCGTCACTGTTGTCACTCTCTCTCCCTGTTGTCACTGTCTCTCCCTGTCGTCACTGTCATCACTCACTCTCCCTGTCGTCACTGTCGTCACTCTCTCTCCCTGTCGTCACTGTCATCATTCTCTCTCCCTGTCATCACTGTAGTCACTCTCTCTCCCTGTTGTCACTCACTCTCTCTGTCATAACTCTCCGTGTCGTCACTTTTTCTCCCTGTCATCACTGTAGTCACTCTCTCTCCCTGTCATCACTCTCTCTCCCTGTCATCACTCTCTCCCTGTCGTCACTGTCGTCACTCTCTCTCCCTGTCATCACTGTCATCACTCTCTCTCCCTCTCATCACTGTCATCACTCTCTTTCCCTGTCATCACCGTCGTCACTCTCTCTCCCGGTCGTCACTGTCTTCACTCTCTCACCCTGTCATCACTCTCTCTCCCTGTCGACACTGTTGTTTCTCTCTCTCCCTGTCGTCACTGTCATCACTCTCTCTCCCTGTCGTCACTCTCTCTCCCTGTTGTCATTGTCATCACTCTCTCTCCCTGTCATCAATGTCGTCACTCTCTCTCTCCCTGTCATCACTGTCATCACCATCGTCACTCTCTCTCCCTGTCGTCACTGTCGTCACTCTCTCTCTCTCTGTCGTAACTGTCATCACTCACTTTCCCTGTCATCACTCTCTCTCCCTGTCGTCACTGTCGTCACTCTTTCTCCCAGTCATCACTCTCTCTCCCTGTCGTCACTCTCTCTCCCTGTCGTCACTCTCTCTCCCTGTCGTCACTCTCCCTGTCGACAATGTCTATCCCTGCCGTCACAGTCATCACTCTCTCTCCCTGTCGTCACTGTCGTCACTCTCTCTCCCTGTCATCACTGTCGTCACTCTCTCTCCCTGTTGTCACTCTCTCTCCCTGTCATCACTCTCCCTGTCATCCCTCTCTCTCCCTGTCGTCACTGTCGTCACTATCTCTCCTTGTCATCACTTTCCCTGTCGTCACTGTCTCTCCCTGTCGTCACTGTCATCACTCTCTCTCCCTGCCATCACTGTTGTCACTATCTCTCCCTGTCATCACTGTTGTCACTCTCTCTCCCTGTCGTCACTGTCTCTCCCTGTCGTCACTGTCATCACTCTATCTCCCTGTCATCACTGTTGTCACTCTCTCTGCCTGTCATCACTGTTGTCACTCTCTCTCCATGTCGTCACTGCCATCACTCTCTCTCTCCCTGTTGTCACCGTCGTCACTCTCTCTCCCTGTCGTCACTGTCATCACCCTCTCTCTGTCGTCACTGTCATCAGTCTCTCTCCCTGTCATCACTCTCTCTCCCTGTTGTCACTGTCGTCACTCTCTCTCCGTGTTGTCACTGTCGTCACTCTCTCTCCCTGTCATCACTGTAGTCACTCTCTCTCCCTGTCGTCACTTTCTCTCCCTGTAGTCACTGTCATCACTCTCTCTCTCCCTGTCTTCACTGTCGTCGTCACTCTCTCTCCCTGTCGTCACTGTTGTCACTCTCTCTCCCTGTCATCACTCTCTATCCCTGTCGTCACTGTCTCTCCCTCTCATCACTGTCATCACTCTCTTTCCCTGTTATCACCGTCGTCACTCTCTCTCCCGGTCGTCACTGTCGTCACTCTCTCACCCTGTCATCACTCTCTCTCCCTGTCGTCACTGTCGTCACTCTCTCTCCATGTTATCACTGTTGTCACTCTCTCTCCCTGTCGTCACTGTCATCACTCTCTCTCCCTGTTGTCACTGTCTCTCCCTGTTGTCACTGTCATCACTCTCTCTCCCTGTCATCAATGTCGTCACTCTCTCTCCCTGTCATCACTGTCATCACCATCGTCACTCTCTCTCCCTGTCGTCACTGTCGTCACTCTCTCTGTCGTAACTGTCATCACTCACTTTCCCTGTCATCACTCTCTCTCCCTGTCGTCACTTTCGTCACTCTCTCTCCCTGTCATCACTGTCATCACTCTCTCTCCCTGTCGTCACTCTCTCTCCCTGTCGTCACTGTCTCTCCCTGTCGTCACTCTCCCTGTCGACAATGTCTCTCCCTGTCATCACTGTCATCACTCTATCTCCCTGTCATCACTGTTGTCACTCTCTCTCCCTGTCATCACTGTCGTCACTCTCTCTCCCTGTTGTCACTGTTTCTCCCTGTCATCACTGTCGTCACTCTCTCTCCCTGTCGTCACTTTCTCTCCCTGTAGTCACTGTCATCACTCTCTCTCTCTCCCTATCTTCACTGTCGTCGTCACTCTCTCTCCCTGTCGTCACTGTTGTCACTCTCTCTCCCTGTCATCACTCTCTCTCCCTGTCGTCACTGTCTCTCCCTGTCGTCACTGTCGTCACTCTCTCTCCCTGTCGTCACTCTCTCTCCCTGTCGTCACTGTTTCTCCCTGTCGTCATTGTTGTCACTCTCTCTCCCTGTCGTCACTCTCTCTCCATGTTATCACTGTTGTCACTCTCTCTCCCTGTCGTCACTCTCTCTCCCTGTTGTCACTGTCATCACTCTCTCTCCCTGTCATCAATGTCGTCACTCTATCTCCCTGTCATCACCATCGTCACTCTCTCTCCCTGTCGTCACTGTCGTCACTCTCTCTCTCTGTCATAACTGTCATCGCTCACTTTCCCTGTCATCACTCTCTCTCCCTGTCGTCACTGTCGTCACTTTCTCTCCCTGTCATCACTGTCATCACTCTCTCTCCCTGTCGTCACTCTCTCTCCGTGTCATCACTCTCCCTGTCATCCCTCTCTCTCCCTGTCGTCACTCTTTCTCCCTGTCATCACTCTCTCTCCCTGTCGTCACTCTCTCTCCCTGTCGTCACTCTCTCTCCCTGTCGTCACTCTCCCTGTCGACAATGTCTCTCCCAGCCGTCACAGTCATCACCCTCTCTCCCTGTCGTCACTGTCGTCACTCTCTCTCCCTGTCATCACTGTCGTCACTCTCTCTCCCTGTTGTCACTCTCTCTCCCTGTCATCACTCTCCCTGTCATCCCTCTCTCTCCCTGTCGTCACCTTCGTCACTATCTCTCCTTGTCATCACTTTCCCTGTCGTCACTGTCTCTCCCTGTCGTCACTGTCATCACTCTCTCTCCCTGCCATCACTGTTGTCACTATCTCTCCCTGTCATCACTGTTGTCACTCTCTCTCCCTGTCGTCACTGTCTCTCCCTGTCGTCACTGTCATCACTCTATCTCCCTGTCATCACTGTTGTCACTCTCTCTGCCTGTCATCACTGTTGTCACTCTCTCTCCATGTCGTCACTGTCATCACTCTCTCTCTCCCTGTTGTCACCGTCGTCACTCTCTCTCCCTGTCGTCACTGTCATCACCCTCTCTCTGTCGTCACTGTCATCAGTCTCTCTCCCTGTCATCACTCTCTCTCCCTGTTGTCACTGTCGTCACTCTCTCTCCATGTTATCACTGTTGTCACTCTCTCTCCCTGTCGTCACTCTCTCTCCCTGTTGTCACTGTCATCACTCTCTCTCCCTGTCATCAATGTCGTCACTCTATCTCCCTGTCATCACCATCGTCACTCTCTCTCCCTGTCGTCACTGTCGTCACTCTCTCTCTCTGTCATAACTGTCATCGCTCACTTTCCCTGTCATCACTCTCTCTCCCTGTCGTCACTGTCGTCACTTTCTCTCCCTGTCATCACTGTCATCACTCTCTCTCCCTGTCGTCACTCTCTCTCCGTGTCATCACTCTCCCTGTCATCCCTCTCTCTCCCTGTCGTCACTCTTTCTCCCTGTCATCACTCTCTCTCCCTGTCGTCACTCTCTCTCCCTGTCGTCACTCTCTCTCCCTGTCGTCACTCTCCCTGTCGACAATGTCTCTCCCAGCCGTCACAGTCATCACCCTCTCTCCCTGTCGTCACTGTCGTCACTCTCTCTCCCTGTCATCACTGTCGTCACTCTCTCTCCCTGTTGTCACTCTCTCTCCCTGTCATCACTCTCCCTGTCATCCCTCTCTCTCCCTGTCGTCACCTTCGTCACTATCTCTCCTTGTCATCACTTTCCCTGTCGTCACTGTCTCTCCCTGTCGTCACTGTCATCACTCTCTCTCCCTGCCATCACTGTTGTCACTATCTCTCCCTGTCATCACTGTTGTCACTCTCTCTCCCTGTCGTCACTGTCTCTCCCTGTCGTCACTGTCATCACTCTATCTCCCTGTCATCACTGTTGTCACTCTCTCTGCCTGTCATCACTGTTGTCACTCTCTCTCCATGTCGTCACTGTCATCACTCTCTCTCTCCCTGTTGTCACCGTCGTCACTCTCTCTCCCTGTCGTCACTGTCATCACCCTCTCTCTGTCGTCACTGTCATCAGTCTCTCTCCCTGTCATCACTCTCTCTCCCTGTTGTCACTGTCGTCACTCTCTCTCCGTGTTGTCACTGTCGTCACTCTCTCTCCCTGTCATCACTGTAGTCACTCTCTCTCCCTGTCGTCACTTTCTCTCCCTGTAGTCACTGTCATCACTCTCTCTCTCCCTGTCTTCACTGTCGTCGTCACTCTCTCTCCCTGTCGTCACTGTTGTCACTCTCTCTCCCTGTCATCACTCTCTATCCCTGTCGTCACTGTCTCTCCCTCTCATCACTGTCATCACTCTCTTTCCCTGTTATCACCGTCGTCACTCTCTCTCCCGGTCGTCACTGTCGTCACTCTCTCACCCTGTCTTCACTCTCTCTCCCTGTCGTCACTGTCGTCACTCTCTCTCCATGTTATCACTGTTGTCACTCTCTCTCCCTGTCGTCACTGTCATCACTCTCTCTCCCTGTTGTCACTGTCTCTCCCTGTTGTCACTGTCATCACTCTCTCTCCCTGTCATCAATGTCGTCACTCTCTCTCCCTGTCATCACTGTCATCACCATCGTCACTCTCTCTCCCTGTCGTCACTGTCGTCACTCTCTCTGTCGTAACTGTCATCACTCACTTTCCCTGTCATCACTCTCTCTCCCTGTCGTCACTTTCGTCACTCTCTCTCCCTGTCATCACTCTCTCTCCCTGTCGTCACTCTCTCTCCCTGTCGTCACTGTCTCTCCCTGTTGTCACTCTCCCTGTCGACAATGTCTCTCCCTGTCATCACTGTCATCACTCTATCTCCCTGTCATCACTGTTGTCACTCTCTCTCCCTGTCATCACTGTCGTCACTCTCTCTCCCTGTTGTCACTGTTTCTCCCTGTCATCACTGTCGTCACTCTCTCTCCCTGTCGTCACTTTCTCTCCCTGTAGTCACTGTCATCACTCTCTCTCTCTCCCTATCTTCACTGTCGTCGTCACTCTCTCTCCCTGTCATCACTGTTGTCACTCTCTCTCCCTGTCATCACTCTCTCTCCCTGTCGTCACTGTCTCTCCCTGTCGTCACTGTCGTCACTCTCTCTCCCTGTCGTCACTCTCTCTCCCTGTCGTCACTGTTTCTCCCTGTCGTCATTGTTGTCACTCTCTCTCCCTGTCGTCACTCTCTCTCCATGTTATCACTGTTGTCACTCTCTCTCCCTGTCGTCACTCTCTCTCCCTGTTGTCACTGTCATCACTCTCTCTCCCTGTAATCAATGTCGTCACTCTATCTCCCTGTCATCACCATCGTCACTCTCTCTCCCTGTCGTCACTGTCGTCACTCTCTCTCCCTCTGTCATAACTGTCATCGCTCACTTTCCCTGTCATCACTCTCTCTCCCTGTCGTCACTGTCGTCACTTTCTCTCCCTGTCATCACTGTCATCACTCTCTCTCCCTGTCGTCACTCTCTCTCCGTGTCATCACTCTCTATCCCTGTCGTCACTCTCTCTCCCTGTTGTCACTGTCATCACTCTCTCTCCCTGTCATCAATGTCGTCACTCTCTCTCCCTGTCGTCACTGTCGTCACTCTCTCTCTCTCTGTCGTAACTGTCATCACTCACTTTCCCTGTCATCACTCTCTCTCCCTGTCGTCACTGTCGTCACTCTCTCTCCCTGTCATCACTGTCATCACTCTCTCTCCCTGTCGTCTCTCTCTCTCCGTGTCGTCACTGTCTCTCCCTGTCGACAATGTCTCTCCCTGCCGTCACTGTCATCACTCTCTCTCCCTGTCATCACTGTCGTCACTCTCTCTCCCTGTCATCACTGTCGTCACTCTCTCTCCCTGTTGTCACTGTTTCTCCCTGTCATCACTGTCGTCACTCTCTCTCCCTGTCGTCACTTTCTCTCCCTGTAGTCACTGTCATCACTCTCTCTCTCTCCCTATCTTCACTGTCGTCGTCACTCTCTCTCCCTGTCGTCACTGTTGTCACTCTCTCTCCCTGTCATCAGTCTCTCTCCCTGTCGTCACTGTCTCTCCCTGTCGTCACTGTCGTCACTCTCTCTCCCTGTCGTCACTCTCTCTCCCTGTCGTCACTGTTTCTCCCTGTCGTCACTGTTGTCACTCTCTCTACCTGTTGTCACTGTCTCTCCCTGTCGTCACAGTCATCACTCTCTCTCCCTGTCGTCACTGTCGTCACTCTCTCTCCCTGTCATCACTGTCGTCACTCTCTCTCCCTGTTGTCACTCTCTCTCCCTGTCATCACTCTCCCTGTCATCCCTCTCTCTCCCTGTCGTCACTGTCGTCACTATCTCTCCTTGTCATCACTTTCCCTGTCGTCACTGTCTCTCCCTGTCGTCACTGTCATCACTCTCTCTCCCTGCCATCACTGTTGTCACTATCTCTCCCTGTCATCACTGTTGTCACTCTCTCTCCCTGTCGTCACTGTCTCTCCCTGTCGTCACTGTCATCACTCTATCTCCCTGTCATCACTGTTGTCACTCTCTCTGCCTGTCATCACTGTTGTCACTCTCTCTCCATGTCGTCACTGTCATCACTCTCTCTCTCCCTGTTGTCACCGTCGTCACTCTCTCTCCCTGTCGTCACTGTCATCACCCTCTCTCTGTCGTCACTGTCATCAGTCTCTCTCCCTGTCATCACTCTCTCTCCCTGTTGTCACTGTCGTCACTCTCTCTCCGTGTTGTCACTGTCGTCACTCTCTCTCCCTGTCATCACTGTAGTCACTCTCTCTCCCTGTCGTCACTTTCTCTCCCTGTAGTCACTGTCATCACTCTCTCTCTCCCTGTCTTCACTGTCGTCGTCACTCTCTCTCCCTGTCGTCACTGTTGTCACTCTCTCTCCCTGTCATCACTCTCTATCCCTGTCGTCACTGTCTCTCCCTCTCATCACTGTCATCACTCTCTTTCCCTGTTATCACCGTCGTCACTCTCTCTCCCGGTCGTCACTGTCGTCACTCTCTCACCCTGTCATCACTCTCTCTCCCTGTCGTCACTGTCGTCACTCTCTCTCCATGTTATCACTGTTGTCACTCTCTCTCCCTGTCGTCACTGTCATCACTCTCTCTCCCTGTTGTCACTGTCTCTCCCTGTTGTCACTGTCATCACTCTCTCTCCCTGTCATCAATGTCGTCACTCTCTCTCCCTGTCATCACTGTCATCACCATCGTCACTCTCTCTCCCTGTCGTCACTGTCGTCACTCTCTCTGTCGTAACTGTCATCACTCACTTTCCCTGTCATCACTCTCTCTCCCTGTCGTCACTTTCGTCACTCTCTCTCCCTGTCATCACTGTCATCACTCTCTCTCCCTGTCGTCACTCTCTCTCCCTGTCGTCACTGTCTCTCCCTGTCGTCACTCTCCCTGTCGACAATGTCTCTCCCTGTCATCACTGTCATCACTCTATCTCCCTGTCATCACTGTTGTCACTCTCTCTCCCTGTCATCACTGTCGTCACTCTCTCTCCCTGTTGTCACTGTTTCTCCCTGTCATCACTGTCGTCACTCTCTCTCCCTGTCGTCACTTTCTCTCCCTGTAGTCACTGTCATCACTCTCTCTCTCTCCCTATCTTCACTGTCGTCGTCACTCTCTCTCCCTGTCGTCACTGTTGTCACTCTCTCTCCCTGTCATCACTCTCTCTCCCTGTCGTCACTGTCTCTCCCTGTCGTCACTGTCGTCACTCTCTCTCCCTGTCGTCACTCTCTCTCCCTGTCGTCACTGTTTCTCCCTGTCGTCATTGTTGTCACTCTCTCTCCCTGTCGTCACTCTCTCTCCATGTTATCACTGTTGTCACTCTCTCTCCCTGTCGTCACTCTCTCTCCCTGTTGTCATTGTCATCACTCTCTCTCCCTGTCATCAATGTCGTCACTCTATCTCCCTGTCATCACCATCGTCACTCTCTCTCCCTGTCGTCACTGTCGTCACTCTCTCTCTCTGTCATAACTGTCATCGCTCACTTTCCCTGTCATCACTCTCTCTCCCTGTCGTCACTGTCGTCACTTTCTCTCCCTGTCATCACTGTCATCACTCTCTCTCCCTGTCGTCACTCTCTCTCCGTGTCATCACTCTCCCTGTCATCCCTCTCTCTCCCTGTCGTCACTCTTTCTCCCTGTCATCACTCTCTCTCCCTGTCGTCACTCTCTCTCCCTGTCGTCACTCTCTCTCCCTGTCGTCACTCTCCCTGTCGACAATGTCTCTCCCAGCCGTCACAGTCATCACTCTCTCTCCCTGTCGTCACTGTCGTCACTCTCTCTCCCTGTCATCACTGTCGTCACTCTCTCTCCCTGTTGTCACTCTCTCTCCCTGTCATCACTCTCCCTGTCATCCCTCTCTCTCCCTGTCGTCACTGTCGTCACTATCTCTCCTTGTCATCACTTTCCCTGTCGTCACTGTCTCTCCCTGTCGTCACTGTCATCACTCTCTCTCCCTGCCATCACTGTTGTCACTATCTCTCCCTGTCATCACTGTTGTCACTCTCTCTCCCTGTCGTCACTGTCTCTCCCTGTCGTCACTGTCATCACTCTATCTCCCTGTCATCACTGTTGTCACTCTCTCTGCCTGTCATCACTGTTGTCACTCTCTCTCCATGTCGTCACTGTCATCACTCTCTCTCTCCCTGTTGTCACCGTCGTCACTCTCTCTCCCTGTCGTCACTGTCATCACCCTCTCTCTGTCGTCACTGTCATCAGTCTCTCTCCCTGTCATCACTCTCTCTCCCTGTTGTCACTGTCGTCACTCTCTCTCCGTGTTGTCACTGTCGTCACTCTCTCTCCCTGTCATCACTGTAGTCACTCTCTCTCCCTGTCGTCACTTTCTCTCCCTGTAGTCACTGTCATCACTCTCTCTCTCCCTGTCTTCACTGTCGTCGTCACTCTCTCTCCCTGTCGTCACTGTTGTCACTCTCTCTCCCTGTCATCACTCTCTATCCCTGTCGTCACTGTCTCTCCCTCTCATCACTGTCATCACTCTCTTTCCCTGTTATCACCGTCGTCACTCTCTCTCCCGGTCGTCACTGTCGTCACTCTCTCACCCTGTCATCACTCTCTCTCCCTGTCGTCACTGTCGTCACTCTCTCTCCATGTTATCACTGTTGTCACTCTCTCTCCCTGTCGTCACTGTCATCACTCTCTCTCCCTGTTGTCACTGTCTCTCCCTGTTGTCACTGTCATCACTCTCTCTCCCTGTCATCAATGTCGTCACTCTCTCTTCCTGTCATCACTGTCATCACCATCGTCACTCTCTCTCCCTGTCGTCACTGTCGTCACTCTCTCTGTCGTAACTGTCATCACTCACTTTCCCTGTCATCACTCTCTCTCCCTGTCGTCACTTTCGTCACTCTCTCTCCCTGTCATCACTCTCTCTCCCTGTCGTCACTCTCTCTCCCTGTCGTCACTGTCTCTCCCTGTCGTCACTCTCCCTGTCGACAATGTCTCTCCCTGTCATCACTGTCATCACTCTATCTCCCTGTCATCACTGTTGTCACTCTCTCTCCCTGTCATCACTGTCGTCACTCTCTCTCCCTGTTGTCACTGTTTCTCCCTGTCATCACTGTCGTCACTCTCTCTCCCTGTCGTCACTTTCTCTCCCTGTAGTCACTGTCATCACTCTCTCTCTCTCCCTATCTTCACTGTCGTCGTCACTCTCTCTCCCTGTCGTCACTGTTGTCACTCTCTCTCCCTGTCATCACTCTCTCTCCCTGTCGTCACTGTCTCTCCCTGTCGTCACTGTCGTCACTCTCTCTCCCTGTCGTCACTCTCTCTCCCTGTCGTCACTGTTTCTCCCTGTCGTCATTGTTGTCACTCTCTCTCCCTGTCGTCACTCTCTCTCCATGTTATCACTGTTGTCACTCTCTCTCCCTGTCGTCACTCTCTCTCCCTGTTGTCACTGTCACCACTCTCTCTCCCTGTCATCAATGTCGTCACTCTATCTCCCTGTCATCACCATCGTCACTCTCTCTCCCTGTCGTCACTGTCGTCACTCTCTCTCTCTCTGTCATAACTGTCATCGCTCACTTTCCCTGTCATCACTCTCTCTCCCTGTCGTCACTGTCGTCACTTTCTCTCCCTGTCCTCACTGTCATCACTCTCTCTCCCTGTCGTCACTCTCTCTCCGTGTCATCACTCTCTATCCCTGTCGTCACTCTCTCTCCCTGTTGTCACTGTCATCACTCTCTCTCCCTGTCATCAATGTCGTCACTCTCTCTCCCTGTCATCACTGTCATCACCATCGTCACTCTCTCTCCCTGTCGTCACTGTCGTCACTCTCTCTCTCTCTGTCGTAACTGTCATCACTCACTTTCCCTGTCATCACTCTCTCTCCCTGTCGTCACTGTCGTCACTCTCTCTCCCTGTCATCACTGTCATCACTCTCTCTCCCTGTCGTCTCTCTCTCTCCGTGTCATCACTGTCTCTCCCTGTCGACAGTGTCCCTCCCTGCCGTCACTGTCATCACTCTCTCTCCCTGTCATCACTGTCGTCACTCTCTCTCCCTGTCATCACTGTCGTCACTCTCTCTCCCTGTTGTCACTGTTTCTCCCTGTCATCACTGTCGTCACTCTCTCTCCCTGTCGTCACTTTCTCTCCCTGTAGTCACTGTCATCACTCTCTCTCTCTCCCTATCTTCACTGTCGTCGTCACTCTCTCTCACTGTCGTCACTGTTGTCACTCTCTCTCCCTGTCATCAGTCTCTCTCCCTGTCGTCACTGTCTCTCCCTGTCGTCACTGTCGTCACTCTCTCTCCCTGTCGTCACTCTCTCTCCCTGTCGTCACTGTTTCTCCCTGTCGTCACTGTTGTCACTCTCTCTCCCTGTTGTCACTGTCTCTCCCTGTCGTCACTGTCATCACTCTCTCTCCCTGTCGTCACTGTCATCACTCTCTCTCCCTGTCATCACTGTAGTCACTCTCTCTCCCTGTTGTCACTCACTCTCCCTGTCATAACTCTCCGTGTCGTCACTCTCTCTCCCTGTCATCACTGTAGTCACTCTCTCTCCCTGTCATCACTCTCTCTCCCTGTCATCACTCTCTCTCCCTGTCGTCACTGTCGTCACTCTCTCTCCCTGTCATCACTGTCATCACTCTCTCTCCCTCTCATCACTGTCATCACTCTCTTTCCCTGTCATCACCGTCGTCACTCTCTCTCCCGGTCGTCACTGTTGTCACTCTCTCACCCTGTCATCACTCTCTCTCCCTGTCGACACTGTTGTCACTCTCTCTCCATGTTATCACTGTTGTCACTCTCTCTCCCTGTCGTCACTGTCATCACTCTCTCTCCCTGTCGTCACTCTCTCTCCCTGTCATCAATGTCGTCACTCTCTCTCCCTGTCATCACTGTCATCACCATCGTCACTCTCTCTCCCTGTCGTCACTGTCGTCACTCTCTCTCTCTCTGTCGTAACTGTCATCACTCACTTTCCCTGTCATCACTCTCTCTCCCTGTCGTCACTGTCGTCACTCTTTCTCCCTGTCATCACTCTCTCTCCCTGTCGTCACTCTCTCTCCCTGTCGTCACTCTCCCTGTCGACAATGTCTCTCCCTGCCGTCACTGTCATCACTCTCTCTCCCTGTCGTCACTGTCGTTACTCTCTCTCCCTGTCATCACTGTCGTCACTCTCTCTCCCTGTTGTCACTCTCTCTCCCTGTCATCACTCTCCCTGTCATCCCTCTCTCTCCCTGTCGTCACTGTCGTCACTATCTCTCCCTGTCATCACTTTCCCTGTCGTCACTGTCTCTCCCTGTCGTCACTGTCATCACTCTCTCTCCCTGCCATCACTGTTGTCACTCTCTCTCCCTGTCATCACTGTTGTCACTCTCTCTCCCTGTCGTCACTGTCATCACTCTCTCTCCCTGTCGTCACTGTCTCTCCCTGTCGTCACTGTCATCACTCTATCTCCCTGTCATCACTGTTGTCACTTTCTCTGCCTGTCATCACTGTTGTCACTCTCTCTCCATGTCGTCACTGTAATCACTCTCTCTCTCCCTGTTGTCACCGTCGTCACTCTCTCTCCCTGTCGTCACTGTCATCACCCTCTCTCTGTCGTCACTGTCATCAGTCTCTCTCCCTGTCATCACTCTCTCTCCCTGTTGTCACTGTCGTCACTCTCTCTCCGTGTTGTCACTGTCGTCACTCTCTCTCCCTGTCATCACTGTAGTCACTCTCTCTCCCTGTCGTCACTCTCTCTCCCTGTCGTCACTGTCGTCACTCTCTCTCCATGTCATCAATGTTGTCACGCTCTCTCCCTGTCATCACTGTCGTCACTCTCTCTCCCTGTCGTCACTGTCATCACTCTCTCTCTCTCTGTCGTCACTGTCATCACTATCTATCCCTGTCATCACTCTCTCTCCCTGTCGTCACTCTCTCTCCCTGTCGTCACTGTCGTCACAATCTCTCCCTGTCATCAATGTTGTCACTCTCTCTCCCTGTCATCACCGTCGTCACTCTCTCTCCCTGTCGTCACTGTCATCACTCTCTCTCTCGTCACTGTCATCACTATCTCTCCCTGTCATCACTCTCTCTCCCTGTCGTCACTGTCATCACTCTCTCTCCCTGTCGTCACTGTCATCACTCTCTTTCCCTGTCATCACCGTCGTCACTCTCTCTCCCAGTCGTCACTGTCGTCACTCTCTCACACTGTCATCACTATCTCTCCCTGTCATCACTCTCTCTCCCTGTCGTCACTGTCATCACTCTCTCTCCCTGTCGTCACTGTCATCACTCTCTTTCCCTGTCATCACCGTCGTCACTCTCTCTCCCGGTCGTCACTGTCGTCACTCTCTCACCCTGTCATCACTCTCTCTCCCTGTCGTCACTGTCGTCACTCTTTCTCCCTGTCATCACTCTCTCTCCCTGTCGTCACTCTCTCTCCCTGTCGTCACTCTCTCTCCCTGTCGTCACTCTCCCTGTCGACAATGTATCTCCCTGCCGTCACAGTCATCACTCTCTCTCCCTGTCGTCACTGTCGTCACTCTCTCTCCCTGTCATCTTTGTCGTCACTCTCTCTCCCTGTTGTCACTCTCTCTCCCTGTCATCACTCTCCCTGTCATCCCTCTCTCTCCCTGTCGTCACTGTCGTCACTATCTCTCCTTGTCATCACTTTCCCTGTCGTCACTGTCTCTCCCTGTCGTCACTGTCATCACTCTCTCTCCCTGCCATCACTGTTGTCACTATCTCTCCCTGTCATCACTGTTGTCACTCTCTCTCCCTGTCGTCACTGTCATCACTCTCTCTCCCTGTCGTCACTGTCTCTCCCTGTCGTCACTGTCATCACTCTATCTCCCTGTCATCACTGTTGTCACTCTCTCTGCCTGTCATCACTGTTGTCACTCTCTCTCCATGTCGTCACTGTCATCACTCTCTCTCTCCCTGTTGTCACCGTCGTCACTCTCTCTCCCTGTCGTCACTGTCATCACCCTCTCTCTGTCGTCACTGTCATCAGTCTCTCTCCCTGTCATCACTCTCTCTCCCTGTTGTCACTGTCGTCACTCTCTCTCCGTGTTGTCACTGTCGTCACTCTCTCTCCCTGTCATCACTGTAGTCACTCTCTCTCCCTGTCGTCACTTTCTCTCCCTGTAGTCACTGTCATCACTCTCTCTCTCCCTGTCTTCACTGTCGTCGTCACTCTCTCTCCCTGTCGTCACTGTTGTCACTCTCTCTCCCTGTCATCACTCTCTCTCCCTGTCGTCACTGTCTCTCCCTGTCGTCACTGTCGTCACTCTCTCTAACTGTCGTCACTCTCTCTCCCTGTCGTCACTGTTTCTCCCTGTCGTCATTGTTGTCACTCTCTCTCCCTGTCGTCACTCTCTCTCCATGTTATCACTGTTGTCACTCTCTCTCCCTGTCGTCATTGTCTTCACTCTCTCTTCCTGTCGTCACTCTCTCTCCCTGTTGTCACTGTCATCACTCTCTCTCCCTGTCATCAATGTCGTCACTCTCTCTCCCTGTCATCACTGTCATCACCATCGTCACTCTCTCTCCCTGTCGTCACTGTCGTCACTATCTCTCCCTGTCATCACTCTTCTCCCTGTCGTCACTGTCTCTCCCTGTCGTCACTGTCATCACTCTATCTCCCTGTCATCACTGTTGTCACTCTCTCTCCCTGTCATCACTGTCGTCACTTTCTCTCCCTGTAGTCACTGTCATCACTCTCTCTCTCCCCCTATCTTCACTGTCGTCGTCACTCTCTCTCCCTGTCGTCACTGTTGTCACTCTCTCTCCCTGTCATCACTCTCTCTCCCTGTCGTCACTGTCTCTCCCTGTCGTCACTGTCGTCACTCTCTCTCCCTGTCGTCACTCTCTCTTCCTATCGTCACTGTTTCTCCCTGTCGTCATTATTGTCACTCTCTCTCCCTGTCGTCACTCTCTCTCCATGTTATCACTGTTGTCACTCTCTCTCCCTGTCGTCACTGTCATCACTCTATCTCCCTGTCGTCACTCTCTCTCCCTGTTGTCACTGTCATCACTCTCTCTCCCTGTCATCAATGTCGTCACTCTCTCTCCCTGTCATCACTGTCATCACCATCGTCACTCTCTCTCCCTGTCGTCACTGTCGTCACTCTCTCTCTCTCTGTCGTAACTGTCATCACTCACTTTCCCTGTCACACTCTCTCTCCCTGTCGTCACTGTCGTCACTCTCTCTCCCTGTCATCACTGTCATCACTCTCTCTCCCTGTCGTCACTCTCTCTCCCTGTCGTCACAGTCTCTCCCTGTCGACAATGTCTCTCCCTGCCGTCACTGTCATCACTCTCTCTCCCTGTCATCACTGTCGTCACTCTCTCTCCCTGTTGTCACTGTTTCTCCCTGTCATCACTGTCGTCACTCTCTCTCCCTGTCGTCACTTTATCTCCTTGTAGTCACTGTCATCACTCTCTCTCTCTCCCTATCTTCACTGTCGTTGTCACTCTCTCTCCCTGTCGTCACTGTTGTCACTCTCTCTCCCTGTCATCACTCTCTCTCCCTGTCGTCACTGTCTCTCCCTGTCGTCACTCTCTCTCCCTGTCGTCACTCTCTCTCCCTGTCATCACTGTTTCTCCCTGTCGTCACTGTTGTCACTCTCTCTCCCTGTTGTCACTGTCTCTCCCTGCCGTCACTGTCATCACTCTCTCTCCCTGTCGTCACTGTCGTCACTCTCTCTCCCTGTCGTCACTGTCATCACTCTCTCTCCCTGTCATCACTGTAGTCACTCTCTCTCCCTGTTGTCACTCACTCTCCCTGTCATAACTCTCCGTGTCGTCACTCTCTCTCCCTGTCATCACTGTAGTCACTCTCTCTCCCTGTCATCACTCTCTCTCCCTGTCATCACTCTCTCTCCCTGTCGTCACTGTCGTCACTCTCTCTCCCTGTCATCACTGTCATCACTCTCTCTCCCTCTCATCACTGTCATCACTCTCTTTCCCTGTCATCACCGTCGTCACTCTCTCTCCCGGTCGTCACTATCGTCACTCTCTCACCCTGTCATCACTCTCTGTCCCTGTCGACACTGTTGTCACTCTCTCTCCATGTTATCACTGTTGTCACTCTCTCTCCCTGTCGTCACTGTCATCACTCTCTCTCCCTGTCGTCACTCTCCCTGTTGTCACTGTCATCACTCTCTCTCCCTGTCATCAATGTCGTCACTCTCTCTCCCTGTCATCACTGTCATCACCATCGTCACTCTCTCTCCCTGTCGTCACTCTCTCTCTCTCTGTCGTAACTGTCATCACTCACTTTCCCTGTCATCACTCTCTCTCCCTGTCGTCACTGTCGTCACTCTTTCTCCCTGTCATCACTCTCTCTCCCTGTCGTCACTCTCTCTCCCTGTCGTCACTCTCTCTCCCTGTCGTCACTCTCCCTGTCGACAATGTCTCTCCCTGCCGTCACTGTCATCACTCTCTCTCCCTGTCGTCACTGTCGTCACTCTCTCTCCCTGTTGTCACTCTCTCTCCCTGTCATCACTCTCCCTGTCATCCCTCTCTCTCCCTGTCGTCACTGTCGTCACTATCTCTCCCTGTCATCACTTTCTCTGTCGTCACTGTCTCTCCCTGTCGTCACTGTCATCACTCTCTCTCCCTGCCATCACTGTTGTCACTCTCTCTCACTGTCATCACTGTTGTCATTCTCTCTCCCTGTCGTCACTGTCATCACTCTCTCTCCCTGTCGTCACTGTCTCTCCCTGTCGTCACTGTCATCACTCTATCTCCCTGTCCTAACTGTTGTCACTTTCTCTGCCTGTCATCACTGTTGTCACTCTCTCTCCATGTCGTCACTGTCATCACTTTCTCTCTCCCTGTTGTCTCCGTCGTCACTCTCTCTCCCTGTCGTCACTGTCATCACTCTCTCTCTGTCGTCACTGTCTTCACTCTCTCTCCCTGTCATCACTCTCTCTCCCTGTTGTCACTGTCGTCACTCTCTCTCCGTGTTGTCACTGTCGTCACTTACTCTCCCTGTCATCACTGTTGTCACTCTCTCTCCCTGTCGTCACTCTCTCTCCCTGTCATCAATGTTGTCACGCTCTCTCCCTGTCATCACTGTCGTCACTCTCTCTCCCTGTCGTCACTGTCATCACTCTCTCTCTCTGTCATCACTGTCATTACTATCTCTCCCTGTCATCTCTCTCTCTCCCTGTCGTCACTCTCTCTCCCTGTCGTCACTTTCGTCACTCTCTCTCCCTGTCATCACTGTTGTCACTCTCTCTCTCCCTGTCATCACTGTTGGCACTCTCTCTCCATGTCGTCACTGTCATCACTCTCTCTCCCTGTTGTCACCGTCGTCACTCTCTCTTCCTGTCGTCACTGTCATCACTCTCTCTCTCTCTGTCGTCACTGTCATCACTCTCTCTCCCTGTCATCACTCTCTCTACCTGTTGTCACTGTCATCACTCTCTCTTCGTGTTGTCACTCTCTCTCCCTGTCATCATTGTCTCTCCCTGTTGTCACTGTCATCACTCTCTCTCCCTGACATCACTGTTGTCACTCTTTCTCCCTGTGATCACTCTCTCTCCCTGTCGTCACTGTTGTCACTCTCTCTCCCTGTCATCACTGTCTTCACTCTCCCTGTCATCACTGTCGTCACTCTCTCCCTGTCGTCACGTCATCACTCTTTCTCCCTGACATCACTGTTGTCACTCTCTCTCTCTGTCGTCACTGTCATCACTCTCTCTTTCCCTGTTGTCACTGTCATCACTCTCTCTTCGTGTTGTCACTTTCTCTCCCTGTCATCATTGTCTCTCCCTGTTGTCACTGTCATCACTCTCTCACCCTGTCATCACTGTTGTCACTCTCTCTCCCTGTCATCACTCTCTCTCCCTGTCGTCACTGTCTCTCCCTGTCATCTCTTTCGTCACTCTCTCTCCCTGTCATCACTGTCGTCACTCTCTCTCCCTGTTGTCACTGTTTCTCCCTGTCGTCACTGTCGTCACTCTCTCTCCCTGTCGTCACTTTCTCTCCCTGTAGTCACTGTCATCACTCTCTCTCTCCCTGTCTTCACTGTCGTCGTCACTCTCTCTCCCTGTCGTCACTGTTGTCACTCTCTCTCCCTGTCATAAATCTCTCTCCCTGTCGTCACTGTCTCTCACTGTCATCACTGTCGTCACTCTCTCTCCCTGTCGTCACTCTCTCTCCCTGTCGTCACTGTCTCTCCCTGTCGTCACTGTCATCACTCTCTCTCCCTGTCGTCACTGTCGTCACTCTCTCTCCCTGTCGTCACTGTCATCACTCTCTCTCTCTCTGTCGTCACTGTCATCACTATCTATCCCTGTCATCACTCTCTCTCCCTGTCGTCACTCTCTCTCCCTGTCGTCACTGTCGTCACAATCTCTCCCTGTCATCAATGTTGTCACTCTCTCTCCCTGTCATCACCGTCGTCACTCTCTCTCCCTGTCGTCACTGTCATCACTCTCTCTCTCGTCACTGTCATCACTATCTCTCCCTGTCATCACTCTCTCTCCCTGTCGTCACTGTCATCACTCTCTCTCCCTGTCGTCACTGTCATCACTCTCTTTCCCTGTCATCACCGTCGTCACTCTCTCTCCCAGTCGTCACTGTCGTCACTCTCTCACACTGTCATCACTATCTCTCCCTGTCATCACTCTCTCTCCCTGTCGTCACTGTCATCACTATCTATCCCTGTCATCACTCTCTCTCCCTGTCGTCACTCTCTCTCCCTGTCGTCACTGTCGTCACAATCTCTCCCTGTCATCAATGTTGTCACTCTCTCTCCCTGTCATCACCGTCGTCACTCTCTCTCCCTGTCGTCACTGTCATCACTCTCTCTCTCGTCACTGTCATCACTATCTCTCCCTGTCATCACTCTCTCTCCCTGTCGTCACTGTCATCACTCTCTCTCCCTGTCGTCACTGTCATCACTCTCTTTCCCTGTCATCACCGTCGTCACTCTCTCTCCCAGTCGTCACTGTCGTCACTCTCTCACACTGTCATCACTATCTCTCCCTGTCATCACTCTCTCTCCCTGTCGTCACTGTCATCACTCTCTCTCCCTGTCGTCACTGTCATCACTCTCTTTCCCTGTCATCACCGTCGTCACTCTCTCTCCCGGTCGTCACTGTCGTCACTCTCTCACCCTGTCATCACTCTCTCTCCCTGTCGTCACTGTCGTCACTCTTTCTCCCTGTCATCACTCTCTCTCCCTGTCGTCACTCTCTCTCCCTGTCGTCACTCTCTCTCCCTGTCGTCACTCTCCCTGTCGACAATGTATCTCCCTGCCGTCACAGTCATCACTCTCTCTCCCTGTCGTCACTGTCGTCACTCTCTCTCCCTGTCATCTTTGTCGTCACTCTCTCTCCCTGTTGTCACTCTCTCTCCCTGTCATCACTCTCCCTGTCATCCCTCTCTCTCCCTGTCGTCACTGTCGTCACTATCTCTCCTTGTCATCACTTTCCCTGTCGTCACTGTCTCTCCCTGTCGTCACTGTCATCACTCTCTCTCCCTGCCATCACTGTTGTCACTATCTCTCCCTGTCATCACTGTTGTCACTCTCTCTCCCTGTCGTCACTGTCATCACTCTCTCTCCCTGTCGTCACTGTCTCTCCCTGTCGTCACTGTCATCACTCTATCTCCCTGTCATCACTGTTGTCACTCTCTCTGCCTGTCATCACTGTTGTCACTCTCTCTCCATGTCGTCACTGTCATCACTCTCTCTCTCCCTGTTGTCACCGTCGTCACTCTCTCTCCCTGTCGTCACTGTCATCACCCTCTCTCTGTCGTCACTGTCATCAGTCTCTCTCCCTGTCATCACTCTCTCTCCCTGTTGTCACTGTCGTCACTCTCTCTCCGTGTTGTCACTGTCGTCACTCTCTCTCCCTGTCATCACTGTAGTCACTCTCTCTCCCTGTCGTCACTTTCTCTCCCTGTAGTCACTGTCATCACTCTCTCTCTCCCTGTCTTCACTGTCGTCGTCACTCTCTCTCCCTGTCGTCACTGTTGTCACTCTCTCTCCCTGTCATCACTCTCTCTCCCTGTCGTCACTGTCTCTCCCTGTCGTCACTGTCGTCACTCTCTCTAACTGTCGTCACTCTCTCTCCCTGTCGTCACTGTTTCTCCCTGTCGTCATTGTTGTCACTCTCTCTCCCTGTCGTCACTCTCTCTCCATGTTATCACTGTTGTCACTCTCTCTCCCTGTCGTCATTGTCTTCACTCTCTCTTCCTGTCGTCACTCTCTCTCCCTGTTGTCACTGTCATCACTCTCTCTCCCTGTCATCAATGTCGTCACTCTCTCTCCCTGTCATCACTGTCATCACCATCGTCACTCTCTCTCCCTGTCGTCACTGTCGTCACTATCTCTCCCTGTCATCACTCTTCTCCCTGTCGTCACTGTCTCTCCCTGTCGTCACTGTCATCACTCTATCTCCCTGTCATCACTGTTGTCACTCTCTCTCCCTGTCATCACTGTCGTCACTTTCTCTCCCTGTAGTCACTGTCATCACTCTCTCTCTCCCCCTATCTTCACTGTCGTCGTCACTCTCTCTCCCTGTCGTCACTGTTGTCACTCTCTCTCCCTGTCATCACTCTCTCTCCCTGTCGTCACTGTCTCTCCCTGTCGTCACTGTCGTCACTCTCTCTCCCTGTCGTCACTCTCTCTTCCTATCGTCACTGTTTCTCCCTGTCGTCATTATTGTCACTCTCTCTCCCTGTCGTCACTCTCTCTCCATGTTATCACTGTTGTCACTCTCTCTCCCTGTCGTCACTGTCATCACTCTATCTCCCTGTCGTCACTCTCTCTCCCTGTTGTCACTGTCATCACTCTCTCTCCCTGTCATCAATGTCGTCACTCTCTCTCCCTGTCATCACTGTCATCACCATCGTCACTCTCTCTCCCTGTCGTCACTGTCGTCACTCTCTCTCTCTCTGTCGTAACTGTCATCACTCACTTTCCCTGTCACACTCTCTCTCCCTGTCGTCACTGTCGTCACTCTCTCTCCCTGTCATCACTGTCATCACTCTCTCTCCCTGTCGTCACTCTCTCTCCCTGTCGTCACAGTCTCTCCCTGTCGACAATGTCTCTCCCTGCCGTCACTGTCATCACTCTCTCTCCCTGTCATCACTGTCGTCACTCTCTCTCCCTGTTGTCACTGTTTCTCCCTGTCATCACTGTCGTCACTCTCTCTCCCTGTCGTCACTTTATCTCCTTGTAGTCACTGTCATCACTCTCTCTCTCTCCCTATCTTCACTGTCGTTGTCACTCTCTCTCCCTGTCGTCACTGTTGTCACTCTCTCTCCCTGTCATCACTCTCTCTCCCTGTCGTCACTGTCTCTCCCTGTCGTCACTCTCTCTCCCTGTCGTCACTCTCTCTCCCTGTCATCACTGTTTCTCCCTGTCGTCACTGTTGTCACTCTCTCTCCCTGTTGTCACTGTCTCTCCCTGCCGTCACTGTCATCACTCTCTCTCCCTGTCGTCACTGTCGTCACTCTCTCTCCCTGTCGTCACTGTCATCACTCTCTCTCCCTGTCATCACTGTAGTCACTCTCTCTCCCTGTTGTCACTCACTCTCCCTGTCATAACTCTCCGTGTCGTCACTCTCTCTCCCTGTCATCACTGTAGTCACTCTCTCTCCCTGTCATCACTCTCTCTCCCTGTCATCACTCTCTCTCCCTGTCGTCACTGTCGTCACTCTCTCTCCCTGTCATCACTGTCATCACTCTCTCTCCCTCTCATCACTGTCATCACTCTCTTTCCCTGTCATCACCGTCGTCACTCTCTCTCCCGGTCGTCACTATCGTCACTCTCTCACCCTGTCATCACTCTCTGTCCCTGTCGACACTGTTGTCACTCTCTCTCCATGTTATCACTGTTGTCACTCTCTCTCCCTGTCGTCACTGTCATCACTCTCTCTCCCTGTCGTCACTCTCCCTGTTGTCACTGTCATCACTCTCTCTCCCTGTCATCAATGTCGTCACTCTCTCTCCCTGTCATCACTGTCATCACCATCGTCACTCTCTCTCCCTGTCGTCACTCTCTCTCTCTCTGTCGTAACTGTCATCACTCACTTTCCCTGTCATCACTCTCTCTCCCTGTCGTCACTGTCGTCACTCTTTCTCCCTGTCATCACTCTCTCTCCCTGTCGTCACTCTCTCTCCCTGTCGTCACTCTCTCTCCCTGTCGTCACTCTCCCTGTCGACAATGTCTCTCCCTGCCGTCACTGTCATCACTCTCTCTCCCTGTCGTCACTGTCGTTACTCTCTCTCCCTGTCATCACTGTCGTCACTCTCTCTCCCTGTTGTCACTCTCTCTCCCTGTCATCACTCTCCCTGTCATCCCTCTCTCTCCCTGTCGTCACTGTCGTCACTATCTCTCCCTGTCATCACTTTCTCTGTCGTCACTGTCTCTCCCTGTCGTCACTGTCATCACTCTCTCTCCCTGCCATCACTGTTGTCACTCTCTCTCACTGTCATCACTGTTGTCATTCTCTCTCCCTGTCGTCACTGTCATCACTCTCTCTCCCTGTCGTCACTGTCTCTCCCTGTCGTCACTGTCATCACTCTATCTCCCTGTCCTAACTGTTGTCACTTTCTCTGCCTGTCATCACTGTTGTCACTCTCTCTCCATGTCGTCACTGTCATCACTTTCTCTCTCCCTGTTGTCTCCGTCGTCACTCTCTCTCCCTGTCGTCACTGTCATCACTCTCTCTCTGTCGTCACTGTCTTCACTCTCTCTCCCTGTCATCACTCTCTCTCCCTGTTGTCACTGTCGTCACTCTCTCTCCGTGTTGTCACTGTCGTCACTTACTCTCCCTGTCATCACTGTTGTCACTCTCTCTCCCTGTCGTCACTCTCTCTCCCTGTCATCAATGTTGTCACGCTCTCTCCCTGTCATCACTGTCGTCACTCTCTCTCCCTGTCGTCACTGTCATCACTCTCTCTCTCTGTCATCACTGTCATTACTATCTCTCCCTGTCATCTCTCTCTCTCCCTGTCGTCACTCTCTCTCCCTGTCGTCACTTTCGTCACTCTCTCTCCCTGTCATCACTGTTGTCACTCTCTCTCTCCCTGTCATCACTGTTGGCACTCTCTCTCCATGTCGTCACTGTCATCACTCTCTCTCCCTGTTGTCACCGTCGTCACTCTCTCTTCCTGTCGTCACTGTCATCACTCTCTCTCTCTCTGTCGTCACTGTCATCACTCTCTCTCCCTGTCATCACTCTCTCTACCTGTTGTCACTGTCATCACTCTCTCTTCGTGTTGTCACTCTCTCTCCCTGTCATCATTGTCTCTCCCTGTTGTCACTGTCATCACTCTCTCTCCCTGACATCACTGTTGTCACTCTTTCTCCCTGTGATCACTCTCTCTCCCTGTCGTCACTGTTGTCACTCTCTCTCCCTGTCATCACTGTCTTCACTCTCCCTGTCATCACTGTCGTCACTCTCTCCCTGTCGTCACGTCATCACTCTTTCTCCCTGACATCACTGTTGTCACTCTCTCTCTCTGTCGTCACTGTCATCACTCTCTCTTTCCCTGTTGTCACTGTCATCACTCTCTCTTCGTGTTGTCACTTTCTCTCCCTGTCATCATTGTCTCTCCCTGTTGTCACTGTCATCACTCTCTCACCCTGTCATCACTGTTGTCACTCTCTCTCCCTGTCATCACTCTCTCTCCCTGTCGTCACTGTCTCTCCCTGTCATCTCTTTCGTCACTCTCTCTCCCTGTCATCACTGTCGTCACTCTCTCTCCCTGTTGTCACTGTTTCTCCCTGTCGTCACTGTCGTCACTCTCTCTCCCTGTCGTCACTTTCTCTCCCTGTAGTCACTGTCATCACTCTCTCTCTCCCTGTCTTCACTGTCGTCGTCACTCTCTCTCCCTGTCGTCACTGTTGTCACTCTCTCTCCCTGTCATAAATCTCTCTCCCTGTCGTCACTGTCTCTCACTGTCATCACTGTCGTCACTCTCTCTCCCTGTCGTCACTCTCTCTCCCTGTCGTCACTGTCTCTCCCTGTCGTCACTGTCATCACTCTCTCTCCCTGTCGTCACTGTCGTCACTCTCTCTCCCTGTCGTCACTGTAATCACTCTCTCTCCCTGTCATCACTGTAGTCACTCTCTCTCCCTGTTGTCACTCACTCTCCCTGTCATAACTCTCCCTGTCATCACTGTAGTCACTCTCTCTCCCTGTCATCACTCTCTCTCTCCCTGTCATCACTCTCTCTCACTGTCGTCACTCTCTCTCCCTGTCATCACTGTCATCACTCTCTCTCCCTCTCATCACTGTCATCACTCTCTTTCCCTGTCATCACCGTCGTCACTCTCTCTCCCGGTCGTCACTGTCGTCACTCTCTCACCCAGTCATCGCTCTCTCTCCCTGTCGTCACTGTCATCACTCTCTCTCCCTGTCGTCACTCTCTCTCCCTGTTGTCACTGTCATCACTCTCTCTCCCTGTCATCAATGTCGTCACTCTCTCTCCCTGTCATCACTGTCATCACCATCGTCACTCTCTCTCCTTGTCGTAACTGTCATCACTCACTTTCCCTGTCATCACTCTCTCTCCCTGTCGTCACTGTCGTCACTCTCTCTCCCTGTCATCACTGTCATCACTCTCTCTCCCTGTCGTCACTCTCCCTGTCGACAATGTCTCTACCTGCCGTCACTGTCATCACTCTCTCTCCCTGTCGTCACTGTCGTCACTCTCTCTCCCTGTTGTCACTGTCATCACTCTCTCTCCCTGTCATCAATGTCGTCACTCTCTCTCCCTGTCATCACTGTCATCACCATCGTCACTCTCTCTCCCTGTCGTAACTGTCATCACTCACTTTCCCTGTCATCACTCTCTCTCCCTGTCGTCACTGTCGTCACTCTCTCTCCCTGTCATCACTGTCATCTCTCTCTCCCTGTCATCACTCTCTCTCCCTGTCGTCACTCTCCCTGTCGACAATGTCTCTACCTGCCGTCACTGTCATCACTCTCTCTCCCTGTCGTCACTGTTGTCACTCTCTCTCCCTGTCATCACTGTCGTCACTCTCTCTCCCTGTTGTCACTCTCTCTCCCTGTCATCACTCTCCCTGTCATCCCTCTCTCTCCCTGTCATCACTGTCGTCACTATCTCTCCCTGTCATCACTCTCTCTTCCTGTCGTCACTCTCTCCCTGTCGTCACTGTCATCACTCTATCTCCCTATCATCACTGTTGTCACTATCTCTGCCTGTCATCACTGTTGTCACTCTCTCTCCATGTCGTCACTGTCATCACTCTCTCATTCCCTGTTGTCACCGTCGTCACTCTCTCTCCCTGTCGTCACTGTCATCACTCTCTCTCTGTCGTCACTGTCATCACTCTCTCTCCCTGTCATCACTCTCTCTCCCTGTCGTCACTGTCATAACTCTCTCTCTCTGTCGTCACTGTCGTCACTCTCTCTCCCTGTCGTCACTGTCATCACTCTCTTTCCCTGTTATCACTGTCGTCACTCTCTCACCCTGTTATCTCTCTCTCTCCCTGTCGTCACTCTCCCTGTTGTCACTGTCATCACTCTCTCTCCCTGTCATCAATGTCGTCACTCTCTCTCCCTGTCATCACTGTCATCACCATCGTCACTCTCTCTCCCTGTCGTAACTGTCATCACTCTCTCTCCCTGTCGTCTCTCTCTCTCCCTGTTGTCACTATCATCATTCTCTCTCCCTGTCATCAATGTCGTCACTCTCTCTCCCTGTCATCACTGTCATCACCATCATCACTCTCTCTCCCTGTCGTCACTGTCGTCACTCTCTCTCTCTGTCGTAACTGTCATCACTCACTTTCCCTGTCATCACTCGCTCTCCCTGTCGTCACTGTCGTCACTCTCTCTCCCTGTCATCACTGTCATCACTTTCTCTCCCTGTCGTCACTCTCTCTCCCTGTCGTCACTGTCTCTCCCTGTCGTCACTCTCCCTGTCTACAATGTCTCTCCCTGCCGTCACTGTCATCACTCTCTCTCCCTGTCGTCACTCTCTCTCCCTGTCATCACTGTCGTCACTCTCTCTCCCTGTTGTCACTGTTTCTCCCTGTCGTCACTGTCGTCACTCTCTCTCCCTGTCGTCACTTTCTCTCCCTGTAGTTACTGTCATCACTCTCTCTCTCCCTGTCTTCACTGTCGTCTTCACTCTCTCTCCCTGTCGTCACTGTTGTCACTCTCTCTCCCTGTCATCACTCTCTCTCCCTGTCGTCACTGTCTCACCCTGTCGTCACTGTCGTCACTCTCTCTCCCTGTCGTCACTCTCTCTCCCTGTCGTCACTGTTGTCACTCTCTCTCCCTGTTGTCACTGTCTCTCCCTGTCGTCACTGTCATCACTCTCTCTCCCTGTCGTCACTGTCGTCACTGTCTCTCCCTGTTGTCACTGTAGTCACTCTCTCTCCCTGTTGTCACTCACTCTCCCTGTCATAACTCTCCCTGTTGTCACTCTCTCTCCCTGTCATCACTGTCGTCACTCTCTCTCCCTGTCATCACTCTCTCTCCCTGTCATCACTCTCTCTCCCTGTTGTCACTGTCGTCACTCTCTCTCCGTGTTGTCACTGTCGTCACTCTCTCTCCCTGTCATCACTGTCGTCACTCTCTCTCCCTGTCGTCACTGTCGTCACTCTCTCTCCCTGTCATCAATGTTGTCACGCTCTCTCCCTGTCATCACTGTCGTCACTCTCTCTCCCTGTCGTCACTGTCGTCACTCTCTCTCCCTGTTGTCACTGTCGTCACTCTCTCTCCCTGTCATCAATGTTGTCACGCTCTCTCCCTGTCATCACTGTCGTCACTCTCTCTCTCTCTGTCGTCACTGTCATCACTATCTCTCCCTGTCATCTCTCTCTCTCCCTGTCGTCACTGTCGTCACTCTCTCTCCATGTTATCACTGTTGTCACTCTCTCTCCCTGTCGTCACTCTCTCTCCCTGTTGTCACTGTCATCATTCTCTCTCCCTGTCATCAATGTCGTCACTCTCTCTCCCTGTCATCACTGTCATCACCATCATCACTCTCTCTCCCTGTCGTCACTGTCGTCACTCTCTCTCTCTCTGTCGTAACTGTCATCACTCACTTTCCCTGTCATCACTCGCTCTCCCTGTCGTCACTGTCGTCACTCTCTCTCCCTGTCATCACTGTCATCACTCTCTCTCCCTGTCGTCACTCTCTCTCCCTGTCGTCACTGTCTCTCCCTGTCGTCACTTTCCCTGTCGACAATGTCTCTCCCTGCCGTCACTGTCATCACTCTCTCTCCCTGTCGTCACTCTCTCTCCCTGTCATCACTGTCGTCACTCTCTCTCCCTGTTGTCACTGTTTCTCCCTGTCGTCTCTGTCGTCACTCTCTCTCCCTGTCGTCACTTTCTCTCCCTGTAGTCACTGTCATCACTCTCTCTCTCCCTGTCTTTACTGTCGTCGTCACTCTCTCTCCCTGTCGTCACTGTTGTCACTCTCTCTCCCTGTCATCACTCTCTCTCCCTGTCGTCACTGTCTCACCCTGTCGTCACTCTCTCTCCCTGTCGTCACTCTCTCTCCCTGTCGTCACTCTCTCTCCCTGTTGTCACTGTTGTCACTCTCTCTCCCTGTTGTCACTGTCTCTCCCTGTCGTCACTGTCATCACTCTCTCTCCCTGTCATCACTGTCGTCACTCTCTCTCCCTGTCGTCACTGTAATCACTCTCTCTCCCTGTCATCACTGTAGTCACTCTCTCTCCCTGTTGTCACTCACTCTCCCTGTCATCACTGTCATCACCATCGTCACTCTCTCTCCCTGTCGTCACTGTCGTCACTCTCTCTCTCTGTCGTAACTGTCATCACTCACTTTCCCTGTCATCATTCTCTCTCCCTGTCGTCACTTTCGTCACTCTCTCTCCCTGTCATCACTGTCATCACTCTCTCTCCCTGTCGTCACTGTCTCTCCCTGTCGTCACTCTCCCTGTCGACAATGTCTCTCCCTGTCATCACTGTCATCACTCTATCTCCCTGTCATCACTGTTGTCACTCTCTCTCCCTGTCATCACTGTCGTCACTCTCTCCCTGTTGTCACTGTTTCTCCCTGTCATCACTGTCGTCACTCTCTCTCCCTGTCGTCACTTTCTCTCCCTGTAGTCACTGTAATCACTCTCTCTCTGTCGTCACTGTCGTCACTCTCTCTCCCTGTCATCACTGTCATCACTCTCTCTCCCTCTCATCACTGTCATCACTCTCTTTCCCTGTCATCACCGTCGTCACTCTCTCTCCCGGTCGTCACTGTCTTCACTCTCTCACCCTGTCATCACTCCCTCTCCCTGTCGACACTGTTGTTTCTCTCTCTCCCTGTCGTCACTGTCATCACTCTCTCTCCCTGTCGTCACTCTCTCTCCCTGTTGTCACTGTCATCACTCTCTCTCCCTGTCATCAATGTCGTCACTCTCTCTCTCCCTGTAATCACTGTCATCACCATCGTCACTCTCTCTCCCTGTCGTCACTGTCGTCACTCTCTCTCCCTGTCATCACTGTCATCACTCTCTCTCTCCCTGTCGTCACTCTCTCTCCCTGTCGTCACTCTCCCTGTCGACAATGTCTCTCCCTGCCGTCACTGTCATCACTCTCTCTCCCTGTCGTCACTGTCGTCACTCTCTCTCCCTGTCATCACTGTCGTCACTCTCTCTCCCTGTTGTCACTCTCTCTCCCTGTCATCACTCTCCCTGTCATCCCTCTCTCTCCCTGTCGTCACTGTCGTCACTATCTCTCCCTGTCATCACTCTCTCTTCCTGTCGTCACTGTCTCTCCCTGTCGTCACTGTCATCACTCTATCTCCCTGTCATCACTGTTGTCACTCTCTCTGCCTGTCATCACTGTTGTCACTCTCTCTCCATGTCGTCACTGTCATTACTCTCTCTCTCCCTGTTGTCACCGTCGTCACTCTCTCTCCCTGTCGTCACTGTCATCACTCTCTCTCTGTCGTCACTGTCATCACTCTCTCTCTCCCTGTCATCACTCTCTCTCCCTGTTGTCACTGTCGTCACTCTCTCTCCGTGTTGTCACTGTCGTCACTCTCTCTCCCTGTCATCACTGTCGTCACTCTCTCCCTGTCGTCAATGTTGTCACGCTCTCTCCCTGTCATCACTGTCGTCACTCTCTCTCCCTGTCATCACTGTCGTCACTCTCTATATCCCTGTTGTCACTGTCTTCACTCTCTCTCCCTGTCATCAATGTTGTCACGCTCTCTCCCTGTCATCACTGTCGTCACTCTCTCTCTCTGTCGTCACTGTCATCACTATCTCTCCCTGTCATCACTCTCTCTCCCTGTCGTCACTCTCTCTCCCTGTCGTCACTGTCGTCACTCTCTCTCCCTGTCA
This sequence comes from Pseudophryne corroboree, assembly GCF_028390025.1. Lineage (NCBI taxonomy): Eukaryota > Metazoa > Chordata > Amphibia > Anura > Myobatrachidae > Pseudophryne > Pseudophryne corroboree. The sequence goes on along the minus strand of NW_026970291.1, from coordinate 208,701 downwards.
TCAATATTGTCACTCTCTCTACCTGTCATCACCGTCGTCACTCTCTCTCCCTGTCGTCACTGTCATCACTCTCTCTCTTTGTCGTCACTGTCGTCACTCTCTCTCCCTGTCGTCACTGTCATTACTCTCTTTCCCTGTCATCACCGTCATCACTCTCTCTCCCTGTCGTCACTGTCGTCACTATCTCACCCTGTCATCTATCTCTCCCTGTCGTCACTGTCGTCACTCTCTCTCCATGTTATCACTGTTGTCACTCTCTCTCCCTGTCGTCACTGTCATCACTGTCTCTACCTGTCGTCACTCTCTCTCCCTGTTGTCACTGTCATCATTCTCTCTCCCTGTCATCAATGTCGTCACTCTCTCTCCCTGTCATCACTGTCATCACCATCATCACTCTCTCTCCCTGTCGACACTGTCGTCACTCTCTCTCTATCTGTCGTAACTGTCATCACTCACTTTCCCTGTCATCAATCGCTCTCCCTGTCGTCACTGTCGTCACTCTCTCTCCCTGTCATCACTGTCATCACTCTCTCTCCCTGTCGTCACTCTCTCTCACTGTCGTCACTGTCTCTCCCTGTCGTCACTCTCCCTGTAGACAATGTCTCTCCCTGCCGTCACTGTCATCACTCTCTCTCCCTGTCGTCACTCTCTCTCCCTGTCATCACTGTCGTCACTCTCTCTCCCTGTTGTCACTGTTTCTCCCTGTCGTCACTGTCGTCACTCTCTCTCCCTGTCGTCACTTTCTCTCCCTGTAGTCACTGTCATCACTCTCTCTCTCCCTGTCTTCACTGTCGTCGTCACTCTCTCTCCCTGTCGTCACTGTTGTCACTCTCTCTCCCTGTCATCACTCTCTCTCCCTGTCGTCACTGTCTCACCCTGTCGTCACTGTCGTCACTCTCTCTCCCTGTCGTCACTCTCTCTCCCTGTCGTCACTCTCTCTCCCTGTCGTCACTGTTGTCACTCTCTCTCCCTGTTGTCACTGTCTCTCCCTGTCGTCACTGTCATCACTCTCTCTCCCTGTCGTCACTCTCTATCCCTGTCGTCACTGTCTCTCCCTCTCATCACTGTCATCACTCTCTTTCCCTGTTATCACCGTCGTCACTCTCTCTCCCGGTCGTCACTGTCGTCACTCTCTCACCCTGTCATCACTCTCTCTCCCTGTCGTCACTGTCGTCACTCTCTCTCCATGTTATCACTGTTGTCACTCTCTCTCCCTGTCGTCACTGTCATCACTCTCTCTCCCTGTTGTCACTGTCTCTCCCTGTTGTCACTGTCATCACTCTCTCTCCCTGTCATCAATGTCGTCACTCTCTCTCCCTGTCATCACTGTCATCACCATCGTCACTCTCTCTCCCTGTCGTCACTGTCGTCACTCTCTCTCTCTGTCGTAACTGTCATCACTCACTTTCCCTGTCATCACTCTCTCTCCCTGTCGTCACTTTCGTCACTCTCTCTCCCTGTCATCACTGTCATCACTCTCTCTCCCTGTCGTCACTGTCTCTCCCTGTCGTCACTGTCTCTCCCTGTCGTCACTCTCCCTGTCGACAATGTCTCTCCCTGTCATCACTGTCATCACTCTATCTCCCTGTCATCACTGTTGTCACTCTCTCTCCCTGTCATCACTGTCGTCACTCTCTCCCTGTTGTCACTGTTTCTCCCTGTCATCACTGTCGTCACTCTCTCTCCCTGTCGTCACTTTCTCTCCCTGTAGTCACTGTCATCACTCTCTCTCTGTCGTCACTGTCGTCACTCTCTCTCCCTGTCATCACTGTCATCACTCTCTCTCCCTCTCATCACTGTCATCACTCTCTTTCCCTGTCATCACCGTCGTCACTCTCTCTCCCGGTCGTCACTGTCTTCACTCTCTCACCCTGTCATCACTCCCTCTCCCTGTCAACACTGTTGTTTCTCTCTCTCCCTGTCGTCACTGTCATCACTCTCTCTCCCTGTCGTCACTCTCTCTCCCTGTTGTCACTGTCATCACTCTCTCTCCCTGTCATCAATGTCGTCACTCTCTCTCTCCCTGTCATCACTGTCATCACCATCGTCACTCTCTCTCCCTGTCATCACTGTCGTCACTCTCTCTCCCTGTCATCACTGTCATCACTCTCTCTCTCACTGTCGTCACTCTCTCTCCCTGTCGTCACTCTCCCTGTCGACAATGTCTCTCCCTGCCGTCACTGTCATCACTCTCTCTCCCTGTCGTCACTGTCGTCACTCTCTCTCCCTGTCATCACTGTCGTCACTCTCTCTCCCTGTTGTCACTCTCTCTCCCTGTCATCACTCTCCCTGTCATCCCTCTCTCTCCCTGTCGTCACTGTCGTCACTATCTCTCCCTATCATCACTCTCTCTTCCTGTCGTCACTGTCTCTCCCTGTCGTCACTGTCATCACTCTATCTCCCTGTCATCACTGTTGTCACTCTCTCTGCCTGTCATCACTGTTGTCACTCTCTCTCCATGTCGTCACTGTCATTACTCTCTCTCTCCCTATTGTCACCGTCGTCACTCTCTCTCCCTGTCGTCACTGTCATCACTCTCTCTCTGTCGTCACTGTCATCACTCTCTCTCTCCCTGTCATCACTCTCTCTCCCTGTCGTCGCTGTCGTCACTCTCTCTCCCTGTCATCAATGTTGTCACGCTCTCTCCCTGTCATCACTGTCGTCACTCTCTCTCCCTGTCATCACTGTCGTCACTCTCTATATCCCTGTTGTCACTGTCTTCACTCTCTCTCCCTGTCATCAATGTTGTCACGCTCTCTCCCTGTCATCACTGTCGTCACTCTCTCTCTCTGTCGTCACTGTCATCACTATCTCTCCCTGTCATCACTCTCTCTCCCTGTCGTCACTCTCTCTCCCTGTCGTCACTGTCGTCACTCTCTCTCCCTGTCATCAATATTGTCACTCTCTCTACCTGTCATCACCGTCGTCACTCTCTCTCCCTGTCGTCACTGTCATCACTCTCTCTCTTTGTCGTCACTGTCATCACTCTCTCTCCCTGTCGTCACTGTCATCACTCTCTTTCCCTGTCATCACCGTCATCACTCTCTCTCCCGGTCGTCACTGTCGTCACTATCTCACCCTGTCATCTCTCTCTCCCTGTCGTCACTGTTGTCACTCTCTCTCCATGTTATCACTGTTGTCACTCTCTCTCCCTGTCGTCACTGTCATCACTGTCTCTACCTGTCGTCACTCTCTCTCCCTGTTGTCACTGTCATCATTCTCTCTCCCTGTCATCAATGTCGTCACTCTCTCTCCCTGTCATCACTGTCATCACCATCATCACTCTCTCTCCCTGTCGACACTGTTGTCACTCTCTCTCTATCTGTCGTAACTGTCATCACTCACTTTCCCTGTCATCAATCGCTCTCCCTGTCGTCACTGTCGTCACTCTCTCTCCCTGTCATCACTGTCATCACTCTCTCTCCCTGTCGTCACTCTCTCTCACTGTCGTCACTGTCTCTCCCTGTCGTCACTCTCCCTGTAGACAATGTCTCTCCCTGCCGTCACTGTCATCACTCTCTCTCCCTGTCGTCACTCTCTCTCCCTGTCATCACTGTCGTCACTCTCTCTCCCTGTTGTCACTGTTTCTCCCTGTCGTCACTGTCGTCACTCTCTCTCCCTGTTGTCACTTTCTCTCCCTGTAGTCACTGTCATCACTCTCTCTCTCCCTGTCTTCACTGTCGTCGTCACTCTCTCTCCCTGTCGTCACTGTTGTCACTCTCTCTCCCTGTCATCACTCTCTCTCCCTGTCGTCACTGTCTCACCCTGTCGTCACTGTCGTCACTCTCTCTCCCTGTCGTCACTCTCTCTCCCTGTCGTCACTCTCTCTCCCTGTCGTCACTGTTGTCACTCTCTCTCCCTGTTGTCACTGTCTCTCCCTGTCGTCACTGTCATCACTCTCTCTCCCTGTCGTCACTATCGTCACTCTCTCTCCCTGTCGTCACTGTCATCACTCTCTCTCCCTGTCATCACTGTAGTCACTCTCTCTCCCTGTTGTCACTCACTCTCCCTGTCATATCTCTCCCTGTCATCACTCTCTCTCCCTGTCATCACTGTAGTCACTCTCTCTCCCTGTCGTCACTGTCATCACTCTCTCTCCCTGTCATCACTGTCATCACTCTCTCTCCCTCTCATCACTGTCATCACTCTCTCTCCCTGTCGTCACTGTCGTCACTCTCTCTCCATGTTATCACTGTTGTCACTCTCTCTCCCTGTCGTCACTCTCTCTCCCTGTTGTCACTGTCATCACTCTCTCTCCCTGTCATCACTGTCATCACCATCGTCACTCTCTCTCCCTGTCATCACTGTCGTCACTCTCTCTCTCTCTCTCTGTCGTAACTGTCATCACTGACTTTCCCTGTCATCACTCTCTCTCCCTGTCGTCACTGTCGTTACTCTCTCTCCCTGTCATCACTGTCATCACTCTCTCTCCCTGTCGTCACTCTCTCTCCCTGTCGTCACTGTCTCTCCCTGTCGTCACTCTCCCTGTCGACAATGTTTCTCCCTGCCGTCACTGTCATCACTCTCTCTCCCTGTCATCACTGTCGTCACTCTCTCTCCCTGTCATCACTCTCCCTGTCATCCCTCTCTCTCCCTGTCGTCACTGTCTCTCCCTGTCGTCACTGTCATCACTGTTGTCACTCTCTCTGCCTGTCATCACTGTTTTCACTCTCTCTTCATGTCGTCACTGTCATCACTCTATCTCTCCCTGTTGTCACCGTCGTCATTCTCTCTCCCTGTCGTCACTGTCATCACTCTCTCTCTGTCGTCACTGTCAACACTCTCTCTCCCTGTCATCACTCTCTCTCCCTGTCGTCACTCTCTCTCCCTGTCGTCACTCTCCCTGTCGACAATGTCTCTCCCAGCCGTCACAGTCATCACTCTCTCTCCCTGTCGTCACTGTCGTCACTCTCTCTCCCTGTCATCACTGTCGTCACTCTCTCTCCCTGTTGTCACTCTCTCTCCCTGTCATCACTGTCCCTGTCATCCCTCTCTCTCCCTGTCGTCACTGTCGTCACTATCTCTCCTTGTCATCACTTTCCCTGTCGTCACTGTCTCTCCCTGTCGTCGCTGTCATCACTCTCTCTCCCTGCCATCACTGTTGTCACTATCTCTCCCTGTCATCACTGTTGTCACTCTCTCTCCCTGTCGTCACTGTCTCTCACTGTCGTCACTGTCATCACTCTATCTCCCTGTCATCACTGTTGTCACTCTCTCTGCCTGTCATCACTGTTGTCACTCTCTCTCCATGTCGTCACTGTCATCACTCTCTCTCTCCCTGTTGTCACCGTCGTCACTCTCTCTCCCTGTCGTCACTGTCATCACCCTCTCTCTGTCGTCACTGTCATCAGTCTCTCTCCCTGTCATCACTCTCTCTCCCTGTTGTCACTGTCGTCACTCTCTCTCCGTGTTGTCACTGTCGTCACTCTCTCTCCCTGTCATCACTGTAGTCACTCTCTCTCCCTGTCGTCACTTTCTCTCCCTGTAGTCACTGTCATCACTCTCTCTCTCCCTGTCTTCACTGTCGTCGTCACTCTCTCTCCCTGTCGTCACTGTTGTCACTCTCTCTCCCTGTCATCACTCTCTATCCCTGTCGTCACTGTCTCTCCCTCTCATCACTGTCATCACTCTCTTTCCCTGTTATCACCGTCGTCACTCTCTCTCCCGGTCGTCACTGTCGTCACTCTCTCACCCTGTCATCACTCTCTCTCCCTGTCGTCACTGTCGTCACTCTCTCTCCATGTTATCACTGTTGTCACTCTCTCTCCCTGTCGTCACTGTCATCACTCTCTCTCCCTGTTGTCACTGTCTCTCCCTGTTGTCACTGTCATCACTCTCTCTCCCTGTCATCAATGTCGTCACTCTCTCTCCCTGTCATCACTGTCATCACCATCGTCACTCTCTCTCCCTGTCGTCACTGTCGTCACTCTCTCTCTCTGTCGTAACTGTCATCACTCACTTTCCCTGTCATCACTCTCTCTCCCTGTCGTCACTTTCGTCACTCTCTCTCCCTGTCATCACTGTCATCACTCTCTCTCCCTGTCGTCACTCACTCTCCCTGTCGTCACTGTCTCTCCCTGTCGTCACTCTCCCTGTCGACAATGTCTCTCCCTGTCATCACTGTCATCACTCTATCTCCCTGTCATCACTGTTGTCACTCTCTCTCCCTGTCATCACTGTCGTCACTCTCTCCCTGTTGTCACTGTTTCTCCCTGTCATCACTGTCGTCACTCTCTCTCCCTGTCGTCACTTTCTCTCCCTGTAGTCACTGTCATCACTCTCTCTCTGTCGTCACTGTCGTCACTCTCTCTCCCTGTCATCACTGTCATCACTCTCTCTCCCTCTCATCACTGTCATCACTCTCTTTCCCTGTCATCACCGTCGTCACTCTCTCTCCCGGTCGTCACTGTCTTCACTCTCTCACCCTGTCATCACTCCCTCTCCCTGTCGACACTGTTGTTTCTCTCTCTCCCTGTCGTCACTGTCATCACTCTCTCTCCCTGTCGTCACTCTCTCTCCCTGTTGTCACTGTCATCACTCTCTCTCCCTGTCATCAATGTCGTCACTCTCTCTCTCCCTGTCATCACCATCGTCACTCTCTCTCCCTGTCGTCACTGTCGTCACTCTCTCTCTCTCTCTGTCGTAACTGTCATCACTCACTTTCCCTGTCATCACTCTCTCTTCCTGTCGTCACTGTCGTCACTCTTTCTCCCTGTCATCACTCTCTCTCCCCTGTCGTCACTCTCTCTCCCTGTCGTCACTCTCTCCCTGTCGTCACTCTCCCTGTCGACAATGTCTCTCCCAGCCGTCACAGTCATCACTCTCTCTCCCTGTCGTCACTGTCGTCACTCTCTCTCCCTGTCATCACTGTCGTCACTCTCTCTCCCTGTTGTCACTCTCTCTCCCTGTCATCACTCTCCCTGTCATCCCTCTCTCTCCCTGTCGTCACTGTCGTCACTATCTCTCCTTGTCATCACTTTCCCTGTCGTCACTGTCTCTCCCTGTCGTCACTGTCATCACTCTCTCTCCCTGCCATCACTGTTGTCACTATCTCTCCCTGTCATCACTGTTGTCACTCTCTCTCCCTGTCGTCACTGTCTCTCCCTGTCGTCACTGTCATCACTCTATCTCCCTGTCATCACTGTTGTCACTCTCTCTGCCTGTCATCACTGTTGTCACTCTCTCTCCATGTCGTCACTGTCATCACTCTCTCTCTCCCTGTTGTCACCGTCGTCACTCTCTCTCCCTGTCGTCACTGTCATCACCCTCTCTCTGTCGTCACTGTCATCAGTCTCTCTCCCTGTCATCACTCTCTCTCCCTGTTGTCACTGTCGTCACTCTCTCTCCCTGTCATCACTCTCCCTGTCATCCCTCTCTCTCCCTGTCGTCACTGTCTCTCCCTGTCGTCACTGTCATCACTGTTGTCACTCTCTCTGCCTGTCATCACTGTTTTCACTCTCTCTTCATGTCGTCACTGTCATCACTCTATCTCTCCCTGTTGTCACCGTTGTCATTCTCTCTCCCTGTCGTCACTGTCATCACTCTCTCTCTGTCGTCACTGTCAACACTCTCTCTCCCTGTCATCACTCTCTCTCCCTGTCGTCACTCTCTCTCCCTGTCGTCACTCTCCTGTCGACAATGTCTCTCCCAGCCGTCACAGTCATCACTCTCTCTCCCTGTCGTCACTGTCGTCACTCTCTCTCCCTGTCATCACTGTCGTCACTCTCTCTCCCTGTTGTCACTCTCTCTCCCTGTCATCACTCTCCCTGTCATCCCTCTCTCTCCCTGTCGTCACTGTCGTCACTATCTCTCCTTGTCATCACTTTCCCTGTCGTCACTGTCTCTCCCTGTCGTCGCTGTCATCACTCTCTCTCCCTGCCATCACTGTTGTCACTATCTCTCCCTGTCATCACTGTTGTCACTCTCTCTCCCTGTCGTCACTGTCTCTCCCTGTCGTCACTGTCATCACTCTATCTCCCTGTCATCACTGTTGTCACTCTCTCTGCCTGTCATCACTGTTGTCACTCTCTCTCCATGTCGTCACTGTCATCACTCTCTCTCTCCCTGTTGTCACCGTCGTCACTCTCTCTCCCTGTCGTCACTGTCATCACCCTCTCTCTGTCGTCACTGTCATCAGTCTCTCTCCCTGTCATCACTCTCTCTCCCTGTTGTCACTGTCGTCACTCTCTCTCCGTGTTGTCACTGTCGTCACTCTCTCTCCCTGTCATCACTGTAGTCACTCTCTCTCCCTGTCGTCACTTTCTCTCCCTGGAGTCACTGTCATCACTCTCTCTCTCCCTGTCTTCACTGTCGTCGTCACTCTCTCTCCCTGTCGTCACTGTTGTCACTCTCTCTCCCTGTCATCACTCTCTATCCCTGTCGTCACTGTCTCTCCCTCTCATCACTGTCATCACTCTCTTTCCCTGTTATCACCGTCGTCACTCTCTCTCCCGGTCGTCACTGTCGTCACTCTCTCACCCTGTCATCACTCTCTCTCCCTGTCGTCACTGTCGTCACTCTCTCTCCATGTTATCACTGTTGTCACTCTCTCTCCCTGTCGTCACTGTCATCACTCTCTCTCCCTGTTGTCACTGTCTTCACTCTCTCACCCTGTCATCACTCCCTCTCCCTGTCAACACTGTTGTTTCTCTCTCTCCCTGTCGTCACTGTCATCACTCTCTCTCCCTGTCGTCACTCTCTCTCCCTGTTGTCACTGTCATCACTCTCTCTCCCTGTCATCAATGTCGTCACTCTCTCTCTCCCTGTCATCACTGTCATCACCATCGTCACTCTCTCTCCCTGTCATCACTGTCGTCACTCTCTCTCCCTGTCATCACTGTCATCACTCTCTCTCTCCCTGTCGTCACTCTCTCTCCCTGTCGTCACTCTCCCTGTCGACAATGTCTCTCCCTGCCGTCACTGTCATCACTCTCTCTCCCTGTCGTCACTGTCGTCACTCTCTCTCCCTGTCATCACTGTCGTCACTCTCTCTCCCTGTTGTCACTCTCTCTCCCTGTCATCACTCTCCCTGTCATCCCTCTCTCTCCCTGTCGTCACTGTCGTCACTATCTCTCCCTGTCATCACTCTCTCTTCCTGTCGTCACTGTCTCTCCCTGTCGTCACTGTCATCACTCTATCTCCCTGTCATCACTGTTGTCACTCTCTCTGCCTGTCATCACTGTTGTCACTCTCTCTCCATGTCGTCACTGTCATTACTCTCTCTCTCCCTATTGTCACCGTCGTCACTCTCTCTCCCTGTCGTCACTGTCATCACTCTCTCTCTGTCGTCACTGTCATCACTCTCTCTCTCCCTGTCATCACTCTCTCTCCCTGTCGTCGCTGTCGTCACTCTCTCTCCCTGTCATCAATGTTGTCACGCTCTCTCCCTGTCATCACTGTCGTCACTCTCTCTCCCTGTCATCACTGTCGTCACTCTCTATATCCCTGTTGTCACTGTCTTCACTCTCTCTCCCTGTCATCAATGTTGTCACGCTCTCTCCCTGTCATCACTGTCGTCACTCTCTCTCTCTGTCGTCACTGTCATCACTATCTCTCCCTGTCATCACTCTCTCTCCCTGTCGTCACTCTCTCTCCCTGTCGTCACTGTCGTCACTCTCTCTCCCTGTCATCAATATTGTCACTCTCTCTACCTGTCATCACCGTCGTCACTCTCTCTCCCTGTCGTCACTGTCATCACTCTCTCTCTTTGTCGTCACTGTCATCACTCTCTCTCCCTGTCGTCACTGTCATCACTCTCTTTCCCTGTCATCACCGTCATCACTCTCTCTCCCGGTCGTCACTGTCGTCACTATCTCACCCTGTCATCTCTCTCTCCCTGTCGTCACTGTTGTCACTCTCTCTCCATGTTATCACTGTTGTCACTCTCTCTCCCTGTCGTCACTGTCATCACTGTCTCTACCTGTCGTCACTCTCTCTCCCTGTTGTCACTGTCATCATTCTCTCTCCCTGTCATCAATGTCGTCACTCTCTCTCCCTGTCATCACTGTCATCACCATCATCACTCTCTCTCCCTGTCGACACTGTCGTCACTCTCTCTCTATCTGTCGTAACTGTCATCACTCACTTTCCCTGTCATCAATCGCTCTCCCTGTCGTCACTGTCGTCACTCTCTCTCCCTGTCATCACTGTCATCACTCTCTCTCCCTGTCGTCACTCTCTCTCACTGTCGTCACTGTCTCTCCCTGTCGTCACTCTCCCTGTAGACAATGTCTCTCCCTGCCGTCACTGTCATCACTCTCTCTCCCTGTCGTCACTCTCTCTCCCTGTCATCACTGTCGTCACTCTCTCTCCCTGTTGTCACTGTTTCTCCCTGTCGTCACTGTCGTCACTCTCTCTCCCTGTTGTCACTTTCTCTCCCTGTAGTCACTGTCATCACTCTCTCTCTCCCTGTCTTCACTGTCGTCGTCGTCACTCTCTCTCCCTGTCGTCACTGTTGTCACTCTCTCTCCCTGTCATCACTCTCTCTCCCTGTCGTCACTGTCTCACCCTGTCGTCACTGTCGTCACTCTCTCTCCCTGTCGTCACTCTCTCTCCCTGTCGTCACTCTCTCTCCCTGTCGTCACTGTTGTCACTCTCTCTCCCTGTTGTCACTGTCTCTCCCTGTCGTCACTGTCATCACTCTCTCTCCCTGTCGTCACTATCGTCACTCTCTCTCCCTGTCGTCACTGTCATCACTCTCTCTCCCTGTCATCACTGTAGTCACTCTCTCTCCCTGTTGTCACTCACTCTCCCTGTCATATCTCTCCCTGTCGTCACTCTCTCTCCCTGTCATCACTGTAGTCACTCTCTCTCCCTGTCGTCACTGTCATCACTCTCTCTCCCTGTCATCACTGTCATCACTCTCTCTCCCTCTCATCACCGTCATCACTCTCTCTCCCTGTCGTCACTGTCGTCACTCTCTCTCCATGTTATCACTGTTGTCACTCTCTCTCCCTGTCGTCACTCTCTCTCCCTGTTGTCACTGTCATCACTCTCTCTCCCTGTCATCACTGTCATCACCATCGTCACTCTCTCTCCCTGTCATCACTGTCGTCACTCTCTCTCTCTCTCTCTCTGTCGTAACTGTCATCACTGACTTTCCCTGTCATCACTCTCTCTCCCTGTCGTCACTGTCGTCACTCTCTCTCCCTGTCATCACTGTCATCACTCTCTCTCCCTGTCGTCACTCTCTCTCCCTGTCGTCACTGTCTCTCCCTGTCGTCACTCTCCCTGTCGACAATGTTTCTCCCTGCCGTCACTGTCATCACTCTCTCTCCCTGTCATCACTGTCGTCACTCTCTCTCCCTGTCATCACTCTCCCTGTCATCCCTCTCTCTCCCTGTCGTCACTGTCTCTCCCTGTCGTCACTGTCATCACTGTTGTCACTCTCTCTGCCTGTCATCACTGTTTTCACTCTCTCTTCATGTCGTCACTGTCATCACTCTATCTCTCCCTGTTGTCACCGTCGTCATTCTCTCTCCCTGTCGTCACTGTCATCACTCTCTCTCTGTCGTCACTGTCAACACTCTCTCTCCCTGTCATCACTCTCTCTCCCTGTCGTCACTCTCTCTCCCTGTCGTCACTCTCCCTGTCGACAATGTCTCTCCCAGCCGTCACAGTCATCACTCTCTCTCCCTGTCGTCACTGTCGTCACTCTCTCTCCCTGTCATCACTGTCGTCACTCTCTCTCCCTGTTGTCACTCTCTCTCCCTGTCATCACTCTCCCTGTCATCCCTCTCTCTCCCTGTCGTCACTGTCGTCACTATCTCTCCTTGTCATCACTTTCCCTGTCGTCACTGTCTCTCCCTGTCGTCGCTGTCATCACTCTCTCTCCCTGCCATCACTGTTGTCACTATCTCTCCCTGTCATCACTGTTGTCACTCTCTCTCCCTGTCGTCACTGTCTCTCACTGTCGTCACTGTCATCACTCTATCTCCCTGTCATCACTGTTGTCACTCTCTCTGCCTGTCATCACTGTTGTCACTCTCTCTCCATGTCGTCACTGTCATCACTCTCTCTCTCCCTGTTGTCACCGTCGTCACTCTCTCTCCCTGTCGTCACTGTCATCACCCTCTCTCTGTCGTCACTGTCATCAGTCTCTCTCCCTGTCATCACTCTCTCTCCCTGTTGTCACTGTCGTCACTCTCTCTCCGTGTTGTCACTGTCGTCACTCTCTCTCCCTGTCATCACTGTAGTCACTCTCTCTCCCTGTCGTCACTTTCTCTCCCTGTAGTCACTGTCATCACTCTCTCTCTCCCTGTCTTCACTGTCGTCGTCACTCTCTCTCCCTGTCGTCACTGTTGTCACTCTCTCTCCCTGTCATCACTCTCTATCCCTGTCGTCACTGTCTCTCCCGGTCGTCACTGTCGTCACTCTCTCACCCTGTCATCACTCTCTCTCCCTGTCGTCACTGTCGTCACTCTCTCTCCATGTTATCACTGTTGTCACTCTCTCTCCCTGTCGTCACTGTCATCACTCTCTCTCCCTGTTGTCACTGTCTCTCCCTGTTGTCACTGTCATCACTCTCTCTCCCTGTCATCAATGTCGTCACTCTCTCTCCCTGTCATTACTGTCATCACCATCGTCACTCTCTCTCCCTGTCGTCACTGTCGTCACTCTCTCTCTCTGTCGTAACTGTCATCACTCACTTTCCCTGTCATCACTCTCTCTCCCTGTCGTCACTTTCGTCACTCTCTCTCCCTGTCATCACTGTCATCACTCTCTCTCCCTGTCGTCACTCACTCTCCCTGTCGTCACTGTCTCTCCCTGTCGTCACTCTCCCTGTCGACAATGTCTCTCCCTGTCATCACTGTCATCACTCTATCTCCCTGTCATCACTGTTGTCACTCTCTCTCCCTGTCATCACTGTCGTCACTCTCTCCCTGTTGTCACTGTTTCTCCCTGTCATCACTGTCGTCACTCTCTCTCCCTGTCGTCACTTTCTCTCCCTGTAGTCACTGTCATCACTCTCTCTCTGTCGTCACTGTCGTCACTCTCTCTCCCTGTCATCACTGTCATCACTCTCTCTCCCTCTCATCACTGTCATCACTCTCTTTCCCTGTCATCACCGTCGTCACTCTCTCTCCCGGTCGTCACTGTCTTCACTCTCTCACCCTGTCATCACTCCCTCTCCCTGTCGACACTGTTGTTTCTCTCTCTCCCTGTCGTCACTGTCATCACTCTCTCTCCCTGTCGTCACTCTCTCTCCCTGTTGTCACTGTCATCACTCTCTCTCCCTGTCATCAATGTCGTCACTCTCTCTCTCCCTGTCATCACCATCGTCACTCTCTCTCCCTGTCGTCACTGTCGTCACTCTCTCTCTCTCTCTGTCGTAACTGTCATCACTCACTTTCCCTGTCATCACTCTCTCTTCCTGTCGTCACTGTCGTCACTCTTTCTCCCTGTCATCACTCTCTCTCCCTGTCGTCACTCTCTCTCCCTGTCGTCACTCTCTCCCTGTCGTCACTCTCCCTGTCGACAATGTCTCTCCCAGCCGTCACAGTCATCACTCTCTCTCCCTGTCGTCACTGTCGTCACTCTCTCTCCCTGTCATCACTGTCGTCACTCTCTCTCCCTGTTGTCACTCTCTCTCCCTGTCATCACTCTCCCTGTCATCCCTCTCTCTCCCTGTCGTCACTGTCGTCACTATCTCTCCTTGTCATCACTTTCCCTGTCGTCACTGTCTCTCCCTGTCGTCACTGTCATCACTCTCTCTCCCTGCCATCACTGTTGTCACTATCTCTCCCTGTCATCACTGTTGTCACTCTCTCTCCCTGTCGTCACTGTCTCTCCCTGTCGTCACTGTCATCACTCTATCTCCCTGTCATCACTGTTGTCACTCTCTCTGCCTGTCATCACTGTTGTCACTCTCTCTCCATGTCGTCACTGTCATCACTCTCTCTCTCCCTGTTGTCACCGTCGTCACTCTCTCTCCCTGTCGTCACTGTCATCACCCTCTCTCTGTCGTCACTGTCATCAGTCTCTCTCCCTGTCATCACTCTCTCTCCCTGTTGTCACTGTCGTCACTCTCTCTCCCTGTCATCACTCTCCCTGTCATCCCTCTCTCTCCCTGTCGTCACTGTCTCTCCCTGTCGTCACTGTCATCACTGTTGTCACTCTCTCTGCCTGTCATCACTGTTTTCACTCTCTCTTCATGTCGTCACTGTCATCACTCTATCTCTCCCTGTTGTCACCGTTGTCATTCTCTCTCCCTGTCGTCACTGTCATCACTCTCTCTCTGTCGTCACTGTCAACACTCTCTCTCCCTGTCATCACTCTCTCTCCCTGTCGTCACTCTCTCTCCCTGTCGTCACTCTCCCTGTCGACAATGTCTCTCCCAGCCGTCACAGTCATCACTCTCTCTCCCTGTCGTCACTGTCGTCACTCTCTCTCCCTGTCATCACTGTCGTCACTCTCTCTCCCTGTTGTCACTCTCTCTCCCTGTCATCACTCTCCCTGTCATCCCTCTCTCTCCCTGTCGTCACTGTCGTCACTATCTCTCCTTGTCATCACTTTCCCTGTCGTCACTGTCTCTCCCTGTCGTCGCTGTCATCACTCTCTCTCCCTGCCATCACTGTTGTCACTATCTCTCCCTGTCATCACTGTTGTCACTCTCTCTCCCTGTCGTCACTGTCTCTCCCTGTCGTCACTGTCATCACTCTATCTCCCTGTCATCACTGTTGTCACTCTCTCTGCCTGTCATCACTGTTGTCACTCTCTCTCCATGTCGTCACTGTCATCACTCTCTCTCTCCCTGTTGTCACCGTCGTCACTCTCTCTCCCTGTCGTCACTGTCATCACCCTCTCTCTGTCGTCACTGTCATCAGTCTCTCTCCCTGTCATCACTCTCTCTCCCTGTTGTCACTGTCGTCACTCTCTCTCCGTGTTGTCACTGTCGTCACTCTCTCTCCCTGTCATCACTGTAGTCACTCTCTCTCCCTGTCGTCACTTTCTCTCCCTGGAGTCACTGTCATCACTCTCTCTCTCCCTGTCTTCACTGTCGTCGTCACTCTCTCTCCCTGTCGTCACTGTTGTCACTCTCTCTCCCTGTCATCACTCTCTATCCCTGTCGTCACTGTCTCTCCCTCTCATCACTGTCATCACTCTCTTTCCCTGTTATCACCGTCGTCACTCTCTCTCCCGGTCGTCACTGTCGTCACTCTCTCACCCTGTCATCACTCTCTCTCCCTGTCGTCACTGTCGTCACTCTCTCTCCATGTTATCACTGTTGTCACTCTCTCTCCCTGTCGTCACTGTCATCACTCTCTCTCCCTGTTGTCACTGTTTCTCCCTGTTGTCACTGTCATCACTCTCTCTCCCTGTCATCAATGTCGTCACTCTCTCTCCCTGTCGTCACTGTCGTCACTCTCTCTCTCTGTCGTAACTGTCATCACTCACTTTCCCTGTCATCACTCTCTCTCCCTGTCGTCACTTTCGTCACTCTCTCTCCCTGTCATCACTGTCATCACTCTCTCTCCCTGTCGTCACTGTCTCTCCCTGTCGTCACTGTCTCTCCCTGTCGTCACTCTCCCTGTCGACAATGTCTCTCCCTGTCATCACTGTCATCACTCTATCTCCCTGTCATCACTGTTGTCACTCTCTCTCCCTGTCATCACTGTCGTCACTCTCTCCCTGTTGTCACTGTTTCTCCCTGTCATCACTGTCGTCACTCTCTCTCCCTGTCGTCACTTTCTCTCCCTGTAGTCACTGTCATCACTCTCTCTCTGTCGTCACTGTCGTCACTCTCTCTCCCTGTCATCACTGTCATCACTCTCTCTCCCTCTCATCACTGTCATCACTCTCTTTCCCTGTCATCACCGTCGTCACTCTCTCTCCCGGTCGTCACTGTCTTCACTCTCTCACCCTGTCATCACTCCCTCTCCCTGTCGACACTGTTGTTTCTCTCTCTCCCTGTCGTCACTGTCATCACTCTCTCTCCCTGTCGTCACTCTCTCTCCCTGTTGTCACTGTCATCACTCTCTCTCCCTGTCATCAATGTCGTCACTCTCTCTCTCCCTGTCATCACCATCGTCACTCTCTCTCCCTGTCGTCACTGTCGTCACTCTCTCTCTCTCTGTCGTAACTGTCATCACTCACTTTCCCTGTCATCACTCTCTCTCCCTGTCGTCACTGTCGTCACTCTTTCTCCCTGTCATCACTCTCTCTCCCTGTCGTCACTCTCTCTCCCTGTCGTCACTCTCTCTCCCTGTCGTCACTCTCCCTGTCGACAATGTCTCTCCCAGCCGTCACAGTCATCACTCTCTCTCCCTGTCGTCACTGTCGTCACTCTCTCTCCCTGTCATCACTGTCGTCACTCTCTCTCCCTGTTGTCACTCTCTCTCCCTGTCATCACTCTCCCTGTCATCCCTCTCTCTCCCTGTCGTCACTGTCGTCACTATCTCTCCTTGTCATCACTTTCCCTGTCGTCACTGTCTCTCCCTGTCGTCACTGTCATCACTCTCTCTCCCTGCCATCACTGTTGTCACTATCTCTCCCTGTCATCACTGTTGTCACTCTCTCTCCCTGTCGTCACTGTCTCTCCCTGTCGTCACTGTCATCACTCTATCTCCCTGTCATCACTGTTGTCACTCTCTCTGCCTATCATCACTGTTGTCACTCTCTCTCCATGTCGTCACTGTCATCACTCTCTCTCTCCCTGTTGTCACCGTCGTCACTCTCTCTCCCTGTCGTCACTGTCATCACCCTCTCTCTGTCGTCACTGTCATCAGTCTCTCTCCCTGTCATCACTCTCTCTCCCTGTTGTCACTGTCGTCTCTCTCTCTCCGTGTTGTCACTGTCGTCACTCTCTCTCCCTGTCATCACTGTAGTCACTCTCTCTCCCTGTCGTCACTTTCTCTCCCTGTAGTCACTGTCATCACTCTCTCTCTCCCTGTCTTCACTGTCGTCGTCACTCTCTCTCCCTGTCGTCACTGTTGTCACTCTCTCTCCCTGTCATCACTCTCTCTCCCTGTCATCACTCTCTCTCCCTGTTGTCACTGTCGTCACTCTCTCTCCCTGTCATCACTCTCCCTGTCATCCCTCTCTCTCCCTGTCGTCACTGTCTCTCCCTGTCGTCACTGTCATCACTGTTGTCACTCTCTCTGCCTGTCATCACTGTTTTCACTCTCTCTTCATGTCGTCACTGTCATCACTCTATCTCTCCCTGTTGTCACCGTTGTCATTCTCTCTCCCTGTCGTCACTGTCATCACTCTCTCTCTGTCGTCACTGTCAACACTCTCTCTCCCTGTCATCACTCTCTCTCCCTGTCGTCACTCTCTCTCCCTGTCGTCACTCTCCCTGTCGACAATGTCTCTCCCAGCCGTCACAGTCATCACTCTCTCTCCCTGTCGTCACTGTCGTCACTCTCTCTCCCTGTCATCACTGTCGTCACTCTCTCTCCCTGTTGTCACTCTCTCTCCCTGTCATCACTCTCCCTGTCATCCCTCTCTCTCCCTGTCGTCACTGTCGTCACTATCTCTCCTTGTCATCACTTTCCCTGTCGTCACTGTCTCTCCCTGTCGTCGCTGTCATCACTCTCTCTCCCTGCCATCACTGTTGTCACTATCTCTCCCTGTCATCACTGTTGTCACTCTCTCTCCCTGTCGTCACTGTCTCTCCCTGTCGTCACTGTCATCACTCTATCTCCCTGTCATCACTGTTGTCACTCTCTCTGCCTGTCATCACTGTTGTCACTCTCTCTCCATGTCGTCACTGTCATCACTCTCTCTCTCCCTGTTGTCACCGTCGTCACTCTCTCTCCCTGTCGTCACTGTCATCACCCTCTCTCTGTCGTCACTGTCATCAGTCTCTCTCCCTGTCATCACTCTCTCTCCCTGTTGTCACTGTCGTCACTCTCTCTCCGTGTTGTCACTGTCGTCACTCTCTCTCCCTGTCATCACTGTAGTCACTCTCTCTCCCTGTCGTCACTTTCTCTCCCTGTAGTCACTGTCATCACTCTCTCTCTCCCTGTCTTCACTGTCGTCGTCACTCTCTCTCCCTGTCGTCACTGTTGTCACTCTCTCTCCCTGTCATCACTCTCTATCCCTGTCGTCTCTGTCTCTCCCTCTCATCACTGTTATCACTCTCTTTCCCTGTTATCACCGTCGTCACTCTCTCTCCCGGTCGTCACTGTCGTCACTCTCTCACCCTGTCATCACTCTCTCTCCCTGTCGTCACTGTCGTCACTCTCTCTCCATGTTATCACTGTTGTCACTCTCTCTCCCTGTCGTCACTGTCATCACTCTCTCTCCCTGTTGTCACTGTCTCTCCCTGTTGTCACTGTCATCACTCTCTCTCCCTGTCATCAATGTCGTCACTCTCTCTCCCTGTCATCACTGTCATCACCATCGTCACTCTCTCTCCCTGTCGTCACTGTCGTCACTCTCTCTCTCTGTCGTAACTGTCATCACTCACTTTCCCTGTCATCACTCTCTCTCCCTGTCGTCACTTTCGTCACTCTCTCTCCCTGTCATCACTGTCATCACTCTCTCTCCCTGTCGTCACTCTCTCTCCATGTTATCACTGTTGTCACTCTCTCTCCCTGTCGTCACTCTCTCTCCCTGTTGTCACTGTCATCACTCTCTCTCCCTGTCATCACTGTCATCACCATCGTCACTCGCTCTCCCTGTCATCACTGTCGTCACTCTCTCTCTCTCTCTCTGTCGTAACTGTCATCACTGACTTTCCCTGTCATCACTCTCTCTCCCTGTCGTCACTGTCGTCACTCTCTCTCCCTGTCATCACTGTCATCACTCTCTCTCCCTGTCGTCACTCTCTCTCCCTGTCGTCACTGTCTCTCCCTGTCGTCACTCTCCCTGTCGACAATGTTTCTCCCTGCCGTCACTGTCATCACTCTCTCTCCCTGTCGTCACTGTCATCACTCTCTCTCCCTGTCATCACTGTCGTCACTCTCTCTCCCTGTCATCACTCTCCCTGTCATCCCTCTCTCTCCCTGTCGTCACTGTCTCTCCCTGTCGTCACTGTCATCACTGTTGTCACTCTCTCTGCCTGTCATCACTGTTTTCACTCTCTCTTCATGTCGTCACTGTCATCACTCTATCTCTCCCTGTTGTCACCGTCGTCATTCTCTCTCCCTGTCGTCACTGTCATCACTCTCTCTCTGTCGTCACTGTCAACACTCTCTCTCCCTGTCATCACTCTCTCTCCCTGTCGTCACTCTCTCTCCCTGTCGTCACTCTCCCTGTCGACAATGTCTCTCCCAGCCGTCACAGTCATCACTCTCTCTCCCTGTCGTCACTGTCGTCACTCTCTCTCCCTGTCATCACTGTCGTCACTCTCTCTCCCTGTTGTCACTCTCTCTCCCTGTCATCACTCTCCCTGTCATCCCTCTCTCTCCCTGTCGTCACTGTCGTCACTATCTCTCCTTGTCATCACTTTCCCTGTCGTCACTGTCTCTCCCTGTCGTCGCTGTCATCACTCTCTCTCCCTGCCATCACTGTTGTCACTATCTCTCCCTGTCATCACTGTTGTCACTCTCTCTCCCTGTCGTCACTGTCTCTCCCTGTCGTCACTGTCATCACTCTATCTCCCTGTCATCACTGTTGTCACTCTCTCTGCCTGTCATCACTGTTGTCACTCTCTCTCCATGTCGTCACTGTCATCACTCTCTCTCTCCCTGTTGTCACCGTCGTCACTCTCTCTCCCTGTCGTCACTGTCATCACCCTCTCTCTGTCGTCACTGTCATCAGTCTCTCTCCCTGTCATCACTCTCTCTCCCTGTTGTCACTGTCGTCACTCTCTCTCCGTGTTGTCACTGTCGTCACTCTCTCTCCCTGTCATCACTGTAGTCACTCTCTCTCCCTGTCGTCACTTTCTCTCCCTGTAGTCACTGTCATCACTCTCTCTCTCCCTGTCTTCACTGTCGTCGTCACTCTCTCTCCCTGTCGTCACTGTTGTCACTCTCTCTCCCTGTCATCACTCTCTATCCCTGTCGTCTCTGTCTCTCCCTCTCATCACTGTTATCACTCTCTTTCCCTGATATCACCGTCGTCACTCTCTCTCCCGGTCGTCACTGTCGTCACTCTCTCACCCTGTCATCACTCTCTCTCCCTGTCGTCACTGTCGTCACTCTCTCTCCATGTTATCACTGTTGTCACTCTCTCTCCCTGTCGTCACTGTCATCACTCTCTCTCCCTGTTGTCACTGTCTCTCCCTGTTGTCACTGTCATCACTCTCTCTCCCTGTCATCAATGTCGTCACTCTCTCTCCCTGTCATCACTGTCATCACCATCGTCACTCTCTCTCCCTGTCGTCACTGTCGTCACTCTCTCTCTCTGTCGTAACTGTCATCACTCACTTTCCCTGTCATCACTCTCTCTCCCTGTCGTCACTTTCGTCACTCTCTCTCCCTGTCATCACTGTCATCACTCTCTCTCCCTGTCGTCACTCTCTCTCCATGTTATCACTGTTGTCACTCTCTCTCCCTGTCGTCACTCTCTCTCCCTGTTGTCACTGTCATCACTCTCTCTCCCTGTCATCACTGTCATCACCATCGTCACTCGCTCTCCCTGTCATCACTGTCGTCACTCTCTCTCTCTCTCTCTGTCGTAACTGTCATCACTGACTTTCCCTGTCATCACTCTCTCTCCCTGTCGTCACTGTCGTCACTCTCTCTCCCTGTCATCACTGTCATCACTCTCTCTCCCTGTCGTCACTCTCTCTCCCTGTCGTCACTGTCTCTCCCTGTCGTCACTCTCCCTGTCGACAATGTTTCTCCCTGCCGTCACTGTCATCACTCTCTCTCCCTGTCGTCACTGTCATCACTCTCTCTCCCTGTCATCACTGTCGTCACTCTCTCTCCCTGTCATCACTCTCCCTGTCATCCCTCTCTCTCCCTGTCGTCACTGTCTCTCCCTGTCGTCACTGTCATCACTGTTGTCACTCTCTCTGCCTGTCATCACTGTTTTCACTCTCTCTTCATGTCGTCACTGTCATCACTCTATCTCTCCCTGTTGTCACCGTCGTCATTCTCTCTCCCTGTCGTCACTGTCATCACTCTCTCTCTGTCGTCACTGTCAACACTCTCTCTCCCTGTCATCACTCTCTCTCCCTGTCGTCACTCTCTCTCCCTGTCGTCACTCTCCCTGTCGACAATGTCTCTCCCAGCCGTCACAGTCATCACTCTCTCTCCCTGTCGTCACTGTCGTCACTCTCTCTCCCTGTCATCACTGTCGTCACTCTCTCTCCCTGTTGTCACTCTCTCTCCCTGTCATCACTCTCCCTGTCATCCCTCTCTCTCCCTGTCGTCACTGTCGTCACTATCTCTCCTTGTCATCACTTTCCCTGTCGTCACTGTCTCTCCCTGTCGTCGCTGTCATCACTCTCTCTCCCTGCCATCACTGTTGTCACTATCTCTCCCTGTCATCACTGTTGTCACTCTCTCTCCCTGTCGTCACTGTCTCTCACTGTCGTCACTGTCATCACTCTATCTCCCTGTCATCACTGTTGTCACTCTCTCTGCCTGTCATCACTGTTGTCACTCTCTCTCCATGTCGTCACTGTCATCACTCTCTCTCTCCCTGTTGTCACCGTCGTCACTCTCTCTCCCTGTCGTCACTGTCATCACCCTCTCTCTGTCGTCACTGTCATCAGTCTCTCTCCCTGTCATCACTCTCTCTCCCTGTTGTCACTGTCGTCACTCTCTCTCCGTGTTGTCACTGTCGTCACTCTCTCTCCCTGTCATCACTGTAGTCACTCTCTCTCCCTGTCGTCACTTTCTCTCCCTGTAGTCACTGTCATCACTCTCTCTCTCCCTGTCTTCACTGTCGTCGTCACTCTCTCTCCCTGTCGTCACTGTTGTCACTCTCTCTCCCTGTCATCACTCTCTATCCCTGTCGTCACTGTCTCTCCCTCTCATCACTGTCATCACTCTCTTTCCCTGTTATCACCGTCGTCACTCTCTCTCCCGGTCGTCACTGTCGTCACTCTCTCACCCTGTCATCACTCTCTCTCCCTGTCGTCACTGTCGTCACTCTCTCTCCATGTTATCACTGTTGTCACTCTCTCTCCCTGTCGTCACTGTCATCACTCTCTCTCCCTGTTGTCACTGTCATCACTCTCTCTCCCTGTCATCAATGTCGTCACTCTCTCTCCCTGTCATCACTGTCATCACCATCGTCACTCTCTCTCCCTGTCGTCACTGTCGTCACTCTCTCTCTCTGTCGTAACTGTCATCACTCACTTTCCCTGTCATCACTCTCTCTCCCTGTCGTCACTTTCGTCACTCTCTCTCCCTGTCATCACTGTCATCACTCTCTCTCCCTGTCGTCACTCACTCTCCCTGTCGTCACTGTCTCTCCCTGTCGTCACTCTCCCTGTCGACAATGTCTCTCCCTGTCATCACTGTCATCACTCTATCTCCCTGTCATCACTGTTGTCACTCTCTCTCCCTGTCATCACTGTCGTCACTCTCTCCCTGTTGTCACTGTTTCTCCCTGTCATCACTGTCGTCACTCTCTCTCCCTGTCGTCACTTTCTCTCCCTGTAGTCACTGTCATCACTCTCTCTCTGTCGTCACTGTCGTCACTCTCTCTCCCTGTCATCACTGTCATCACTCTCTCTCCCTCTCATCACTGTCATCACTCTCTTTCCCTGTCATCACCGTCGTCACTCTCTCTCCCGGTCGTCACTGTCTTCACTCTCTCACCCTGTCATCACTCCCTCTCCCTGTCGACACTGTTGTTTCTCTCTCTCCCTGTCGTCACTGTCATCACTCTCTCTCCCTGTCGTCACTCTCTCTCCCTGTTGTCACTGTCATCACTCTCTCTCCCTGTCATCAATGTCGTCACTCTCTCTCTCCCTGTCATCACCATCGTCACTCTCTCTCCCTGTCGTCACTGTTGTCACTCTCTCTCTCTCTCTGTCGTAACTGTCATCACTCACTTTCCCTGTCATCACTCTCTCTCTCCCTGTCGTCACTGTCGTCACTCTTTCTCCCTGTCATCACTCTCTCTCCCTGTCGTCACTCTCTCTCCCTGTCGTCACTCTCTCCCTGTCGTCACTCTCCCTGTCGACAATGTCTCTCCCAGCCGTCACAGTCATCACTCTCTCTCCCTGTCGTCACTGTCGTCACTCTCTCTCCCTGTCATCACTGTCGTCACTCTCTCTCCCTGTTGTCACTCTCTCTCCCTGTCATCACTCTCCCTGTCATCCCTCTCTCTCCCTGTCGTCACTGTCGTCACTATCTCTCCTTGTCATCACTTTCCCTGTCGTCACTGTCTCTCCCTGTCGTCACTGTCATCACTCTCTCTCCCTGCCATCACTGTTGTCACTATCTCTCCCTGTCATCACTGTTGTCACTCTCTCTCCCTGTCGTCACTGTCTCTCCCTGTCGTCACTGTCATCACTCTATCTCCCTGTCATCACTGTTGTCACTCTCTCTGCCTGTCATCACTGTTGTCACTCTCTCTCCATGTCGTCACTGTCATCACTCTCTCTCTCCCTGTTGTCACCGTCGTCACTCTCTCTCCCTGTCGTCACTGTCATCACCCTCTCTCTGTCGTCACTGTCATCAGTCTCTCTCCCTGTCATCACTCTCTCTCCCTGTTGTCACTGTCGTCACTCTCTCTCCCTGTCATCACTCTCCCTGTCATCCCTCTCTCTCCCTGTCGTCACTGTCTCTCCCTGTCGTCACTGTCATCACTGTTGTCACTCTCTCTGCCTGTCATCACTGTTTTCACTCTCTCTTCATGTCGTCACTGTCATCACTCTATCTCTCCCTGTTGTCACCGTTGTCATTCTCTCTCCCTGTCGTCACTGTCATCACTCTCTCTCTGTCGTCACTGTCAACACTCTCTCTCCCTGTCATCACTCTCTCTCCCTGTCGTCACTCTCTCTCCCTGTCGTCACTCTCCCTGTCGACAATGTCTCTCCCAGCCGTCACAGTCATCACTCTCTCTCCCTGTCGTCACTGTCGTCACTCTCTCTCCCTGTCATCACTGTCGTCACTCTCTCTCCCTGTTGTCACTCTCTCTCCCTGTCATCACTCTCCCTGTCATCCCTCTCTCTCCCTGTCGTCACTGTCGTCACTATCTCTCCTTGTCATCACTTTCCCTGTCGTCACTGTCTCTCCCTGTCGTCGCTGTCATCACTCTCTCTCCCTGCCATCACTGTTGTCACTATCTCTCCCTGTCATCACTGTTGTCACTCTCTCTCCCTGTCGTCACTGTCATCACTCTATCTCCCTGTCATCACTGTTGTCACTCTCTCTGCCTGTCATCACTGTTGTCACTCTCTCTCCATGTCGTCACTGTCATCACTCTCTCTCTCCCTGTTGTCACCGTCGTCACTCTCTCTCCCTGTCGTCACTGTCATCACCCTCTCTCTGTCGTCACTGTCATCAGTCTCTCTCCCTGTCATCACTCTCTCTCCCTGTTGTCACTGTCGTCACTCTCTCTCCGTGTTGTCACTGTCGTCACTCTCTCTCCCTGTCATCACTGTAGTCACTCTCTCTCCCTGTCGTCACTTTCTCTCCCTGTAGTCACTGTCATCACTCTCTCTCTCCCTGTCTTCACTGTCGTCGTCACTCTCTCTCCCTGTCGTCACTGTTGTCACTCTCTCTCCCTGTCATCACTCTCTATCCCTGTCGTCACTGTCTCTCCCTCTCATCACTGTCATCACTCTCTTTCCCTGTTATCACCGTCGTCACTCTCTCTCCCGGTCGTCACTGTCGTCACTCTCTCACCCTGTCATCACTCTCTCTCCCTGTCGTCACTGTCGTCACTCTCTCTCCATGTTATCACTGTTGTCACTCTCTCTCCCTGTCGTCACTGTCATCACTCTCTCTCCCTGTTGTCACTGTTTCTCCCTGTTGTCACTGTCATCACTCTCTCTCCCTGTCATCAATGTCGTCACTCTCTCTCCCTGTCATCACTGTCATCACCATCGTCACTCTCTCTCCCTGTCGTCACTGTCGTCACTCTCTCTCTCTGTCGTAACTGTCATCACTCACTTTCCCTGTCATCACTCTCTCTCCCTGTCGTCACTTTCGTCACTCTCTCTCCCTGTCATCACTGTCATCACTCTCTCTCCCTGTCGTCACTGTCTCTCCCTGTCGTCACTGTCTCTCCCTGTCGTCACTCTCCCTGTCGACAATGTCTCTCCCTGTCATCACTGTCATCACTCTATCTCCCTGTCATCACTGTTGTCACTCTCTCTCCCTGTCATCACTGTCGTCACTCTCTCTCCCTGTCGTCACTTTCTCTCCCTGTAGTCACTGTCATCACTCTCTCTCTGTCGTCACTGTCGTCACTCTCTCTCCCTGTCATCACTGTCATCACTCTCTCTCCCTCTCATCACTGTCATCACTCTCTTTCCCTGTCATCACCGTCGTCACTCTCTCTCCCGGTCGTCACTGTCTTCACTCTCTCACCCTGTCATCACTCCCTCTCCCTGTCGACACTGTTGTTTCTCTCTCTCCCTGTCGTCACTGTCATCACTCTCTCTCCCTGTTGTCACTCTCTCTCCCTGTTGTCACTGTCATCACTCTCTCTCCCTGTCATCAATGTCGTCACTCTCTCTCTCCCTGTCATCACCATCGTCACTCTCTCTCCCTGTCGTCACTGTCGTCACTCTCTCTCTCTCTGTCGTAACTGTCATCACTCACTTTCCCTGTCATCACTCTCTCTCCCTGTCGTCACTGTCGTCACTCTTTCTCCCTGTCATCACTCTCTCTCCCTGTCGTCACTCTCTCTCCCTGTCGTCACTCTCTCTCCCTGTCGTCACTCTCCCTGTCGACAATGTCTCTCCCAGCCGTCACAGTCATCACTCTCTCTCCCTGTCGTCACTGTCATCACTCTCTCTCCCTGTCATCACTGTCGTCACTCTCTCTCCCTGTTGTCACTCTCTCTCCCTGTCATCACTCTCCCTGTCATCCCTCTCTCTCCCTGTCGTCACTGTCGTCACTATCTCTCCTTGTCATCACTTTCCCTGTCGTCACTGTCTCTCCCTGTCGTCACTGTCATCACTCTCTCTCCCTGCCATCACTGTTGTCACTATCTCTCCCTGTCATCACTGTTGTCACTCTCTCTCCCTGTCGTCACTGTCTCTCCCTGTCGTCACTGTCATCACTCTATCTCCCTGTCATCACTGTTGTCACTCTCTCTGCCTATCATCACTGTTGTCACTCTCTCTCCATGTCGTCACTGTCATCACTCTCTCTCTCCCTGTTGTCACCGTCGTCACTCTCTCTCCCTGTCGTCACTGTCATCACCCTCTCTCTGTCGTCACTGTCATCAGTCTCTCTCCCTGTCATCACTCTCTCTCCCTGTTGTCACTGTCGTCTCTCTCTCTCCGTGTTGTCACTGTCGTCACTCTCTCTCCCTGTCATCACTGTAGTCACTCTCTCTCCCTGTCGTCACTTTCTCTCCCTGTAGTCACTGTCATCACTCTCTCTCTCCCTGTCTTCACTGTCGTCGTCACTCTCTCTCCCTGTCGTCACTGTTGTCACTCTCTCTCCCTGTCATCACTCTCTCTCCCTGTCATCACTCTCTCTCCCTGTTGTCACTGTCGTCACTCTCTCTCCCTGTCATCACTCTCCCTGTCATCCCTCTCTCTCCCTGTCGTCACTGTCTCTCCCTGTCGTCACTGTCATCACTGTTGTCACTCTCTCTGCCTGTCATCACTGTTTTCACTCTCTCTTCATGTCGTCACTGTCATCACTCTATCTCTCCCTGTTGTCACCGTTGTCATTCTCTCTCCCTGTCGTCACTGTCATCACTCTCTCTCTGTCGTCACTGTCAACACTCTCTCTCCCTGTCATCACTCTCTCTCCCTGTCGTCACTATCTCTCCCTGTCGTCACTCTCCCTGTCGACAATGTCTCTCCCAGCCGTCACAGTCATCACTCTCTCTCCCTGTCGTCACTGTCGTCACTCTCTCTCCCTGTCATCACTGTCGTCACTCTCTCTCCCTGTTGTCACTCTCTCTCCCTGTCATCACTCTCCCTGTCATCCCTCTCTCTCCCTGTCGTCACTGTCGTCACTATCTCTCCTTGTCATCACTTTCCCTGTCGTCACTGTCTCTCCCTGCCGTCGCTGTCATCACTCTCTCTCCCTGCCATCACTGTTGTCACTATCTCTCCCTGTCATCACTGTTGTCACTCTCTCTCCCTGTCGTCACTGTCTCTCCCTGTCGTCACTGTCATCACTCTATCTCCCTGTCATCACTGTTGTCACTCTCTCTGCCTGTCATCACTGTTGTCACTCTCTCTCCATGTCGTCACTGTCATCACTCTCTCTCTCCCTGTTGTCACCGTCGTCACTCTCTCTCCCTGTCGTCACTGTCATCACCCTCTCTCTGTCGTCACTGTCATCAGTCTCTCTCCCTGTCATCACTCTCTCTCCCTGTTGTCACTGTCGTCACTCTCTCTCCGTGTTGTCACTGTCGTCACTCTCTCTCCCTGTCATCACTGTAGTCACTCTCTCTCCCTGTCGTCACTTTCTCTCCCTGTAGTCACTGTCATCACTCTCTCTCTCCCTGTCTTCACTGTCGTCGTCACTCTCTCTCCCTGTCGTCACTGTTGTCACTCTCTCTCCCTGTCATCACTCTCTATCCCTGTCGTCACTGTCTCTCCCTCTCATCACTGTCATCACTCTCTTTCCCTGTTATCACCGTCGTCACTCTCTCTCCCGGTCGTCACTGTCGTCACTCTCTCACCCTGTCATCACTCTCTCTCCCTGTCGTCACTGTCGTCACTCTCTCTCCATGTTATCACTGTTGTCACTCTCTCTCCCTGTCGTCACTGTCATCACTCTCTCTCCCTGTTGTCACTGTCTCTCCCTGTTGTCACTGTCATCACTCTCTCTCCCTGTCATCAATGTCGTCACTCTCTCTCCCTGTCATCACTGTCATCACCATCGTCACTCTCTCTCCCTGTCGTCACTGTCGTCACTCTCTCTCTCTGTCGTAACTGTCATCACTCACTTTCCCTGTCATCACTCTCTCTCCCTGTCGTCACTTTCGTCACTCTCTCTCCCTGTCATCACTGTCATCACTCTCTCTCCCTGTCGTCACTGTCTCTCCCTGTCGTCACTGTCTCTCCCTGTCGTCACTCTCCCTGTCGACAATGTCTCTCCCTGTCATCACTGTCATCACTCTATCTCCCTGTCATCACTGTTGTCACTCTCTCTCCCTGTCATCACTGTCGTCACTCTCTCCCTGTTGTCACTGTTTCTCCCTGTCATCACTGTCGTCACTCTCTCTCCCTGTCGTCACTTTCTCTCCCTGTAGTCACTGTCATCACTCTCTCTCTGTCGTCACTGTCGTCACTCTCTCTCCCTGTCATCACTGTCATCACTCTCTCTCCCTCTCATCACTGTCATCACTCTCTTTCCCTGTCATCACCGTCGTCACTCTCTCTCCCGGTCGTCACTGTCTTCACTCTCTCACCCTGTCATCACTCCCTCTCCCTGTCGACACTGTTGTTTCTCTCTCTCCCTGTCGTCACTGTCATCACTCTCTCTCCCTGTCGTCACTCTCTCTCCCTGTTGTCACTGTCATCACTCTCTCTCCCTGTCATCAATGTCGTCACTCTCTCTCTCCCTGTCTTCACCATCGTCACTCTCTCTCCCTGTCGTCACTGTCGTCACTCTCTCTCTCTCTGTCGTAACTGTCATCACTCACTTTCCCTGTCATCACTCTCTCTCCCTGTCGTCACTGTCGTCACTCTTTCTCCCTGCCATCACTCTCTCTCCCTGTCGTCACTCTCTCTCCCTGTCGTCACTCTCTCTCCCTGTCGTCACTCTCCCTGTCGACAATGTCTCTCCCAGCCGTCACAGTCATCACTCTCTCTCCCTGTCGTCACTGTCATCACTCTCTCTCCCTGTCATCACTGTCGTCACTCTCTCTCCCTGTTGTCACTCTCTCTCCCTGTCATCACTCTCCCTGTCATCCCTCTCTCTCCCTGTCGTCACTGTCGTCACTATCTCTCCTTGTCATCACTTTCCCTGTCGTCACTGTCTCTCCCTGTCGTCACTGTCATCACTCTCTCTCCCTGCCATCACTGTTGTCACTATCTCTCCCTGTCATCACTGTTGTCACTCTCTCTCCCTGTCGTCACTGTCTCTCCCTGTCGTCACTGTCATCACTCTATCTCCCTGTCATCACTGTTGTCACTCTCTCTGCCTATCATCACTGTTGTCACTCTCTCTCCATGTCGTCACTGTCATCACTCTCTCTCTCCCTGTTGTCACCGTCGTCACTCTCTCTCCCTGTCGTCACTGTCATCACCCTCTCTCTGTCGTCACTGTCATCAGTCTCTCTCCCTGTCATCACTCTCTCTCCCTGTTGTCACTGTCGTCTCTCTCTCTCCGTGTTGTCACTGTCGTCACTCTCTCTCCCTGTCATCACTGTAGTCACTCTCTCTCCCTGTCGTCACTTTCTCTCCCTGTAGTCACTGTCATCACTCTCTCTCTCCCTGTCTTCACTGTCGTCGTCACTCTCTCTCCCTGTCGTCACTGTTGTCACTCTCTCTCCCTGTCATCACTCTCTATCCCTGTCGTCACTGTCTCTCCCTCTCATCACTGTCATCACTCTCTTTCCCTGTTATCACCGTCGTCACTCTCTCTCCCGGTCGTCACTGTCGTCACTCTCTCACCCTGTCATCACTCTCTCTCCCTGTCGTCACTGTCGTCACTCTCTCTCCATGTTATCACTGTTGTCACTCTCTCTCCCTGTCGTCACTGTCATCACTCTCTCTCCCTGTTGTCACTGTCTCTCCCTGTTGTCACTGTCATCACTCTCTCTCCCTGTCATCAATGTCGTCACTCTCTCTCCCTGTCATCACTGTCATCACCATCGTCACTCTCTCTCCATTTCGTCACTGTCGTCACTCTCTCTCTCTGTCGTAACTGTCATCACTCACTTTCCCTGTCATCACTCTCTCTCCCTGTCGTCACTTTCGTCACTCTCTCTCCCTGTCATCACTGTCATCACTCTCTCTCCCTGTCGTCACTCTCTCTCCCTGTCGTCACTGTCTCTCCCTGTCGTCACTCTCCCTGTCGACAATGTCTCTCCCTGTCATCACTGTCATCACTCTATCTCCCTGTCATCACTGTTGTCACTCTCTCTCCCTGTCATCACTGTCGTCACTCTCTCTCCCTGTTGTCACTGTTTCTCCCTGTCATCACTGTCGTCACTCTCTCTCCCTGTCGTCACTTTCTCTCCCTGTAGTCACTGTCATCACTCTCTCTTTCTCCCTATCTTCACTGTCGTCGTCACTCTCTCTCCCTGTCGTCACTGTTGTCACTCTCTCTCCCTGTCATCACTCTCTCTCCCTGTCGTCACTGTCTCTCCCTGTCGTCACTGTCGTCACTCTCTCTCCCTGTCGTCACTCTCTCTCCCTGTCGTCACTCTCTCTCCCTGTCGTCACTGTCTCTCCCTGTCGTCATTGTTGTCACTCTCTCTCCCTGTCGTCACTCTCTCTCCATGTTATCACTGTTGTCACTCTCTCTCCCTGTCGTCACTCTCTCTCCCTGTTGTCACTGTCATCACTCTCTCTCCCTGTCATCAATGTCGTCACTCTATCTCCCTGTCATCACCATCGTCACTCTCTCTCCCTGTCGTCACTGTCGTCACTCTCTCTCTCTCTGTCATAACTGTCATCGCTCACTTTCCCTGTCATCACTCTCTCTCCCTGTCGTCACTGTCGTCACTTTCTCTCCCTGTCATCACTGTCATCACTCTCTCTCCCTGTCGTCACTCTCTCTCCGTGTCATAACTCTCTATCCCTGTCGTCACTCTCTCTCCCTGTTGTCACTGTCATCACTCTCTCTCCCTGTCATCAATGTCGTCACTCTATCTCCCTGTCATCACTGTCATCACCATCGTCACTCTCTCTCCCTGTCGTCACTGTCGTCACTCTCTCTCTCTCTGTCGTAACTGTCATCACTCACTTTCCCTGTCATCACTCTCTCTCCCTGTCGTCACTGTCGTCACTCTCTCTCCCTGTCATCACTGTCATCACTCTCTCTCCCTGTCGTCACTCTCTCTCCGTGTCGTCACTGTCTCTCCCTGTCGACAATGTCTCTCCCTGCCGTCACTGTCATCACTCTCTCTCCCTGTCATCACTGTCGTCACTCTCTCTCCCTGTCATCACTGTCGTCACTCTCTCTCCCTGTTGTCACTGTTTCTCCCTGTCATCACTGTCGTCACTCTCTCTCCCTGTCGTCACTTTCTCTCCCTGTAGTCACTGTCATCACTCTCTCTCTCTCCCTATCTTCACTGTCGTCGTCACTCTCTCTCCCTGTCGTCACTGTTGTCACTCTCTCTCCCTGTCATCACTCTCTCTCCCTGTCGTCACTGTCTCTCCCTGTCGTCACTGTCGTCACTCTCTCTCCCTGTCGTCACTCTCTCTCCCTGTCGTCACTGTTTCTCCCTGTCGTCACTGTTGTCACTCTCTCTCCCTGTTGTCACTGTCTCTCCCTGTCGTCACTGTCATCACTCTCTCTCCCTGTCGTCACTGTCATCACTCTCTCTCCCTGTCATCACTGTAGTCACTCTCTCTCCCTGTTGTCACTCACTCTCCCTGTCATAACTCTCCGTGTCGTCACTCTCTCTCCCTGTCATCACTGTAGTCACTCTCTCTCCCTGTCATCACTCTCTCTCCCTGTCATCACTCTCTCTCCCTGTCGTCACTGTCGTCACTCTCTCTCCCTGTCATCACTGTCATCACTCTCTCTCCCTCTCATCACTGTCATCACTCTCTTTCCCTGTCATCACCGTCGTCACTCTCTCTCCCGGTCGTCACTGTTGTCACTCTCTCACCCTGTCATCACTCTCTCTCCCTGTCGACACTGTTGTCACTCTCTCTCCATGTTATCACTGTTGTCACTCTCTCTCCCTGTCGTCACTGTCATCACTCTCTCTCCCTGTCGTCACTCTCTCTCCCTGTTGTCACTGTCATCACTCTCTCTCCCTGTCATCAATGTCGTCACTCTCTCTCCCTGTCATCACTGTCATCACCATCGTCACTCTCTCTCCCTGTCGTCACTGTCGTCACTCTCTCTCTCTCTGTCGTAACTGTCATCACTCACTTTCCCTGTCATCACTCTCTCTCCCTGTCGTCACTCTTTCTCCCTGTCATTACTCTCTCTCCCTGTCGTCACTCTCTCTCCTTGTCGTCACTCTCCCTGTCGACAATGTCTCTCCCTGCCGTCACTGTCATCACTCTCTCTCCCTGTCGTCACTCTCTCCCTGTCATCACTGTCGTCACTCTCTCTCCCTGTTGTCACTCTCTCTCCCTGTCATCACTCTCCCTGTCATCCCTCTCTCTCCCTGTCGTCACTGTCGTCACTATCTCTCCCTGTCATCACTTTCCCTGTCGTCACTGTCTCTCCCTGTCGTCACTGTCATCACTCTCTCTCCCTGCCATCACTGTTGTCACTCTCTCTCCCTGTCATCACTGTTGTCACTCTCTCTCCCTGTCGTCACTGTCATCACTCTCTCTCCCTGTCGTCACTGTCTCTCCCTGTCGTCACTGTCATCACTCTATCTCCCTGTCATAACTGTTGTCACTTTCTCTGCCTGTCATCACTGTTGTCACTCTCTCTCCATGTCGTCACTGTCATCACTCTCTCTCTCCCTGTTGTCACCGTCGTCACTCTCTCTCCCTGTCGTCACTGTCATCACCCTCTCTCTGTCGTCACTGTCATCAGTCTCTCTCCCTGTCATCACTCTCTCTCCCTGTTGTCACTGTCGTCACTCTCTCTCCGTGTTGTCACTGTCGTCACTCTCTCTCCCTGTCATCACTGTAGTCACTCTCTCTCCCTGTCATCACTCTTTATCCCTGTCGTCACTGTCATCACTCTCTCTCCATGTCATCAATGTTGTCACGCTCTCTCCCTGTCATCACTGTCGTCACTCTCTCTCCCTGTCGTCACTGTCATCACTCTCTCTCTCTGTCGTCACTGTCATCACTCTCTATCCCTGTCATCACTCTCTCTCCCTGTCGTCACTCTCTCTCCCTGTCGTCACTGTCGTCACAATCTCTCCCTGTCATCAATGTTGTCACTCTCTCTCCCTGTCACCACCGTCGTCACTCTCTCTCCCTGTCGTCACTGTCATCACTCTCTCTCTCGTCACTGTCATCACTATCTCTCCCTGTCATCACTCTCTCTCCCTGTCGTCACTGTCATCACTCTCTCTCCCTGTCGTCACTGTCATCACTCTCTTTCCCTGTCATCACCGTCGTCACTCTCTCTCCCGGTCGTCACTGTCGTCACTCTCTCACACTGTCATCACTATCTCTCCCTGTCATCACTCTCTCTCCCTGTCGTCACTGTCATCACTCTCTCTCCCTGTCGTCACTGTCATCACTCTCTTTCCCTGTCATCACCGTCGTCACTCTCTCACCCTGTCATCACTCTCTCTCCCTGTCGTCACTGTCGTCACTCTTTCTCCCTGTCATCACTCTCTCTCCCTGTCGTCACTCTCTCTCCCTGTCGTCACTCTCTCTCCCTGTCGTCACTCTCCCTGTCGACAATGTATCTCCCTGCCGTCACAGTCATCACTCTCTCTCCCTGTCGTCACTGTTGTCACTCTCTCTCCCTGTCATCTTTGTCGTCACTCTCTCTCCCTGTTGTCACTCTCTCTCCCTGTCATCACTCTCCCTGTCATCCCTCTCTCACCTGTCGTCACTGTCGTCACTATCTCTCCTTGTCATCACTTTCCCTGTCGTCACTGTCTCTCCCTGTCGTCACTGTCATCACTCTCTCTCCCTGCCATCACTGTTGTCACTATCTCTCCCTGTCATCACTGTTGTCACTCTCTCTCCCTGTCGTCACT
Source organism: Pseudophryne corroboree (assembly GCF_028390025.1). Taxonomy (NCBI): domain Eukaryota; kingdom Metazoa; phylum Chordata; class Amphibia; order Anura; family Myobatrachidae; genus Pseudophryne; species Pseudophryne corroboree. The sequence continues at coordinate 174,903 of NW_026970291.1, read as the reverse complement.
GTCATCACTCTCTCTCCCTGTCGTCACTGTCTCTCCCTGTCGTCACTGTCATCACTCTATCTCCCTGTCATCACTGTTGTCACTCTCTCTGCCTGTCATCACTGTTGTCACTCTCTCTCTATGTCGTCACTGTCATAACTCTCTCTCTCCCTGTTGTCACCGTCGTCACTCTCTCTCCCTGTCGTCACTGTCATCACCCTCTCTCTGTCGTCACTGTCATCAGTCTCTCTCCCTGTCATCACTCTCTCTCCCTGTTGTCACTGTCGTCACTCTCTCTCCGTGTTGTCACTGTCGTCACTCTCTCTCCCTGTCATCACTGTAGTCACTCTCTCTCCCTGTCGTCACTTTCTCTCCCTGTAGTCACTGTCATCACTCTCTCTCTCCCTGTCTTCACTGTCGTCGTCACTCTCTCTCCCTGTCGTCACTGTTGTCACTCTCTCTCCCTGTCATCACTCTCTCTCCCTGTCGTCACTGTCATTCCCTCTCATCACTGTCATCACTCTCTTTCCCTGTCATCACCGTCGTCACTCTCTCTCCCGGTCGTCACTGTCGTCACTCTCTCACCCTGTCATCACTCTCTCTCCCTGTCGTCACTGTCGTCACTCTCTCTCCATGTTATCACTGTTGTCACTCTCTCTCCCTGTCGTCACTGTCATCACTCTCTCTCCCTGTTGTCACTGTCTCTCCCTGTTGTCACTGTCATCACTCTCTCTCCCTGTCATCAATGTCGTCACTCTCTCTCCCTGTCATCACTGTCATCACCATCGTCACTCTCTCTCCCTGTCGTCACTGTCGTCACTCTCTCTCTGTCGTAACTGTCATCACTCACTTTCCCTGTCATCACTCTCTCTCCCTGTCGTCACTTTCGTCACTCTCTCTCCCTGTCATCACTGTCATCACTCTCTCTCCCTGTCGTCACTCTCTCTTTCTGTCGTCACTGTCTCTCCCTGTCGTCACTCTCCCTGTCGACAATGTCTCTCCCTGCCGTCACTGTCATCACTCTCTCTCCCTGTCGTCACTCTCTCTCCCTGTCATCACTGTCGTCACTCTCTCTCCCTGTTGTCACTCTTTCTCCCTGTCATCACTCTCCCTGTCATCCCTCTCTCTCCCTGTCGTCACTGTCGTCACTATCTCTCCCTGTCATCACTCTCTCTCCCTGTCGTCACTGTCTCTCCCTGTCGTCACTGTCATCACTCTATCTCCCTGTCATCACTGTTGTCACTCTCTCTCCCTGTCATCACTGTCGTCACTCTCTCTCCCTGTTGTCACTGTTTCTCCCTGTCATCACTGTCGTCACTCTCTCTCCCTGTCGTCACTTTCTCTCCCTGTAGTCACTGTCATCACTCTCTCTCTCTCCCTATCTTCACTGTCGTCGTCACTCTCTCTCCCTGTCGTCACTGTTGTCACTCTCTCTCCCTGTCATCACTCTCTCTCCCTGTCGTCACTGTCTCTCCCTGTCGTCACTGTCGTCACTCTCTCTCCCTGTCGTCACTCTCTCTCCCTGTCGTCACTGTTTCTCCCTGTCGTCATTGTTGTCACTCTCTCTCCCTGTCGTCACTCTCTCTCCATGTTATCACTGTTGTCACTCTCTCTCCCTGTCGTCACTGTCTTCACTCTCTCTCCCTGTCGTCACTCTCTCTCCCTGTTGTCACTGTCATCACTCTCTCTCCCTGTCATCAATGTCGTCACTCTCTCTCCCTGTCATCACTGTCATCACCATCGTCACTCTCTCTCCCTGTCGTCACTGTCGTCACTATCTCTCCCTGTCATCACTCTCTCTCCCTGTCGTCACTGTCTCTCCCTGTCGTCACTGTCATCACTCTATCTCCCTGTCATCACTGTTGTCACTCTCTCTCCCTGTCATCACTGTCGTCACTCTCTCTCCCTGTTGTCACTGTTTTCCCTGTCATCACCGTCGTCACTCTCTCTCCCTGTCGTCACTTTCTCTCCCTGTAGTCACTGTCATCACTCTCTCTCTCTCCCTATCTTCACTGTCGTCGTCACTCTCTCTCCCTGTCGTCACTGTTGTCACTCTCTCTCCCTGTCATCACTCTCTCCCCCTGTCGTCACTGTCTCTCCCTGTCGTCACTGTCGTCACTCTCTCTCCCTGTCGTCACTGTTTCTCCCTGTCGTCATTATTGTCACTCTCTCTCCCTGTCGTCACTCTCTCTCCATGTTATCACTGTTGTCACTCTCTCTCCCTGTCGTCACTCTCTCTCCCTGTTGTCACTGTCATCACTCTCTCTCCCTGTCGTCACTCTCTCTCCCTGTTGTCACTGTCATCACTCTCTTTCCCTGTCATCAATGTCGTCACTCTCTCTCCCTGTCATCACTGTCATCACCATCGTCACTCTCTCTCCCTGTCGTCACTGTCGTCACTCTCTCTCTCTCTGTCGTAACTGTCATCACTCACTTTCCCTGTCATCACTCTCTCTCCCTGTCGTCACTGTCGTCACTCTCTCTCCCTGTCATCACTGTCATCACTCTCTCTCCCTGTCGTCACTCTCTCTCCCTGTCGTTACTGTCTCTCCCTGTCGACAATGTCTCTCCCTGCCGTCACTGTCATCACTCTCTCTCCCTGTCATCACTGTCGTCACTCTCTCTCCCTGTCATCACTGTTGTCACTCTCTCTCCCTGTTGTCACTGTTTCTCCCTGTCATCACTGTCGTCACTCTCTCTCCCTGTCGTCACTTTCTCTCCCTGTAGTCACTGTCATCACTCTCTCTCTCTCCCTATCTTCACTGTCGTCGTCACTCTCTCTCCCTGTCGTCACTGTTGTCACTCTCTCTCCCTGTCATCACTCTCTCTCCCTGTCGTCACTGTCTCTCCCTGTCGTCACTCTCTCTCCCTGTCGTCACTCTCTCTCCCTGTCGTCACTGTTTCTCCCTGTCGTCACTGTTGTCACTCTCTCTCCCTGTTGTCACTGTCTCTCCCTGTCGTCACTGTCATCACTCTCTCTCCCTGTCGTCACTGTCGTCACTCTCTCTCCCTGTCGTCACTGTCATCACTCTCTCTCCCTGTCATCACTGTAGTCACTCTCTCTCCCTGTTGTCACTCACTCTCCCTGTCATAACTCTCCGTGTCGTCACTCTCTCTCCCTGTCATCACTGTAGTCACTCTCTCTCCCGGTCATCACTCTCTCTCCCTGTCATCACTCTCTCTCCCTGTCGTCACTGTCGTCACTCTCTCTCCCTGTCATCACTGTCATCACTCTCTCTCCCTGTCATCAATGTCGTCACTCTCTCTCCCTGTCATCACTGTCATCACCATCGTCACTCTCTCTCCCTGTCGTCACTGTCGTCACTCTCTCTCTGTCGTAACTGTCATCACTCACTTTCCCTGTCATCACTCTCTCTCCCTGTCGTCACTTTCGTCACTCTCTCTCCCTGTCATCACTGTCATCACTCTCTCTCCCTGTCGTCACTCTCTCTTTCTGTCGTCACTGTCTCTCCCTGTCGTCACTCTCCCTGTCGACAATGTCTCTCCCTGCCGTCACTGTCATCACTCTCCCTGTCGTCACTCTCTCTCCCTGTCATCACTGTCGTCACTCTCTCTCCCTGTTGTCACTCTTTCTCCCTGTCATCACTCTCCCTGTCATCCCTCTCTCTCCCTGTCGTCACTGTCGTCACTATCTCTCCCTGTCATCACTCTCTCTCCCTGTCGTCACTGTCTCTCCCTGTCGTCACTGTCATCACTCTATCTCCCTGTCATCACTGTTGTCACTCTCTCTCCCTGTCATCACTGTCGTCACTCTCTCTCCCTGTTGTCACTGTTTCTCCCTGTCATCACTGTCGTCACTCTCTCTCCCTGTCGTCACTTTCTCTCCCTGTAGTCACTGTCATCACTCTCTCTCTCTCCCTATCTTCACTGTTGTCGTCACTCTCTCTCCCTGTCGTCACTGTTGTCACTCTCTCTCCCTGTCATCACTCTCTCTCCCTGTCGTCACTGTCTCTCCCTGTCGTCACTGTCGTCACTCTCTCTCCCTGTCATCACTCTCTCTCCCTGTCGTCACTGTCTCTCCCTGTCGTCACTGTCGTCACTCTCTCTCCCTGTCGTCACTCTCTCTCCCTGTCGTCACTGTTTCTCCCTGTCGTCATTGTTGTCACTCTCTCTCCCTGTCGTCACTCTCTCTCCATGTTATCACTGTTGTCACTCTCTCTCCCTGTCGTCACTGTCTTCACTCTCTCTCCCTGTTGTCACTGTCATCACTCTCTCTCCCTGTCATCAATGTCGTCACTCTCTCTCCCTGTCATCACTGTCATCACCATCGTCACTCTCTCTCCCTGTCGTCACTGTCGTCACTATCTCTCCCTGTCATCACTCTCTCTCCCTGTCGTCACTGTCTCTCCCTGTCGTCACTGTCATCACTCTATCTCCCTGTCATCACTGTTGTCACTCTCTCTCCCTGTCATCACTGTCGTCACTCTCTCTCCCTGTTGTCACTGTTTCTCCCTGTCATCACCGTCGTCACTCTCTCTCCCTGTCGTCACTTTCTCTCCCTGTAGTCACTGTCATCACTCTCTCTCTCTCCCTATCTTCACTGTCGTCGTCACTCTCTCTCCCTGTCGTCACTGTTGTCACTCTCTCTCCCTGTCATCACTCTCTCCCCCTGTCGTCACTGTCTCTCCCTGTCGTCACTGTCGTCACTCTCTCTCCCTGTCGTCACTGTTTCTCCCTGTCGTCATTATTGTCACTCTCTCTCCCTGTCGTCACTCTCTCTCCATGTTATCACTGTTGTCACTCTCTCTCCCTGTCGTCACTCTCTCTCCCTGTTGTCACTGTCATCACTCTCTCTCCCTGTCGTCACTCTCTCTCCCTGTTGTCACTGTCATCACTCTCTTTCCCTGTCATCAATGTCGTCACTCTCTCTCCCTGTCATCACTGTCATCACCATCGTCACTCTCTCGCCCTGTCGTCACTGTCGTCACTCTCTCTCTCTCTGTCGTAACTGTCATCACTCACTTTCCCTGTCATCACTCTCTCTCCCTGTCGTCACTGTCGTCACTCTCTCTCCCTGTCATCACTGTCATCACTCTCTCTCCCTGTCGTCACTCTCTCTCCCTGTCGTTACTGTCTCTCCCTGTCGACAATGTCTCTCCCTGCCGTCACTGTCATCACTCTCTCTCCCTGTCATCACTGTCGTCACTCTCTCTCCCTGTCATCACTGTCGTCACTCTCTCTCCCTGTTGTCACTCTTTCTCCCTGTCATCACTCTCCCTGTCATCCCTCTCTCTCCCTGTCGTCACTGTCGTCACTATCTCTCCCTGTCATCACTCTCTCTCCCTGTCGTCACTGTCTCTCCCTGTCGTCACTGTCATCACTCTATCTCCCTGTCATCACTGTTGTCACTCTCTCTCCCTGTCATCACTGTCGTCACTCTCTCTCCCTGTTGTCACTGTTTCTCCCTGTCATCACTGTCGTCACTCTCTCTCCCTGTCGTCACTTTCTCTCCCTGTAGTCACTGTCATCACTCTCTCTCTCTCCCTATCTTCACTGTTGTCGTCACTCTCTCTCCCTGTCGTCACTGTTGTCACTCTCTCTCCCTGTCATCACTCTCTCTCCCTGTCGTCACTGTCTCTCCCTGTCGTCACTGTCGTCACTCTCTCTCCCTGTCGTCACTCTCTCTCCCTGTCGTCACTGTTTCTCCCTGTCGTCATTGTTGTCACTCTCTCTCCCTGTCGTCACTCTCTCTCCATGTTATCACTGCTGTCACTCTCTCTCCCTGTCGTCACTGTCTTCACTCTCTCTCCCTGTTGTCACTGTCATCACTCTCTCTCCCTGTCATCAATGTCGTCACTCTCTCTCCCTGTCATCACTGTCATCACCATCGTCACTCTCTCTCCCTGTCGTCACTGTCGTCACTATCTCTCCCTGTCATCACTCTCTCTCCCTGTCGTCACTGTCTCTCCCTGTCGTCACTGTCATCACTCTATCTCCCTGTCATCACTGTTGTCACTCTCTCCCTGTCATCACTGTCGTCACTCTCTCTCCCTGTTGTCACTGTTTCTCCCTGTCATCACCGTCGTCACTCTCTCTCCCTGTCGTCACTTTCTCTCCCTGTAGTCACTGTCATCACTCTCTCTCTCTCCCTATCTTCACTGTCGTCGTCACTCTCTCTCCCTGTCGTCACTGTTGTCACTCTCTCTCCCTGTCATCACTCTCTCCCCCTGTCGTCACTGTCTCTCCCTGTCGTCACTGTCGTCACTCTCTCTCCCTGTCGTCACTGTTTCTCCCTGTCGTCATTATTGTCACTCTCTCTCCCTGTCGTCACTCTCTCTCCATGTTATCACTGTTGTCACTCTCTCTCCCTGTCGTCACTCTCTCTCCCTGTTGTCACTGTCATCACTCTCTCTCCCTGTCGTCACTCTCTCTCCCTGTTGTCACTGTCATCACTCTCTTTCCCTGTCATCAATGTCGTCACTCTCTCTCCCTGTCATCACTGTCATCACCATCGTCACTCTCTCTCCCTGTCGTCACTGTCGTCACTCTCTCTCTCTCTGTCATAACTGTCATCACTCACTTTCCCTGTCATCACTCTCTCTCCCTGTCGTCACTGTCGTCACTCTCTCTCCCTGTCATCACTGTCATCACTCTCTCTCCCTGTCGTCACTCTCTCTCCCTGTCGTTACTGTCTCTCCCTGTCGACAATGTCTCTCCCTGCCGTCACTGTCATCACTCTCTCTCCCTGTCATCACTGTCGTCACTCTCTCTCCCTGTCATCACTGTCGTCACTCTCTCTCCCTGTTGTCACTGTTTCTCCCTGTCATCACTGTCGTCACTCTCTCTCCCTGTCGTCACTTTCTCTCCCTGTAGTCACTGTCATCACTCTCTCTCTCTCCCTATCTTCACTGTCGTCGTCACTCTCTCTCCCTGTCGTCACTGTTGTCACTCTCTCTCCCTGTCATCACTCTCTCTCCCTGTCGTCACTGTCTCTCCCTGTCGTCACTCTCTCTCCCTGTCGTCACTGTTTCTCCCTGTCGTCACTGTTGTCACTCTCTCTCCCTGTTGTCACTGTCTCTCCCTGTCGTCACTGTCATCACTCTCTCTCCCTGTCGTCACTGTCGTCACTCTCTCTCCCTGTCGTCACTGTCATCACTCTCTCTCCCTGTCATCACTGTAGTCACTCTCTCTCCCTGTTGTCACTCACTCTCCCTGTCATAACTCTCCGTGTCGTCACTCTCTCTCCCTGTCATCACTGTAGTCACTCTCTCTCCCTGTCATCACTCTCTCTCCCTGTCATCACTCTCTCTCCCTGTCGTCACTGTCGTCACTCTCTCTCCAAGTCATCACTGTCATCACTCTCTCTCCCTCTCATCACTGTCATCACTCTCTTTCCCTGTCATCACCGTCGTCACTCTCTCTCCCGGTCGTCACTATCGTCACTCTCTCACCCTGTCATCACTCTCTCTCCCTGTCGACACTGTTGTCACTCTCTCTCCATGTTATCACTGTTGTCACTCTCTCTCCCTGTCGTCACTGTCATCACTCTCTCTCCCTGTCGTCACTCTCCCTGTTGTCACTGTCATCACTCTCTCTCCCTGTCATCAATGTCGTCACTCTCTCTCCCTGTCATCACTGTCATCACCATCGTCACTCTCTCTCCCTGTCGTCACTGTCGTCACTCTCTCTCTCTGTCGTAACTGTCATCACTCACTTTCCCTGTCATCACTCTCTCTCCCTGTCGTCACTGTCGTCACTCTTTCTCCCTGTCATCACTCTCTCTCCCTGTCGTCACTCTCTCTCCCTGTCGTCACTCTCTCTCCCTGTCGTCACTCTCCCTGTCGACAATGTCTCTCCCTGCCGTCACTGTCATCACTCTCTCTCCCTGTCGTCACTGTCGTTACTCTCTCTCCCTGTCATCACTGTCGTCACTCTCTCTCCCTGTTGTCACTCTCTCTCCCTGTCATCACTCTCCCTGTCATCCCTCTCTCTCCCTGTCGTCACTGTCGTCACTATCTCTCCCTGTCATCACTTTCCCTGTCGTCACTGTCTCTCCCTGTCGTCACTGTCATCACTCTCTCTCCCTGCCATCACTGTTGTCACTCTCTCTCACTGTCATCACTGTTGTCATTCTCTCTCCCTGTCGTCACTGTCATCACTCTCTCTCCCTGTCGTCACTGTCTCTCCCTGTCGTCACTGTCATCACTCTATCTCCCTGTCATAACTGTTGTCACTTTCTCTGCCTGTCATCACTGTTGTCACTCTCTCTCCATGTCGTCACTGTCATCACTCTCTCTCTCCCTGTTGTCACCGTCGTCACTCTCTCTCCCTGTCGTCACTGTCATCACTCTCTCTCTGTCGTCACTGTCTTCACTCTCTCTCCCTGTCATCACTCTCTCTCCCTGTTGTCACTGTCGTCACTCTCTCTCCGTGTTGTCACTGTCGTCACTTACTCTCCCTGTCATCACTGTTGTCACTCTCTCTCCCTGTCGTCACTCTCTCTCCCTGTCATCAATGTTGTCACGCTCTCTCCCTGTCATCACTGTCGTCACTCTCTCTCCCTGTCGTCACTGTCATCACTCTCTCTCTCTGTCATCACTGTCATCACTATCTCTCCCTGTCATCTCTCTCTCTCCCTGTCGTCACTCGCTCTCCCTGTCATCACTGTTGTCACTCTCTCTCCCTGTCATCACTGTTGGCACTCTCTCTCCATGTCGTCACTGTCATCACTCTCTCTCCCTGTTGTCACCGTCGTCACTCTCTCTTCCTGTCGTCACTGTCATCACTCTCTCTCTCTCTGTCGTCACTGTCATCACTCTCTCTCCCTGTCATCACTCTCTCTACCTGTTGTCACTGTCATCACTCTCTCTTCGTGTTGTCACTCTCTCTCCCTGTCATCATTGTCTCTCCCTGTTGTCACTGTCATCACTCTCTCTCCCTGACATCACTGTTGTCACTCTTTCTCCCTGTGATCACTCTCTCTCCCTGTCGTCACTGTTGTCACTCTCTCTCCCTGTCATCACTGTCTTCACTCTCCCTGTCATCACTGTCGTCACTCTCTCCCTGTCGTCACGTCATCACTCTTTCTCCCTGACATCACTGTTGTCACTCTCTCTCTCTGTCGTCACTGTCATCACTCTCTCTCCCTGTCATCACTCTCTCTCCCTGTTGTCACTGTCATCACTCTCTCTTCGTGTTGTCACTCTCTCTCCCTGTCATCATTGTCTCTCCCTGTTGTCACTGTCATCACTCTCTCACCCTGTCATCACTGTTGTCACTCTCTCTCCCTGTCATCACTCTCTCTCCCTGTCGTCACTGTCTCTCCCTGTCATCTCTTTCGTCACTCTCTCTCCCTGTCATCACTGTCGTCACTCTCTCTCCCTGTTGTCACTGTTTCTCCCTATCGTCACTGTCGTCACTCTCTCTCCCTGTCGTCACTTTCTCTCCCTGTAGTCACTGTCATCACTCTCTCTCTCCCTGTCTTCACTGTCGTCGTCACTCTCTCTCCCTGTCGTCACTGTTGTCACTCTCTCTCCCTGTCATAAATCTCTCTCCCTGTCGTCACTGTCTCTCACTGTCATCACTGTCGTCACTCTCTCTCCCTGTCATCACTCTCCGTGTCGTCACTCTCTATCCCTGTCGTCACTGTCGTCACTCTCTCTCCCTGTCGTCACTGTCATCACTCTCTCTCCCTGTCATTACTGTAGTCACTCTCTCTCCCTGTTGTCACTCACTCTCCCTGTCATAACTCTCCGTGTCGTCACTCTCTCTCCCTGTCATCACTGTAGTCACTCTCTCTCCCTGTCATCACTCTCTCTCCCTGTCATCACTCTCTCTCCCTGTCGTCACTGTCGTCACTCTCTCTCCCTGTCATCACTGTCATCACTCTCTCTCCCTCTCATCACTGTCATCACTCTCTTTCCCTGTCATCACCGTCGTCACTCTCTCTCCCGGTCGTCACTGTTGTCACTCTCTCTCCATGTTATCACTGTTGTCACTCTCTCTCCCTGTCGTCACTGTCATCACTCTCTCTCCCTGTCGTCACTCTCCCTGTTGTCACTGTCATCATCCTCTCTCCCTGTCATCAATGTCATCACTCTCTCTCCCTGTCATCAATGTCGTCACTCTCTCTCCCTGTCATCACTGTCATCACCATCGTCACTCTCTCTCCCTGTCGTCACTGTCGTCACTATCTCTCCCTGTCATCACTCTCTCTCCCTGTCGTCACTGTCTCTCCCTGTCGTCACTGTCATCACTCTATCTCCCTGTCATCACTGTTGTCACTCTCTCTCCCTGTCATCACTGTCGTCACTCTCTCTCCCTGTTGTCACTGTTTCTCCCTGTCATCACCGTCGTCACTCTCTCTCCCTGTCGTCACTTTCTCTCCCTGTAGTCACTGTCACCACTCTCTCTCTCTCCCTATCTTCACTGTCGTCGTCACTCTCTCTCCCTGTCGTCACTGTTGTCACTCTCTCTCCCTGTCATCACTCTCTCCCCCTGTCGTCACTGTCTCTCCCTGTCGTCACTGTCGTCACTCTCTCTCCCTGTCGTCACTGTTTCTCCCTGTCGTCATTATTGTCACTCTCTCTCCCTGTTGTCACTCTCTCTCCATGTTATCACTGTTGTCACTCGCTCTCCCTGTCGTCACTGTCATCACTCTCTCTCCCTGTCGTCACTCTCTCTCCCTGTTGTCACTGTCATCACTCTCTCTCCCTGTCATCAATGTCGTCACTCTCTCTCCCTGTCATCACTGTCATCACCATCGTCACTCTCTCTCCCTGTCGTCACTGTCGTCACTCTCTCTCTCTCTGTCGTAAGTGTCATCACTCACTTTCCCTGTCATCACTCTCTCTCCCTGTCGTCACTGTCGTCACTCTCTCTCCATGTCATCACTGTCATCACTCTCTCTCCCTGTCGTCACTCTCTCTCCCTGTCGTCACTGTCTCTCCCTGTCGACAATGTCTCTCCCTGCCGTCACTGTCATCACTCTCTCTCCCTGTCATCACTGTCGTCACTCTCTCTCCCTGTCATCACTGTCGTCACTCTCTCTCCCTGTTGTCACTGTTTCTCCCTGTCATCACTGTCGTCACTCTCTCTCCCTGTCGTCACTTTCTCTCCCTGTAGTCACTGTCATCACTCTCTCTCTCTCCCTATCTTCACTGTCGTCGTCACTCTCTCTCCCTGTCGTCACTGTTGTCACTCTCTCTCCCTGTCATCACTCTCTCTCCCTGTCGTTACTGTCTCTCCCTGTCGTCACTCTCTCTCCCTGTCGTCACTCTCTCTCCCTGTCGTCACTGTTTCTCCCTGTCGTCACTGTTGTCACTCTCTCTCCCTGTCGTCACTGTCATCACTCTCTCTCCCTGTCGTCACTGTCGTCACTCTCTCTCCCTGTCGTCACTGTCATCACTCTCTCTCCCTGTCATCACTGTAGTCACTCTCTCTCCCTGTTGTCACTCACTCTCCCTGTCATAACTCTCCGTGGCGTCACTCTCTCTCCCTGTCATCACTGTAGTCACTCTCTCTCCCTGTCATCACTCTCTCTCCCTGTCATCACTCTCTCTCCCTGTCGTCACTGTCGTCACTCTCTCTCCCTGTCATCACTGTCATCACTCTCTCTCCCTCTCATCACTGTCATCACTCTCTTTCCCTGTCATCACCGTCGTCACTCTCTCTCCCGGTCGTCACTATCTTCACTCTCTCACCCTGTCATCACACTCTCTCCCTGTCGACACTGTTGTCACTCTCTCTCCATGTTATCACTGTTGTCACTCTCTCTCCCTGTCGTCACTGTCATCACTCTCTCTCCCTGTCGTCACTCTCCCTGTTGTCACTGTCATCACTCTCTCTCCCTGTCATCAATGTCGTCACTCTCTCTCCCTGTCATCACTGTCATCACCATCGTCACTCTCTCTCCCTGTCGTCACTGTCGTCACTCTCTCTCTCTCTGTCGTAACTGTCATCACTCACTTTCCCTGTCATCACTCTCTCTCCCTGTCGTCACTGTCGTCACTCTTTCTCCCTGTCATCACTCTCTCTCCCTGTCGTCACTCTCTCTCCCTGTCGTCACTCTCTCTCCCTGTCGTCACTCTCCCTGTCGACAATGTCTCTCCCTGCCGTCACTGTCATCACTCTCTCTCCCTGTCGTCACTGTCGTTACTCTCTCTCCCTGTCATCAATGTCGTCACTCTCTCTCCCTGTTGTCACTCTCTCTCCCTGTCATCACTCTCCCTGTCATCCCTCTCTCTCCCTGTCGTCACTGTCGTCACTATCTCTCCCTGTCATCACTTTCCCTGTCGTCACTGTCTCTCCCTGTCGTCACTGTCATCACTCTCTCTCCCTGCCATCACTGTTGTCACTCTCTCTCACTGTCATCACTGTTGTCATTCTCTCTCCCTGTCGTCACTGTCATCACTCTCTCTCCCTGTCGTCACTGTCTCTCCCTGTCGTCACTGTCATCACTCTATCTCCCTGTCATAACTGTTGTCACTTTCTCTGCCTGTCATCACTGTTGTCACTCTCTCTCCATGTCGTCACTGTCATCACTCTCTCTCTCTCCCTGTTGTCACCGTCGTCACTCTCTCTCCCTGTCGTCACTGTCATCACTCTCTCTCTGTCGTCACTGTCTTCACTCTCTCTCCCTGTCATCACTCTCTCTCCCTGTTGTCACTGTCGTCACTCTCTCTCCGTGTTGTCACTGTCGTCACTTACTCTCCCTGTCATCACTGTTGTCACTCTCTCTCCCTGTCGTCACTCTCTCTCCCTGTCATCAATGTTGTCACGCTCTCTCCCTGTCATCACTGTCGTCACTCTCTCTCCCTGTCGTCACTGTCATCACTCTCTCTCTCTGTCATCACTGTCTCTCCCTGTCATCTCTCTCTCTCCCTGTCGTCACTCTCTCTCCCTGTCGTCACTTTCGTCACTCGCTCTCCCTGTCATCACTGTTGTCACTCTCTCTCCCTGTCATCACTGTTGGCACTCTCTCTCCATGTCGTCACTGTCATCACTCTCTCTCCCTGTTGTCACCGTCGTCACTCTCTCTTCCTGTCGTCACTGTCATCACTCTCTCTCTCTCTGTCATCACTGTCATCACTCTCTCTCCCTGTCATCACTCTCTCTACCTGTTGTCTCTGTCATCACTCTCTCTTCGTGTTGTCACTCTCTCTCCCTGTCATCATTGTCTCTCCCTGTTGTCACTGTCATCACTCTCTCTCCCTGACATCACTGTTGTCACTCTTTCTCCCTGTGATCACTCTCTCTCCCTGTCGTCACTGTTGTCACTCTCTCTCCCTGTCATCACTGTCTTCACTCTCCCTGTCATCACTGTCGTCACTCTCTCCCTGTCGTCACGTCATCACTCTTTCTCCCTGACATCACTGTTGTCACTCTCTCTCTCTGTCGTCACTGTCATCACTCTCTCTCCCTGTCATCACTCTCTCTCCCTGTTGTCACTGTCATCACTCTCTCTTCGTGTTGTCACTCTCTCTCCCTGTCATCATTGTCTCTCCCTGTTGTCACTGTCATCACTCTCTCACCCTGTCATCACTGTTGTCACTCTCTCTCCCTGTCATCACTCTCTCTCCCTGTCGTCACTGTCTCTCCCTGTCATCTCTTTCGTCACTCTCTCTCCCTGTCATCACTGTCGTCACTCTCTCTCCCTGTTGTCACTGTTTCTCCCTGTCGTCACTGTCGTCACTCTCTCTCCCTGTCGTCACTTTCTCTCCCTGTAGTCACTGTCATCACTCTCTCTCTCCCTGTCTTCACTGTCGTCGTCACTCTCTCTCCCTGTCGTCACTGTTGTCACTCTCTCTCCCTGTCATCACTCTCCGTGTCGTCACTCTCTCTCCCTGTCGTCACTGTCGTCACTCTCTCTCCCTGTCGTCACTGTCATCACTCTCTCTCCCTGTCATTACTGTAGTCACTCTCTCTCCCTGTTGTCACTCACTCTCCCTGTCATAACTCTCCGTGTCGTCACTCTCTCTCCCTGTCATCACTGTAGTCACTCTCTCTCCCTGTCATCACTCTCTCTCCCTGTCATCACTCTCTCTCCCTGTCGTCACTGTCGTCACTCTCTCTCCCTGTCATCACTGTCATCACTCTCTCTCCCCCTCTCATCACTGTCATCACTCTCTTTCCCTGTCATCACCGTCGTCACTCTCTCTCCCGGTCGTCACTATCGTCACTCTCTCAACCTGTCATCACTCTCTCTCCCTGTCGACACTGTTGTCACTCTCTCTCCATGTTATCACTGTTGTCACTCTCTCTCCCTGTCGTCACTGTCATCACTCTCTCTCCCTGTCGTCACTCTCCCTGTTGTCACTGTCATCACTCTCTCTCCCTCTCATCACTGTCATCACTCTCTTTCCCTGTCATCACCGTCGTCACTCTCTCTCCCGGTCGTCACTATCGTCACTCTCTCACCCTGTCATCACTCTCTCTCCCTGTCGACACTGTTGTCACTCTCTCTCCATGTTATCACTGTTGTCACTCTCTCTCCCTGTCGTCACTGTCATCACTCTCTCTCCCTGTCGTCACTCTCCCTGTTGTCACTGTCATCACTCTCTCTCCCTCTCATCACTGTCATCACTCTCTTTCCCTGTCATCACCGTCGTCACTCTCTCTCCCGGTCGTCACTATCGTCACTCTCTCTCCCTGTCATCACTCTCTCTCCCCGTCATCACTCTCTCTCCCTGTCGTCACTGTCGTCACTCTCTCTCCCTGTCATCACTGTCATCACTCTCTCTCCCCCTCTCATCACTGTCATCACTCTCTTTCCCTGTCATCACCGTCGTCACTCTCTCTCCCGGTCGTCACTATCGTCACTCTCTCACCCTGTCATCACTCTCTCTCCCTGTCGACACTGTTGTCACTCTCTCTCCATGTTATCACTGTTGTCACGCTCTCTCCCTGTCATCACTGTCGTCACTCTCTCTCCCTGTCGTCACTGTCATCACTCTCTCTCTCTGTCATCACTGTCTCTCCCTGTCATCTCTCTCTCTCCCTGTCGTCACTCTCTCTCCCTGTCGTCACTTTCGTCACTCGCTCTCCCTGTCATCACTGTTGTCACTCTCTCTCCCTGTCATCACTGTTGGCACTCTCTCTCCATGTCGTCACTGTCATCACTCTCTCTCCCTGTTGTCACCGTCGTCACTCTCTCTTCCTGTCGTCACTGTCATCACTCTCTCTCTCTCTGTCATCACTGTCATCACTCTCTCTCCCTGTCATCACTCTCTCTACCTGTTGTCTCTGTCATCACTCTCTCTTCGTGTTGTCACTCTCTCTCCCTGTCATCATTGTCTCTCCCTGTTGTCACTGTCATCACTCTCTCTCCCTGACATCACTGTTGTCACTCTTTCTCCCTGTGATCACTCTCTCTCCCTGTCGTCACTGTTGTCACTCTCTCTCCCTGTCATCACTGTCTTCACTCTCCCTGTCATCACTGTCGTCACTCTCTCCCTGTCGTCACGTCATCACTCTTTCTCCCTGACATCACTGTTGTCACTCTCTCTCTCTGTCGTCACTGTCATCACTCTCTCTCCCTGTCATCACTCTCTCTCCCTGTTGTCACTGTCATCACTCTCTCTTCGTGTTGTCACTCTCTCTCCCTGTCATCATTGTCTCTCCCTGTTGTCACTGTCATCACTCTCTCACCCTGTCATCACTGTTGTCACTCTCTCTCCCTGTCATCACTCTCTCTCCCTGTCGTCACTGTCTCTCCCTGTCATCTCTTTCGTCACTCTCTCTCCCTGTCATCACTGTCGTCACTCTCTCTCCCTGTTGTCACTGTTTCTCCCTGTCGTCACTGTCGTCACTCTCTCTCCCTGTCGTCACTTTCTCTCCCTGTAGTCACTGTCATCACTCTCTCTCTCCCTGTCTTCACTGTCGTCGTCACTCTCTCTCCCTGTCGTCACTGTTGTCACTCTCTCTCCCTGTCATCACTCTCCGTGTCGTCACTCTCTCTCCCTGTCGTCACTGTCGTCACTCTCTCTCCCTGTCGTCACTGTCATCACTCTCTCTCCCTGTCATTACTGTAGTCACTCTCTCTCCCTGTTGTCACTCACTCTCCCTGTCATAACTCTCCGTGTCGTCACTCTCTCTCCCTGTCATCACTGTAGTCACTCTCTCTCCCTGTCATCACTCTCTCTCCCTGTCATCACTCTCTCTCCCTGTCGTCACTGTCGTCACTCTCTCTCCCTGTCATCACTGTCATCACTCTCTCTCCCCCTCTCATCACTGTCATCACTCTCTTTCCCTGTCATCACCGTCGTCACTCTCTCTCCCGGTCGTCACTATCGTCACTCTCTCAACCTGTCATCACTCTCTCTCCCTGTCGACACTGTTGTCACTCTCTCTCCATGTTATCACTGTTGTCACTCTCTCTCCCTGTCGTCACTGTCATCACTCTCTCTCCCTGTCGTCACTCTCCCTGTTGTCACTGTCATCACTCTCTCTCCCTCTCATCACTGTCATCACTCTCTTTCCCTGTCATCACCGTCGTCACTCTCTCTCCCGGTCGTCACTATCGTCACTCTCTCACCCTGTCATCACTCTCTCTCCCTGTCGACACTGTTGTCACTCTCTCTCCATGTTATCACTGTTGTCACTCTCTCTCCCTGTCGTCACTGTCATCACTCTCTCTCCCTGTCGTCACTCTCCCTGTTGTCACTGTCATCACTCTCTCTCCCTCTCATCACTGTCATCACTCTCTTTCCCTGTCATCACCGTCGTCACTCTCTCTCCCGGTCGTCACTATCGTCACTCTCTCTCCCTGTCATCACTCTCTCTCCCTGTCATCACTCTCTCTCCCTGTCGTCACTGTCGTCACTCTCTCTCCCTGTCATCACTGTCATCACTCTCTCTCCCCCTCTCATCACTGTCATCACTCTCTTTCCCTGTCATCACCGTCGTCACTCTCTCTCCCGGTCGTCACTATCGTCACTCTCTCACCCTGTCATCACTCTCTCTCCCTGTCGACACTGTTGTCACTCTCTCTCCATGTTATCACTGTTGTCACTCTCTCTCCCTGTCGTCACTGTCATCACTCTCTCTCCCTGTCGTCACTCTCCCTGTTGTCACTGTCATCATCCTCTCTCCCTGTCATCAATGTCGTCACTCTCTCTCCCTGTCGTCACTGTCGTCACTCTCTCTCTCTCTCTGTCGTAACTGTCATCACTCACTTTCCCTGTCATCACTCTCTCTCCCTGTCGTCACTGTCGTCACTCTTTCTCCCTGTCATCACTCTCTCTCCCTGTCGTCACTCTCTCTCCCTGTCGTCACTCTCTCTCCCTGTCGTCACTCTCCCTGTCGGCAATGTCTCTCCCTGCCGTCACTGTCATCACTCTCTCTCCCTGTCGTCACTGTCGTTACTCTCTCTCCCTGTCATCACTGTCGTCACTCTCTCTCCCTGTTGTCACTCTCTCTCCCTGTCATCACTCTCTATGTCATCCCTCTCTCTCCCTGTCGTCACTGTCGTCACTATCTCTCCCTGTCATCACTTTCCCTGTCGTCACTGTCTCTCCCTGTCGTCACTGTCATCACTCTCTCTCGCTGCCATCACTGTTGTCACTCTCTCTCACTGTCATCACTGTTGTCATTCTCTCTCCCTGTCGTCACTGTCATCACTCTCTCTCCCTGTCGTCACTGTCTCTCCCTGTCGTCACTGTCATCACTCTATCTCCCTGTCATAACTGTTGTCACTTTCTCTGCCTGTCATCACTGTTGTCACTCTCTCTCCCTGTCGTCACTGTCATCACTCTCTCTCTGTCGTCACTGTCTTCACTCTCTCTCCCTGTCATCACTCTCTCTCCCTGTTGTCACTGTCGTCACTCTCTCTCCGTGTTGTTACTGTCGTCACTTACTCTCCCTGTCATCACTGTTGTCACTCTCTCTCCCTGTCGTCACTCTCTCTCCCTGTCATCAATGTTGTCACGCTCTCTCCCTGTCATCACTGTCGTCACTCTCTCTCCCTGTCGTCACTGTCATCACTCTCTCTCTCTCTGTCATCACTGTCATCACTATCTCTCCCTGTCATCTCTCTCTCTCCCTGTCGTCACTCTCTCTCCCTGTCGTCACTTTCGTCACTCTCTCTCCCTGTCATCACTGTTGTCACT
This sequence comes from Pseudophryne corroboree, assembly GCF_028390025.1. Lineage (NCBI taxonomy): Eukaryota > Metazoa > Chordata > Amphibia > Anura > Myobatrachidae > Pseudophryne > Pseudophryne corroboree. The sequence continues at coordinate 156,856 of NW_026970291.1, read as the reverse complement.
CTCTCTCCCTGTCATCACTGTTGGCACTCTCTCTCCATGTCGTCACTGTCATCACTCTCTCTCCCTGTTGTCACCGTCGTCACTCTCTCTTCCTGTCGTCACTGTCATCACTCTCTCTCTCTCTGTCGTCACTGTCATCACTCTCTCTCCCTGTCATCACTCTCTCTACCTGTTGTCACTGTCATCACTCTCTCTTCGTGTTGTCACTCTCTCTCCCTGTCATCATTGTCTCTCCCTGTTGTCACTGTCATCACTCTCTCTCCCTGACATCACTGTTGTCACTCTTTCTCCCTGTGATCACTCTCTCTCCCTGTCGTCACTGTTGTCACTCTCTCTCCCTGTCATCACTGTCTTCACTCTCCCTGTCATCACTGTCGTCACTCTCTCCCTGTCGTCACGTCATCACTCTTTCTCCCTGACATCACTGTTGTCACTCTCTCTCTCTGTCGTCACTGTCATCACTCTCTCTCCCTGTCATCACTCTCTCTCCCTGTTGTCACTGTCATCACTCTCTCTTCGTGTTGTCACTCTCTCTCCCTGTCATCATTGTCTCTCCCTGTTGTCACTGTCATCACTCTCTCACCCTGTCATCACTGTTGTCACTCTCTCTCCCTGTCATCACTGTCGTCACTCTCTCTCCCTGTTGTCACTGTTTCTCCCTGTCGTCACTGTCGTCACTCTCTCTCCCTGTCGTCACTTTCTCTCCCTGTAGTCACTGTCATCACTCTCTCTCTCCCTGTCTTCACTGTCGTCGTCACTCTCTCTCCCTGTCGTCACTGTTGTCACTCTCTCTCCCTGTCATAAATCTCTCTCCCTGTCGTCACTGTCTCTCACTGTCATCACTGTCGTCACTCTCTCTCCCTGTCATCACTCTCTCTCCCTGTCGTCACTGTCTCTCCCTGTCGTCACTGTCATCACTCTCTCTCCCTGTCGTCACTGTTGTCACTCTCTCTCCCTGTCGTCACTGTAATCACTCTCTCTCCCTGTCATCACTGTAGTCACTCTCTCTCCCTGTTGTCACTCACTCTCCCTGTCATAACTCTCCCTGTCATCACTGTAGTCACTCTCTCTCCCTGTCATCACTCTCTCTCCCTGTCATCACTTTCTCTCACTGTCGTCACTGTCGTCACTCTCTCTCCCTGTCATCACTGTCATCACTCTCTCTCCCTCTCATCACTGTCATCACTCTCTTTCCCTGTCATCACCGTCGTCACTCTCTCTCCCGGTCGTCACTGTCGTCACTCTCTCACCCTGTCATCGCTCTCTCTCCCTGTCGTCACTGTCATCACTCTCTCTCCCTGTCGTCACTCTCTCTACCTGTTGTCACTGTCATCACTCTCTCTCCCTGTCATCAATGTCGTCACTCTCTCTCCCTGTCATCACTGTCATCACCATCGTCACTCTCTCTCCCTGTCGTAACTGTCATCACTCACTTTCCCTGTCATCACTCTCTCTCCCTGTCGTCACTGTCGTCACTCTCTCTCCCTGTCATCACTGTCATTACTCTCTCTCCCTGTCATCACTCTCTCTCCCTGTCGTCACTCTCCCTGTCGACAATGTCTCTACCTGCCGTCACTGTCATCACTCTCTCTCCCTGTCGTCACTGTTGTCACTCTCTCTCCCTGTCATCACTGTCGTCACTCTCTCTCCCTGTTGTCACTCTCTCTCCCTGTCATCACTCTCCCTGTCATCCCTCTCTCTCCCTGTCATCACTGTCGTCACTATCTCTCCCTGTCATCACTCTCTCTTCCTGTCGTCACTCTCTCCCTGTCGTCACTGTCATCACTCTATCTCCCTATCATCACTGTTGTCACTCTCTCTGCCTGTCATCACTGTTGTCACTCTCTCTCCATGTCGTCACTGTCATCACTCTCTCTCTCCCTGTTGTCACCGTCGTCACTCTCTCTCCCTGTCGTCACTGTCATCACTCTCTCTCTGTCGTCACTGTCATCACTCTCTCTCCCTGTCATCACTCTCTCTCCCTGTTGTCACTGTCGTCACTCTCTCTCCGTGTTGTCACTGTCGTAACTCTCTCTCCCTGTCATCACTGTCGTCACTCTCTCCCTGTCGTCACTCTCTCTCCCTGTCGTCACTGTCGTCACTCTCTCTCCCTGTCATCAATGTTGTCACGCTCTCTCCCTGTCATCACTGTCGTCACTCTCTCTCCCTGTCGTCACTGTCGTCACTCTCTCTCCCTGTTGTCACTGTCGTCACTCTCTCTCCCTGTCATCAATGTTGTCACGCTCTCTCCCTGTCATCACTGTCGTCACTCTCTCTCTCTGTCGTCACTGTCATCACTATCTCTCCCTGTCATCACTCTCTCTCCCTGTCGTCACTCTCTCTCCCTGTCGTCACTGTCGTCACTCTCTCTCCCTGTCATCAATATTGTCACTCTCTCTCCCTGTCATCACCGTCGTCACTCTCTCTCCCTGTCGTCACTGTCATCACTCTCTCTCTCTGTCGTCACTGTCGTCACTCTCTCTCCCTGTCGTCACTGTCATCACTCTCTTTCCCTGTTATCACTGTCGTCACTCTCTCACCCTGTTATCTCTCTCTCTCCCTGTCGTCACTCTCCCTGTTGTCACTGTCATCACTCTCTCTCCCTGTCATCAATGTCGTCACTCTCTCTCCCTGTCATCACTGTCATCACCATCGTCACTCTCTCTCCCTGTCGTAACTGTCATCACTCACTTTCCCTGTCATCACTCTCTCTCCCTGTCAACACTGTCGTCACTCTCTCTCCCTGTCATCACTGTCATCACTCTCTCTCCCTGTCGTCTCTCTCTCTCCCTGTTGTCACTGTCATCATTCTCTCTCCCTGTCATCAATGTCGTCACTCTCTCTCCCTGTCATCACTGTCATCACCATCATCACTCTCTCTCCCTGTCGTCACTGTCGTCACTCTCTCTCCATGTTATCACTGTTGTCACTCTCTCTCCCTGTCGTCACTCTCTCTCCCTGTTGTCACTGTCATCATTCTCTCTCCCTGTCATCAATGTCGTCACTCTCTCTCCCTGTCATCACTGTCATCTTCATCATCACTCTCTCTCCCTGTCGTCACTGTCGTCACTCTCTCTCTCTCTGTCGTAACTGTCATCACTCACTTTCCCTGTCATCACTCGCTCTCCCTGTCGTCACTGTCGTCACTCTCTCTCCCTGTCATCACTGTCATCACTCTCTCTCCCTGTCGTCACTCTCTCTCCCTGTCGTCACTGTCTCTCCCTGTCGTCACTTTCCCTGTCGACAATGTCTCTCCCTGCCGTCACTGTCATCACTCTCTCTCCCTGTCGTCACTCTCTCTCCCTGTCATCACTGTCGTCACTCTCTCTCCCTGTTGTCACTGTTTCTCCCTGTCGTCTCTGTCGTCACTCTCTCTCCCTGTCGTCACTTTCTCTCCCTGTAGTCACTGTCATCACTCTCTCTCTCCCTGTCTTTACTGTCGTCGTCACTCTCTCTCCCTGTCGTTACTGTTGTCACTCTCTCTCCCTGTCATCACTCTCTCTCCCTCTCGTCACTGTCTCACCCTGTCGTCACTCTCTCTCCCTGTCGTCACTCTCTCTCCCTGTCGTCACTCTCTCTCCCTGTTGTCACTGTTGTCACTCTCTCTCCCTGTTGTCACTGTCTCTCCCTGTCGTCACTGTCATCACTCTCTCTCCCTGTCGTCACTGTCGTCACTCTCTCTCCCTGTCGTCACTGTAATCACTCTCTCTCCCTGTCATCACTGTAGTCACTCTCTCTCCCTGTTGTCACTCACTCTCCCTGTCATAACTCTCCCTGTCGTCACTCTCTCTCCCTGTCATCACTGTAGTCACTCTCTCTCCCTGTCATCACTCTCTCTCCCTGTCATCAATGTTGTCACGCTCTCTCCCTGTCATCACTGTCGTCACTCTCTCTCCCTGTCGTCACTGTCATCACTCTCTCTCTCTGTCATCACTGTCATCACTATCTCTCCCTGTCATCTCTCTCTCTCCCTGTCGTCACTCTCTCTCCCTGTCATCACTGTTGTCACTCTCTCTCCCTGTCATCACTGTTGGCACTCTCTCTCCATGTCGTCACTGTCATCACTCTCTCTCCCTGTTGTCACCGTCGTCACTCTCTCTTCCTGTCGTCACTGTCATCACTCTCTCTCTCTCTGTCGTCACTGTCATCACTCTCTCTCCCTGTCATCACTCTCTCTACCTGTTGTCACTGTCATCACTCTCTCTTCGTGTTGTCACTCTCTCTCCCTGTCTTCATTGTCTCTCCTGTTGTTACTGTCATCACTCTCTCTCCCTGACATCACTGTTGTCACTCTTTCTCCCTGTGATCACTCTCTCTCCCTGTCGTCACTGTTGTCACTCTCTCTCCCTGTCATCACTGTCTTCACTCTCCCTGTCATCACTGTCGTCACTCTCTCCCTGTCGTCACGTCATCACTCTTTCTCCCTGACATCACTGTTGTCACTCTCTCTCTCTGTCGTCACTGTCATCACTCTCTCTCCCTGTCATCACTCTCTCTCCCTGTTGTCACTGTCATCACTCTCTCTTCGTGTTGTCACTCTCTCTCCCTGTCATCATTGTCTCTCCCTGTTGTCACTGTCATCACTCTCTCACCCTGTCATCACTGTTGTCACTCTCTCTCCCTGTCATCACTGTCGTCACTCTCTCTCCCTGTTGTCACTGTTTCTCCCTGTCGTCACTGTCGTCACTCTCTCTCCCTGTCGTCACTTTCTCTCCCTGTAGTCACTGTCATCACTCTCTCTCTCCCTGTCTTCACTGTCGTCGTCACTCTCTCTCCCTGTCGTCACTGTTGTCACTCTCTCTCCCTGTCATAAATCTCTCTCCCTGTCGTCACTGTCTCTCACTGTCATCACTGTCGTCACTCTCTCTCCCTGTCATCACTCTCTCTCCCTGTCGTCACTGTCTCTCCCTGTCGTCACTGTCATCACTCTCTCTCCCTGTCGTCACTGTCGTCACTCTCTCTCCCTGTCGTCACTGTAATCACTCTCTCTCCCTGTCATCACTGTAGTCACTCTCTCTCCCTGTTGTCACTCACTCTCCCTGTCATAACTCTCCCTGTCATCACTGTAGTCACTCTCTCTCCCTGTCATCACTCTCTCTCCCTGTCATCACTCTCTCTCACTGTCGTCACTGTCGTCACTCTCTCTCCCTGTCATCACTGTCATCACTCTCTCTCCCTCTCATCACTGTCATCACTCTCTTTCCCTGTCATCACCGTCGTCACTCTCTCTCCCGGTCGTCACTGTCGTCACTCTCTCACCCTGTCATCGCTCTCTCTCCCTGTCGTCACTGTCATCACTCTCTCTCCCTGTCGTCACTCTCTCTCCCTGTTGTCACTGTCATCACTCTCTCTCCCTGTCATCAATGTCGTCACTCTCTCTCCCTGTCATCACTGTCATCACCATCGTCACTCTCTCTCCCTGTCGTAACTGTCATCACTCACTTTCCCTCTCATCACTCTCTCTCCCTGTCGTCACTGTCGTCACTCTCTCTCCCTGTCATCACTGTCATCACTCTCTCTCCCTGTCATCACTCTCTCTCCCTGTCGTCACTCTCCCTGTCGACAATGTCTCTACCTGCCGTCACTGTCATCACTCTCTCTCCCTGTCGTCACTGTTGTCACTCTCTCTCTCCCTGTCATCACTGTCGTCACTCTCTCTCCCTGTTGTCACTCTCTCTCCCTGTCATCACTCTCCCTGTCATCCCTCTCTCTCCCTGTCATCACTGTCGTCACTATCTCTCCCTGTCATCACTCTCTCTTCCTGTCGTCACTCTCTCCCTGTCGTCACTGTCATCACTCTATCTCCCTATCATCACTGTTGTCACTCTCTCTGCCTGTCATCACTGTTGTCACTCTCTCTCCATGTCGTCACTGTCATCACTTTCTCTCTCCCTGTTGTCACCGTCGTCACTCTCTCTCCCTGTCGTCACTGTCATCACTCTCTCTCTGTCGTCACTGTCATCACTCTCTCTCCCTGTCATCACTCTCTCTCCCTGTTGTCACTGTCGTCACTCTCTCTCCGTGTTGTCACTGTCGTCACTCTCTCTCCCTGTCATCACTGTCGTCACTCTCTCCCTGTCGTCACTCTCTCTCCCTGTCGTCACTGTCGTCACTCTCTCTCCCTGTCATCAATGTTGTCACGCTCTCTCCCTGTCATCACTGTCGTCACTCTCTCTCCCTGTCGTCACTGTCGTCACTCTCTCTCCCTGTTGTCACTGTCGTCACTCTCTATCCCTGTCATCAATGTTGTCACGCTCTCTCCCTGTCATCACTGTCGTCACTCTCTCTCTCTGTCGTCACTCTCATCACTATCTCTCCCTGTCATCACTCTCTCTCCCTGTCGTCACTCTCTCTCCCTGTCGTCACTGTCGTCACTCTCTCTCCCTGTCATCAATATTGTCACTCTCTCTCCCTGTCATCACCGTCGTCACTCTCTCTCCCTGTCGTCACTGTCATCACTCTCTCTCTCTGTCGTCACTGTCGTCACTCTCTCTCCCTGTCGTCACTGTCATCACTCTCTTTCCCTGTTATCACTGTCGTCACTCTCTCACCCTGTTATCTCTCTCTCTCCCTGTCGTCACTCTCCCTGTTGTCACTGTCATCACTCTCTCTCCCTGTCATCAATGTCGTCACTCTCTCTCCCTGTCATCACTGTCATCACCATCGTCACTCTCTCTCCCTGTCGTAACTGTCATCACTCACTTTCCCTGTCATCACTCTCTCTCCCTGTCAACAGTGTCGTCACTCTCTCTCCCTGTTGTCACTGTCATCATTCTCTCTCCCTGTCATCAATGTCGTCACTCTCTCTCCCTGTCATCACTGTCATCACCATCATCACTCTCTCTCCCTGTCGTCACTGTCGTCACTCTCTCTCCATGTTATCACTGTTGTCACTCTCTCTCCCTGTCGTCACTCTCTCTCCCTGTTGTCACTGTCATCATTCTCTCTCCCTGTCATCAATGTCGTCACTCTCTCTCCCTGTCATCACTGTCATCACCATCATCACTCTCTCTCCCTGTCGTCACTGTCGTCACTCTCTCTCTCTCTGTCGTAACTGTCATCACTCACTTTCCCTGTCATCACTCGCTCTCCCTGTCGTCACTGTCGTCACTCTCTCTCCCTGTCATCACTGTCATCACTCTCTCTCCCTGTCGTCACTCTCTCTCCCTGTCGTCACTGTCTCTCCCTGTCGTCACTTTCCCTGTCGACAATGTCTCTCCCTGCCGTCACTGTCATCACTCTCTCTCCCTGTCGTCACTCTCTCTCCCTGTCATCACTGTCGTCACTCTCTCTCCCTGTTGTCACTGTTTCTCCCTGTCGTCTCTGTCGTCACTCTCTCTCCCTGTCGTCACTTTCTCTCCCTGTAGTCACTGTCATCACTCTCTCTCTCCCTGTCTTTACTGTCGTCGTCACTCTCTCTCCCTGTCGTCACTGTTGTCACTCTCTCTCCCTGTCATCACTCTCTATCCCTGTCGTCACTGTCTCTCCCTCTCATCACTGTCATCACTCTCTTTCCCTGTTATCACCGTCGTCACTCTCTCTCCCGGTCGTCACTGTCGTCACTCTCTCACCCTGTCATCACTCTCTCTCCCTGTCGTCACTCTCTCTCCCTGTCGTCACTCTCTCTCCCTGTCGTCACTCTCTCTCCCTGTTGTCACTGTTGTCACTCTCTCTCCCTGTTGTCACTGTCTCTCCCTGTCGTCACTGTCATCACTCTCTCTCCCTGTCGTCACTGTCGTCACTCTCTCTCCCTGTCGTCACTGTAATCACTCTCTCTCCCTGTCATCACTGTAGTCACTCTCTCTCCCTGTTGTCACTCACTCTCCCTGTCATAACTCTCCCTGTCGTCACTCTCTCTCCCTGTCATCACTGTAGTCACTCTCTCTCCCTGTCATCACTCTCTCTCCCTGTCATCACTCTCTCTCACTGTCGTCACTGTCGTCACTCTCTCTCACTGTCATCACTGTCATCACTCTCTCTCCCTCTCATCACTGTCATCACTCTCTTTCCCTGTCATCACCGTCGTCACTCTCTTTCCCGGTCGTCACTGTCATCACTCTCTCACCCTGTCATCACTCTCTTTCCCTGTCGTCACTGTCGTCACTCTCTCTCTCTCTGTCGTAACTGTCATCACTCACTTTCCCTTTCATCACTCTCTCTCCCTGTCATCACCGTCGTCACTCTCTATCCCGGTCGTTACTGTCGTCACTCTCTCACCCTGTCATCACTCTCTCTCCCTGTCGTCACTGTCATCACTTTCTCTCCATGTTATCACTGTTGTCACTCTCTCTCCCTGTCGTCACTGTCATCACTCTCTCTCCCTGTCGTCACTCTCTCTCCCTGTTGTCACTGTCATCACTCTCTCTCCCTGTCATCAATGTCGTCACTCTCGCTCCCTGCCATCACTGTCATCACTATCGTCACTCTCTCTCCCTGTCGTAACTGTCATCACTCACTTTCCCTGTCTTCACTATCTCTCCCTGTCGTCACTGTCGTCACTCTCTCTCCCTGTCATCACTGTCATCACTCTCTCTCCCTGTCGTCACTCTCTCTCCCTGTCGTCACTCTCCCTGTCGACAATGTCTCTCCCTGCCGTCACTGTCATCACTCTCTCTCCCTTTCGTCACTGTTGTCACTCTCTCTCCCTGTCATCACTGTCGTCACTCTCTCTCCCTGTTGTCACTCTCTCTCCCTGTCATCACTCTCCCTGTCATCCCTCTCTCTCCCTGTCGTCACTGTCGTCACTATCTCTCCCTGTCATCATTCTCTCTTCCTGTCGTCACTGTCTCTCCCTGTCGTCACTGTCATCACTCTTTCTCCCTGTCATCACTGTTGTCACTCTCTCTGACTGTCATCACTGTTGTCACTCTCTCTCCATGTCGTCACTGTCATCACTCTCTCTCTCCCTATTGTCACCGTCGTCACTCTCTCCCTGTCGTCACTGTCATCACTCTCTCTCTGTCGTCACTGTCATCACTCTCTCTCCCTGTCATCACTCTCTCTCCCTGTTGTCACTGTCGTCACTCTCTCTCCGTGTTGTCACTGTCGTCACTCTCTCTCCCTGTCGTCACTCTCTCCCTGTCGTCACTCTCTCTCCCTGTCGTCGCTGTCGTCACTCTCTCTCCCTGTCATCACTGTCGTCACTCTCTATATCCCTGTTGTCACTGTCGTCACTCTCTCTCCCTGTCATCACTGTCGTCACTCTCTATATCCCTGTTGTCACTGTCGTCACTCTCTCTCCCTGTCATCAATGTTGTCACGCTCTCTCCCTGTCATCACTGTCGTCACTCTCTCTCTCTGTCGTCACTGTCATCACTATCTCTCCCTGTCATCACTCTCTCTCTCTGTCGTCACTCTCTCTCCCTGTCGTCACTGTCGTCACTCTCTCTCCCTGTCATCAATATTGTCACTCTCTCTACCTGTCATCACCGTCGTCACTCTCTCTCCCTGTCGTCACTGTCATCACTCTCTCTCTCTGTCGTCACTGTCGTCACTCTCTCTCCCTGTCGTCACTGTCATCACTCTCTTTCCATGTCATCACCGTCATCACTATCTCTCCCGGTCGTCACTGTCGTCACTCTCTCACCCTGTCATCTCTCTCTCTCCCTGTCGTCACTGTCGTCACTCTCTCTCCATGTTATCACTGTTGTCACTCTCTCTCCCTGTCGTCACTGTCATCACTGTCTCTACCTGTCGTCACTCTCTCTCCCTGTTGTCACTGTCATCATTCTCTCTCCCTGTCATCAATGTCGTCACTCTCTCTCCCTGTCATCACTGTCATCACCATCATCACTCTCTCTCCCTGTCGACACTGTCGTCACTCTCTCTCTCTCTGTCGTAACTGTCATCACTCACTTTCCCTGTCATCACTCGCTCTCCCTGTCGTCACTGTCGTCACTCTCTCTCCCAGTCATCACTGTCATCACTCTCTCTCTCTGTCGTCACTCTCTCTCACTGTCGTCACTGTCTCTCCCTGTCGTCACTCTCCCTGTATACAATGTCTCTCCCTGCCGTCACTGTCATCACTCTCTCTCCCTGTCGTCACTCTCTCTCCCTGTCATCACTGTCGTCACTCTCTCTCCCTGTTGTCACTGTTTCTCCCTGTCGTCACTGTCGTCACTCTCTCTCCCTGTCGTCACTTTCTCTCCCTGTAGTCACTGTCATCACTCTCTCTCTCCCTGTCTTCACTGTCGCCGTCACTCTCTCTCCCTGTCGTCACTGTTGTCACTCTCTCTCCCTGTCATCACTCTCTCTCCCTGTCGTCACTGTCTCACCCTGTCGGCACTGTCGTCACTCTCTCTCCCTGTCGTCACTCTCTCTCCCTGTCGTCACTCTCTCTCCCTGTCGTCACTGTTGTCACTCTCTCTCCCTGTTGTCACTGTCTCTCCCTGTCGTCACTGTCATCACTCTCTCTCCCTGTCGTCACTATCGTCACTCTCTCTCCCTGTCGTCACTGTCATCACTCTCTCTCCCTGTAATCACTGTAGTCACTCTCTCTCCCTGTTGTCACTCACTCTCCCTGTCATAACTCTCCCTGTCGTCACTCTCTCTCCCTGTCATCACTGTAGTCACTGTCTCTCCCTGTCGTCACTGTCATCACTCTCTCTCCCTGTCATCACTGTCATCACTCTCTCTCCCTCTCATCACTGTCATCACTCTCTCTCCCTGTCGTCACTGTCGTCACTCTCTCTCCATGTTATCACTGTTGTCACTCTCTCTCCCTGTCGTCACTCTCTCTCCCTGTTGTCACTGTCATCACTCTCTCTCCCTGTCATCACTGTCATCACCATCGTCACTCTCTCTCCCTGTCATCACTGTCGTCACTCTCTCTCTCTCTGTCGTAACTGTCATCACTCACTTTCCCTGTCATCACTCTCTCTCCCTGTCGTCACTGTCGTCACTCTCTCTCCCTGTCATCACTGTCATCACTCTCTCTCCCTGTCGTCACTCTCTCTCCCTGTCGTCACTGTCTCTCCCTGTCATCACTCTCCCTGTCGACAATGTTTCTCCCTGCCGTCACTGTCATCACTCTCTCTCCCTGTCGTCACTGTCATCACTCTCTCTCCCTGTCATCACTGTCGTCACTCTCTCTCCCTGTCATCACTCTCCCTGTCATCCCTCTCTCTCCCTGTCGTCACTGTCTCTCCCTGTCGTCACTGTCATCACTGTTGTCACTCTCTCTGCCTGTCATCACTGTTTTCACTCTCTCTTCATGTCGTCACTGTCATCACTCTATCTCTCCCTGTTGTCACCGTCGTCATTCTCTCTCCCTGTCGTCACTGTCATCACTCTCTCTCTGTCGTCACTGTCAACACTCTCTCTCCCTGTCATCACTCTCTCTCCCTGTTGTCACTGTCGTTACTCTCTCTCCGTGTTGTCACTGTTGTCACGCTCTCTCCCTGTCATCGCTGTCATCACTCTCTCTCCCTGTCATCACTCTCTCTCTCTCTGTCGTCACTGTCATCACTATCTCTCCCTGTCATCACTCTCTCTCCCTGTCGTCACTCTCTCTCCCTGTCGTCACTGTCGTCACTCTCTCTCCCTGTCATCAATGTTGTCACTCTCTCCCCCTGTCATCACCGTCGTCACTCTCTCTCCCTGTCGTCACTGTCATCACTCACTCTCTCTGTCGTCACTGTCATCACTATCTCTCCCTCTAATCACTCTCTCTCCCTGTCGTCACTGTCGTCACTCTCTCTCCCTGTCGTCACTGTCATCACTCTCTTTCCCTGTCATCACCGTCGTCACTCTCTCTCCCGGTCGTCACTGTCGTCACTCTCTCACCCTGTCATCACTCTCTCTCCCTGTCGTCACTGTCGTCACTCTCTCTCCATGTTATCACTGTTGTCACTCTCTCTCCCTGTCGTCACTGTCATCACTCTCTCTCCCTGTCGTTACTCTCTCTCCCTGTTGTCACTGTCATCACTCTCTATCCCTGTCATCAATGTCGTCACTCTCTCTCCCTGTCATCACTGTCATCACCATCGTCACTCTCTCTCCCTGTCGTCACTGTCGTCACTCTCTCTCTCTCTATCGTAACTGTCATCACTCACTTTCCCTGTCATCACTCTCTCTCTCTCGTCACTGTCGTCACTCTCTCTCCCTGTCGTCACTGTCGTCACTCTTTCTCCCTGTCATCACTATCATTACTCTCTCTCCCTGACGTCACTCTCTCTCCCTGTCGTCACTGTCTCTCCCTGTCGTCACTCTCCCTGTCGCCATTGTATCTCCCTGCCGTCACTGTCATCACTCTCTCTCCCTGTCGTCACTGTCGTCACTCTCTCTCCCTGTCATCACTGTCGTCACTCTCTCTCCCTGTTGTCACTCTCTCTCCCTGTCATCCCTCTCTCTCCCTGTCGTCACTGTCGTCACTATCTCTCCCTGTCATCACTCTCTCTCCCTGTCGTCACTGTCTCTCCCTGTCGTCACTGTCATCACTCTATCTCCCTGCCATCACTGTTGTCACTCTCTCTGCCTGTCATCACTGTTGTCACTCTCTCTTCATGTCGTCACTGTCATCACTCTCTCTCTCCCTGTTGTCACCGTCGTCACTCTCTCTCCCTGTCATCACTCTCTCTCCCTGACGTCACTCTCTCTCCCTGTCGTCACTGTCTCTCCCTGTCGTCACTCTCCCTGTCGACATTGTCTCTCCCTGCCGTCACTGTCATCACTCTCTCTCTCTGTCATCACTGTCGTCACTCTCTCTCCCTGTCATCACTGTTGTCACTCACTCTCCCTGTCATCCCTCTCTCTCCCTGTCTTCACTGTCGTCACTATCTCTCCCTGTCATCACTCTCTCTCCCTGTCATCACTGTCTCTCCCTGTCGTCAGTGTCATCACTCTATCTCCCTGTCATCACTGTTGTCACTCTCTCTGCCTGTCATCACTGTTGTAAGTCTCTCTCCATGTCATCACTGTCATCACTCTCTCTCTCCCTGTTGTCACCGTCGTCACTCTCTCTCCCTGTCGTCACTGTCATCACTCTCTCTCTGTCGTCACTGTCATCACTCTCTCTCCCTGTCATCACTCTCTCTCCCTGTTGTCACTGTCGTCACTCTATCTCCGTATTGTCACTGTCGTCACTTTCTCTCCCTGTCATCACCGTCGTCACTCTCTCTCCCTGTCGTCACTCTCTCTCCCTGTCGTCACTGTCGTCACTCTCTCTCCCTGTCATCAATGTTGTCACGCTCTCTCCCTGTCATCACTGTCGTGACTCTTACTCCCTGTCGTCACTGTCATCACTCTCTCTCTCTGTCGTCACTGTCATCACTATCTCTCCCTGTCATCACTCTCTCTCCCTGTCATCACTCTCTCTCCCTGTCGTCACTGTCGTCACTCTCTCTCCCTGTCATCACTGTTGTCACTCTCTCTCCCTGTCATCACTGTTGGCACTCTCTCTCCATGTCGTCACTGTCATCACTCTCTTTCCCTGTCGTCACCGTCGTCACTCTCTCTCCCTGTCGTCACTGTCGTCACTCTTTCTCTCTCTATCGTAACTGTCATCACACACTTTCCCTGTCATCACTCTCTCTCCCTGTTGTCACTGTCGTCACTCTCTCTCCCTGTCGTCACTGTCGTCACTCTCTCTCCCTGCCGTCACTGTCATCACTCTCTCTCTCTGTCGTCACTGTCATCACTATCTCTCCCTGTCATCACCCTCTCTCTCCATGTCATCACTGTCTCTCCCTATCGTCACTCTTTCTCCCTGTCGTCACTCTCTCTCCCTGTCATCAATGTCATCACTCTCTCTCTCCCTGTCGTCACTGTCGTCACTCTCTCTCCCTGTCGTCACTGTCGTCACTATCTCTCCCTGTCATCACTCTCTCTCCCTGTCGTCACTGTCTCTCCCTGTCGTCACTGTCATCACTCTATCTCCCTGTCATCACTGTTGTCACTCTCTCTGCCTGTCATCACTGTTGTCACTCTCTCTCCATGTCGTCACTGTCATCACTCTCTCTCTCCCTGTTGTCACCGTCGTCACTCTCTCTCCCTGTCATCACTGTCATCACTCTCTCTCCCTGACGTCACTCTCTCTCCCTGTCGTCACTGTCTCTCCCTGTCGTCACTCTCCCTGTCGACATTGTCTCTCCCTGCCGTCGTTGTCATCACTCTCTCTCCCTGTCGTCACTGTCGTCACTCTCTCTCCCTGTCATCACTGTTGTCACTCTCTCTCCCTGTTGTCACTCACTCTCCCTGTCATCCCTCTCTCTCCCTGTCGTCACTGTCGTCACTATCTCTCCCTGTCATCACTCTCTCTCCCTGTCGTCACTGTCTCTCCCTGTCGTCAGTGTCAACACTCTATCTCCCTGTCATCACTGTTGTCACTCTCTCTGCCTGTCATCACTGTTGTCAGTCTCTCTCCATGTCGTCACTGTCATCACTCTCTCTCTCCCTGTTGTCACCGTCGTCACTCTCTCTCCCTGTCGTCACTGTCATCACTCTCTCTCTGTCGTCACTGTCATCACTCTCTCTCCCTGTCATCACTCTCTCTCCCTGTTGTCACTGTCTTCACTTTCTCTCCCTGTCATCACTGTCGTCACTCTCTCTCCCTGTCATCACTCTCTCTCCCTGTCGTCACTGTCGTCACTCTCTCTCTCCCTGTCATCAATGTTGTCACGCTCTCTCCCTGTCATCACTGTCGTCACTCTCTCTCCCTGCCGTCACTGTCATCACTCTCTCTCTCTGTCGTCACTGTCATCACTATCTCTCCCTGTCATCACTCTCTCTCCCTGTCGTCACTCTCTCTCCCTGTCGTCACTCTCTCTCCCTGTCATCACTGTTGTCACTCTCTCTCCCTGTCATCACTGTTGGCACTCTCTCTCCATGTCGTCACTGTCATCACTCTCTCTCCCTGTCGTCACCGTCGTCACTCTCTCTTCCTGTCGTCACTGTCATCACTCTCTCTCTCCCTGTTGTCACCGTCGTCACTCTCTCTCCCTGTTGTCACTGTCATCACTCTCTCTCTGTCGTCACTGTCGACACTCTCTCTCCCTGTCATCACTCTCTCTCCCTGTTGTCACTGTCGTTACTCTCTCTCCGTGTTGTCACTGTCGTCACTCTCTCTCCCTGTCATCACTGTCGTCACTCTCTCTCCCTGTCGTCACTCTCTCTCCCTGTCGTCACTGTCGTCACTCTCTCTCACTATCATCAATGTTGTCATGCTCTCTCCCTGTCATCACTGTCGTCACTCTCTCTCCCTGTCGTCACTGTCATCACTCTCTCTCTCTGTCGTCACTGTCATCACTATCTTTCCCTGTCATCACTCTCTCTCCCTGTCGTCACTCTCTCTCCCTGTCGTCACTGTCGTCACTCTCTCTCCCTGTCATCAATGTTGTCACTCTCTCTCCCTGTCATTACCGTCGTCACTCTCTCTCCCTGTCGTCACTGTCATCACTCTCTCTCTCTGTCGTCACTGTCATCACTATCTCTCCCTGTAATCACTCTCTCTCCCTGTCGTCACTGTCGCCACTCTCTCTTCCTGTCGTCACTGTCATCACTCTTTTTCCCTGTCATCACCGTCGTCACTCTCTCTCCCGGTCATCACCATCGTCACTCTCTCTCCCTGTCGTCACTGTCGTCACTCTCTCTCCCTGTCATCACTGTCATCACTCTCTCTCCCTGTCGTCACTCTCTCTCCCTGTCGTTACTGTCTCTCCCTGTCGTCACTCTCCCTGTCGACAATGTCTCTCCCTGCCTTCACTGTCATCACTCTCTCTCCCTGTCGTCACTGTCGTCACTCTCTCTCCCTGTCATCACTGTCGTCACTCTCTCTCTCTGTTGTCACTCTCTTTCCCTGTCATCACTCTCCCTGTCATCCCTCTCTCTCCCTGTCGTCACTGTCGTCACTATCTCTCCCTGTCATCACTCTCTCTCCCTGTTGTCACTGTCTCTCCCTGTCGTCACTGTCATCACTCTATCTCCCTGTCATCACTGTTCTCACTCTCTCTGCCTGTCATCACTGTTGTCACTCTCTCTCCATGTCGTCACTGTCATCACTCTCCCTTTGTCACCGTCGTCACTCTCTCTCCCTGTCGTCACTGTCATCACTCTCTCTCTGTCGTCACTGTCATCACCCTCTCTCCCTGCCATCACTCTCTCTCCCTGTTGTCACTGTCGTCACTCTCTCTCCGTGTTGTCACTGTCGTCACTTTCTCTCCCTGTCATCACTGTCTTCACTCTCTCTCCCTGTCGTCACTGTCGTCACTCTCTCTCCCTGTCATCAATGTTGTCACTCTCTCTCCCTGTCATCACTATCGTCACTCTCTCTCCCTGTCGTCACTGTCATCACTCTCTCTCTCTGTCGTCACTGTCATCACTATCTCTCCCTGTCATCACTCTCTCTCCCTGTCGTCACTCTCTCTCCCTGTCGTCACTGTTGTCACTCTCTCTCCCTGTCATCACTGTTGTCACTCTCTCTCCCTGTCATCACTGTCGTCACTCTCTCTCCCTGTCGTCACCGTCGTCACTCTCTCTTACTTCCGTCACTGTCATCACTCTCTCTCTCTCTCTGTCGTCACTGTCATCACTCTCTCTCCCTGTCATCACTCTCTCTCCCTGTTGTCACTGTCATCACTCTCTCTTCGTGTTGTCACTCTCTCTCCCTGTCATCATTGTCTCTCCCTGTTGTCAATGTCATCACTCTCTCTCCCTGTCATCACTGTTGTCACTCTCTCTCCCTGTCATCACTCTCTCTCCCTGTCATCACTGTTGTCACTCTTTCTCCCTGTCATCACTGTCTTCACTCTCCCTGTCATCACTGTCGTCACTCTCTCCCTGTCGTCACATCATCACTCTTTCTCCCTGACGTCACTGTCGTCACTCTCTCTCTGTCGTCACTGTCATCACTCTCTCTCCCTGTCATCACTCTCTCTCCCTGTTGTCACTGTCATCACTCTCTCTTCGTGTTGTCACTCTCTCTCCCTGTCATCATTGTCTCTCCCTGTTGTCACTGTCATCACTCTTTCTCCCTGTCATTACTGTTGTCACTCTCTCTCCCTGTCATCACTCTCTCTCCCTGTCGTCACTGTCTCTCCCTGTCATCTCTTTCGTCACTCTCTCTCCCTGTCATCACTGTCGTCACACTCTCTCCCTGTTGTCACTGTTTCTCCCTGTCGTCACTGTCGTCACTCTCTCTCCCTGTCGTCACTTTCTCTCCCTGTCTTCACTGTCGTTGTCACTCTCTCTCCCTGTCGTCACTGTTGTCACTCTCTTTCCCTGTCATCACTCTCTCTCCTTGTCGTCACTGTTTCTCCCTGTCGTCACTGTTGTCACTCTCTCTCCCTGTTGTCACTGTCTCTCCCTGTCATCACTGTCATCACTCTCTCTCCCTGTCGTCACTGTCGTCACTCTCTCTCCCTGTCGTCACTGTCATCACTCTCTCTCCCTGTCATCACTGTAGTCACTATCTCTCCCTGTTGTCATTCACTCTCCCTGTCATAACTCTCCCTGTCGTCACTCTCTCTCCCTGTCATCACTGTAGTCACTCTCTCTCCCTGTCATCACTCTCTCTCCCTGTCGTCACTGTCGTCACTCTCTCTCCCTGTCATCACTGTCATCACTCTCTCTCCCTCTCATCACTGTCATCACTCTCTTTCCCTGTCATCACCGTCATCACTCTCTCTCCCGGTCGTCACTGTCATTACTCTCTCACCCTGTCATCACTCTCTCTCCCTGTCGTCACTGTCGTCTCTCTCTCTCCATGTTATCACTGTTGTCACTCTCTCTCCCTGTCGTCACTGTCATCACTCTCTCTCCCTGTCGTCACTCTCTCTCCCTGTTGTCACTGTCATCACTCTCTCTCCCTGTCATCAATGTCGTCACTCTCTCTCCCTGTCATCACTCTCTCTCCCTGTCGTCACTGTCGTCACTCTCTCTCCATGTTATCACTGTTGTCACTCTCTCTCCCTGTCGTCACTGTCATCACTCTCTCTCCCTGTCATCACTCTCTCCCTGTTGTCACTGTCATCACTCTCTCTCCCTGTCATCAATGTCGTCACTCTCTCTCCCTGTCGTCACTGTCGTCACTCTCTCTCTCTCTATCGTAACTGTCATCACTCACTTTCCCTGTCATCACTCTCTCTCCCTGTCGTCACTGTCGTCACTCTCTCTCCCTGTCATCACTGTCATCACTCTCTTTCCCTGTCATCACCGTCGTCACTCTCTCTCCCGGTCGTCACTGTCGTCACTCTCTCACCCTGTCATCACTCTCTCTCCCTGTCGTCACTGTCGTCACTCTCTCTCCATGTTATCACTGTGGTCACTCTCTCTCCCTATCGTCACTGTCATCACTCTCTCTCCCTGTCGTCACTCTCTCTCCCTGTTGTCACTGTCATCACTCTCTCTCCCTGTCATCAATGTCGTCACTCTCTCTCCCTGTCATCACTGTCATCACCTTCGTCACTCTCTCTCCCTGTCGTCACTGTTGTCACTCTCTCTCTCTCTGTCGTAACTGTCATCACTCACTTTCCCTGTCATCACTCTCTCTCCCTGTCGTCACTGTCGTCACTCTCTCTCCCTGTCATCACTGTCATCACTCTCTCTCCCTGTCGTCACTCTCTCTCCCTGTCGTCACTGTCTCTCCCTGTCGTCACTCTCCCTGTCGACAATGTCTCTCCCTGCCGTCACTGTCATCACTCTCTCTCCCTGTCGTCACTGTCGTCACTCTCTCTCCCTGTCATCACTGTCGTCACTCTCTCTCCCTGTTGTCACTCTCTTTCCCTGTCATCACTCTCCCTGTCATCCCTCTCTCTCCCTGTCGTCACTATCTCTCCCTGTCATCACTCTCTCTCCCTGTCGTCACTGTCTCTCCCTGTCGTCACTGTCATCACTCTATCTCCCTGCCATCACTGTTGTCACTCTCTCTGCCTGTCATCACTGTTGTCACTCTCTCACCATGTCGTCACTGTCATCACTCTCTCTCCCTGTCGTCACTCTCTCTCCCTGTCGTCACTGTCGTCACTCTCTCTCCCTGTCATCAATGTTGTCACTCTCTCTCCCTGTCATCACCGTCGTCACTCTCTCTCCCTGTCGTCACTGTCGTCACTCTCTCTCCCTGTCATCAATGTTGTCACTCTCTCTCCCTGTCATCACTGTTATCACTCTCTCTCCATGTCGTCACTGTCATCACTCTCTCTCTCCCTGTTGTCACCGTCGTCACTCTCTCTCCCTGTCGTCACCGTCATCACTCTCTCTCTGTTGTCACTGTCATCACTCTCTCTCCCTGTCATCACTCTCTCTCCCTGTTGTCACTGTCGTCACTCTCTCTCCCTGTCATCAATGTCATCACTCTCTCTCCCTCTCATCACTGTCATCACTCTCTTTCCCTGTCATCACCGTCGTCACTCTCTCTCCCGGTCGTCACTGTCGTCACTCTCTCACCCTGTCATCACTCTCTCTCCCTGTCGTCACTGTCGTCACTCTCTCTCCATGTTATCACTGTTGTCACTCTCTCTCCCTGTCGTCACTGTCATCACTCTCTCTCCCTGTCGTCACTCTCTCTCCCTGTTGTCACTGGCATCACTCTCTCTCCCTGTCATCAATGTCGTCACTCTCTCTCCCTGTCATCACTGTCATCACCTTCGTCACTCTCTCTCCCTGTCGTCACTGTTGTCACTCTCTCTCTCTCTGTCGTAACTGTCATCACTCACTTTCCCTGTCATCACTCTCTCTCCCTGTCGTCACTCTCTCTCCCTGTCATCACTGTCATCACTCTCTCTCCCTGTCGTCACTCTCTCTCTCTGTCGTCACTGTCTCTCCCTGTCGTCACTCTCCCTGTCGACAATGTCTCTCCCTGCCGTCACTGTCATCACTCTCTCTCCCTGTCATCACTGTCGTCACTCTCTCTCCCTGTTGTCACTCTCTTTCCCTGTCATCACTCTCCCTGTCATCCCTCTCTCTCCCTGTCGTCACTGTCGTCACTATCTCTCCCTGTCATCACTCTCTCTCCCTGTCGTCACTGTCTCTCCCTGTCGTCACTGTCATCACTCTATCTCCCTGCCATCACTGTTGTCACTCTCTCTGCCTGTCATCACTGTTGTCACTCTCTCACCATGTCGTCACTGTCATCACTCGACCCTGTCGTCACTCTCTCTCCCTGTCATCAATGTTGTCACTCTCTCTCCCTGTCATCACCGTCGTCACTCTCTCTCCCTGTCGTCACTGTCATCACTCTCTCTCTCTGTCGTCACTGTCATCACTCTCTCTCCCTGTCGTCACTGTCGTCACTCTCTCTCCCTGTCGTCACTGTCATCACTCTCTTTCCCTGTCATCACCGTCGTCACTCTCTCGCCCGGTCGTCACTGTCGTCACTCTATCACCCTGTCATCACTCTCTCTCCCTGCCGTCACTGTCGTCACTCTCTCTCCATGTTATCACTGTTGTCACTCTCTCTCCCTGTCGTCACTGTCATCACTCTCTCTCCCTGTCGTCACTCTCTCTCCCTGTTGTCACTGTCATCACTCTCTCTCCCTGTCATCAATGTCGTCACTCTCTCTCCCTGTCATCATTGTCATCACCATTGTCACTCTCTCTCCCTGTAGTCACTGTCGTTACTCTCTCTCTCTCTCTGTCGTAACTGTCATCAGTCACTTTCCCTTTCATCACTCTCTCTCCCTGTCGTCGCTGTCGTCACTCTCTCTCCCTGTCATCACTGTCATCACTCTCTCTCCCTGTCGTCACTCTCTCTCCCTGTCGTCACTGTCTCTCCCTGTCGTCACTCTCCCTGTCGACAATGTCTCTCCCTGACGTCACTGTCATCACTCTCTCTCCCTGTCGTCACTGTCGTCACTCTCTCTCCCTGTCATCACTGTCGTCACTCTCTCTCCCTGTTGTCACTGTTCTCCCTGTCGTCACTGTCGTCACTCTCTCTCCCTGTCGTCACTTTATCTCCCTGTAGTCACTGTCATCACTCTCTCTCTCCCTGTCTTCACTGTCGTCGTCACTCTCTCGCCCTGTCGTCACTGTTGTCACTCTCTCTCCCTGTCATCACTCTCTCTCCCTGTCGTCACTGTCTCTCCCTGTCGTCACTGTCGTCACTCTCTCTCACTGTCGTCACTCTCTCTCCCTGTCGTCACTGTTTCTCCCTGTCGTCACTGTTGTCACTCTCTCTCCCTGTTGTCACTGTCTCTCCCTGTCGTCACTGTCATCTCTCTCTCTCCCTGTCGTCACTGTCGTCACTCTCTCTCCCTGTCGTCACTGTTGTCACTCTCTCTCCCTGTCATCACTCTCTCTCCCTGTCGTCACTGTCTCTCCCTGTCGTCACTGTCGTCACTCTCTCTCCCTGTCGTCACTCTCTCTCCCTGTCGTCACTGTTTCTCCCTGTCGTCACTGTTGTCACTCTCTCTCCGTGTTGTCACTCTCTCTCCCTGTCATCACTCTCTCTCCCTGTCGTCACTGTCTCTCCCTGTCATCTCTTTCGTCACTCTCTCTCCCTGTCATCACTGTCGTCACACTCTCTCCCTGTTGTCACTGTTTCTCCCTGTCGTCACTGTCGTCACTCTCTCTCCCTGTCGTCACTTTCTCTCCCTGTAGTCACTGTCATCACTCTCTCTCTCCCTGTCTTCACTGTCGTTGTCACTCTCTCTCCCTGTCGTCACTGTTGTCACTCTCTTTCCCTGTCATCACTCTCTCTCCTTGTCGTCACTGTTTCTCCCTGTCGTCACTGTTGTCACTCTCTCTCCCTGTTGTCACTGTCTCTCCCTGTCATCACTGTCATCACTCTCTCTCCCTGTCGTCACTGCCGTCACTCTCTCTCCCTGTCGTCACTGTCATCACTCTCTCTCCCTGTCATCACTGTAGTCACTCTCTCTCCCTGTTGTCACTCACTCTCCCTGTCATAACTTTCCCTGTCGTCACTCTCTCTCCCTGTCATCACTGTAGTCACTCTCTCTCCCTGTCATCACTCTCTCTCCCTGTCATCACTCTCTCTCCCTATCGTCACTGTCATCACTCTCTCTCCCTGTCGTCACTCTCTCTCCCTGTTGTCACTGTCATCACTCTCTATCCCTGTCATCAATGTCGTCACTCTCTCTCCCTGTCATCACTGTCATCACCTTCGTCACTCTCTCTCCCTGTCGTCACTGTTGTCACTCTCTCTCTCTCTGTCGTAACTGTCATCACTCACTTTCCCTGTCATCACTCTCTCTCCCTGTCGTCACTGTCGTCACTCTCTCTCCCTGTCATCACTGTCATCACTCTCTCTCCCTGTCGTCACTCTCTCTCCCTGTCGTCACTGTCTCTCCCTGTCGTCACTCTCCCTGCCGTCACTGTCATCACTCTCTCTCCCTGTCGTCACTGTCGTCACTCTCTCTCCCTGTCATCACTGTCGTCACTCTCTCTCCCTGTTGTCACTCTCTTTCCCTGTCATCACTCTCCCTGTCATCCCTCTCTCTCCCTGTCGTCACTATCTCTCCCTGTCATCACTCTCTCTCCCTGTCGTCACTGTCTCTCCCTGTCGTCACTGTCATCACTCTATCTCCCTGCCATCACTGTTGTCACTCTCTCTGCCTGTCATCACTGTTGTCACTCTCTCACCATGTCGTCACTGTCATCACTCTCTCTCCCTGTCGTCACTCTCTCTCCCTGTCGTCACTGTCGTCACTCTCTCTCCCTGTCATCAATGTTGTCACTCTCTCTCCCTGTCATCACCGTCGTCACTCTCTCTCCCTGTCGTCACTGTCGTCACTCTCTCTCCCTGTCATCAATGTTGTCACTCTCTCTCCCTGTCATCACTGTTATCACTCTCTCTCCATGTCGTCACTGTCATCACTCTCTCTCTCCCTGTTGTCACCGTCGTCACTCTCTCTCCCTGTCGTCACTGTCATCACTCTCTCTCTGTCGTCACTGTCATCACTCTCTCTCCCTGTCATCACTCTCTCTCCCTGTTGTCACTGTCATCACTCTCTCTCCCTGTCATCAATGTCGTCACTCTCTCTCCCTGTCATCACTGTCATCACCTTCGTCACTCTCTCTCCCTGTCGTCACTGTTGTCACTCTCTCTCTCTCTGTCGTAACTGTCATCACTCACTTTCCCTGTCATCACTTTCTCTCCCTGTCGTCACTGTCGTCACTCTCTCTCCCTGTCATCACTGTCATCACTCTCTCTCCCTGTCGTCACTCTCTCTCTCTGTCGTCACTGTCTCTCCCTGTCGTCACTCTCCCTGTCGACAATGTCTCTCCCTGCCGTCACTGTCATCACTCTCTCTCCCTGTCATCACTGTCGTCACTCTCTCTCCCTGTTGTCACTCTCTTTCCCTGTCATCACTCTCCCTGTCATCCCTCTCTCTCCCTGTCGTCACTGTCGTCACTATCTCTCCCTGTCATCACTCTCTCTCCCTGTCGTCACTGTCTCTCCCTGTCGTCACTGTCATCACTCTATCTCCCTGCCATCACTGTTGTCACTCTCTCTGCCTGTCATCACTGTTGTCACTCTCTCACCATGTCGTCACTGTCATCACTCGACCCTGTCGTCACTCTCTCTCTCTGTCGTCACTGTCATCACTCTCTCTCCCTGTCGTCACTGTCGTCACTCTCTCTCCCTGTCGTCACTGTCATCACTCTCTTTCCCTGTCATCACCGTCGTCACTCTCTCTCCCGGTCGTCACTGTCGTCACTCTATCACCCTGTCATCACTCTCTCTCCCTGCCGTCACTGTCGTCACTCTCTCTCCATGTTATCACTGTTGTCACTCTCTCTCCCTGTCGTCACTGTCATCACTCTCTCTCCCTGTCGTCACTCTCTCTCCCTGTTGTCACTGTCATCACTCTCTCTCCCTGTCATCAATGTCGTCACTCTCTCTCCCTGTCATCATTGTCATCACCATCGTCACTCTCTCTCCCTGTAGTCACTGTCGTTACTCTCTCTCTCTCTCTGTCGTAACTGTCATCAGTCACTTTCCCTTTCATCACTCTCTCTCCCTGTCGTCACTGTCGTCACTCTCTCTCCCTGTCATCACTGTCATCACTATCTCTCCCTGTCGTCACTCTCTCTCCCTGTCGTCACTGTCTCTCCCTGTCGTCACTCTCCCTGTCGACAATGTCTCTCCCTGACGTCACTGTCATCACTCTCTCTCCCTGTCGTCACTGTCGTCACTCTCTCTCCCTGTCGTCACTGTCTCTCCCTGTCGTCACTCTCCCTGTCGACAATGTCTCTCCCTGACGTCACTGTCATCACTCTCTCTCCCTGTCATCACTGTCGTCACTCTCTCTCCCTGTTGTCACTGTTCTCCCTGTCGTCACTGTCGTCACTCTCTCTCCCTGTCGTCACTTTATCTCCCTGTAGTCACTGTCATCACTCTCTCTCTCCCTGTCTTCACTGTCGTCGTCACTCTCTCTCCCTGTCGTCACTGTTGTCACTCTCTCTCCCTGTCATCACTCTCTCTCCCTGTCGTCACCGTCTCTCCCTGTCGTCACTGTCGTCACTCTCTCTCACTGTCGTCACTCTCTCTCCCTGCCATCACTGTTGTCACTCTCTCTGCCTGTCATCACTGTTGTCACTCTCTCACCATGTCGTCACTGTCATCACTCTCTCTCCCTGTCGTCACTCTCTCTCCCTGTCGTCACTGTCGTCACTCTCTCTCCCTGTCATCAATGTTGTCACTCTCTCTCCCTGTCATCACCGTCGTCACTCTCTCTCCCTGTCGTCACTGTCGTCACTCTCTCTCCCTGTCATCAATGTTGTCACTCTCTCTCCCTGTCATCACTGTTATCACTCTCTCTCCATGTCGTCACTGTCATCACTCTCTCTCTCCCTGTTGTCACCGTCGTCACTCTCTCTCCCTGTCGTCACCGTCATCACTCTCTCTCTGTTGTCACTGTCATCACTCTCTCTCCCTGTCATCACTCTCTCTCCCTGTTGTCACTGTCGTCACTCTCTCTCCCTGTCATCAATGTCATCACTCTCTCTCCCTCTCATCACTGTCATCACTCTCTTTCCCTGTCATCACCGTCGTCACTCTCTCTCCCGGTCGTCACTGTCGTCACTCTCTCACCCTGTCATCACTCTCTCTCCCTGTCGTCACTGTCGTCACTCTCTCTCCATGTTATCACTGTTGTCACTCTCTCTCCCTGTCGTCACTGTCATCACTCTCTCTCCCTGTCGTCACTCTCTCTCCCTGTTGTCACTGGCATCACTCTCTCTCCCTGTCATCAATGTCGTCACTCTCTCTCCCTGTCATCACTGTCATCACCTTCGTCACTCTCTCTCCCTGTCGTCACTGTTGTCACTCTCTCTCTCTCTGTCGTAACTGTCATCACTCACTTTCCCTGTCATCACTCTCTCTCCCTGTCGTCACTCTCTCTCCCTGTCATCACTGTCATCACTCTCTCTCCCTGTCGTCACTCTCTCTCTCTGTCGTCACTGTCTCTCCCTGTCGTCACTCTCCCTGTCGACAATGTCTCTCCCTGCCGTCACTGTCATCACTCTCTCTCCCTGTCATCACTGTCGTCACTCTCTCTCCCTGTTGTCACTCTCTTTCCCTGTCATCACTCTCCCTGTCATCCCTCTCTCTCCCTGTCGTCACTGTCGTCACTATCTCTCCCTGTCATCACTCTCTCTCCCTGTCGTCACTGTCTCTCCCTGTCGTCACTGTCATCACTCTATCTCCCTGCCATCACTGTTGTCACTCTCTCTGCCTGTCATCACTGTTGTCACTCTCTCACCATGTCGTCACTGTCATCACTCGACCCTGTCGTCACTCTCTCTCCCTGTCATCAATGTTGTCACTCTCTCTCCCTGTCATCACCGTCGTCACTCTCTCTCCCTGTCGTCACTGTCATCACTCTCTCTCTCTGTCGTCACTGTCATCACTCTCTCTCCCTGTCGTCACTGTCGTCACTCTCTCTCCCTGTCGTCACTGTCATCACTCTCTTTCCCTGTCATCACCGTCGTCACTCTCTCGCCCGGTCGTCACTGTCGTCACTCTATCACCCTGTCATCACTCTCTCTCCCTGCCGTCACTGTCGTCACTCTCTCTCCATGTTATCACTGTTGTCACTCTCTCTCCCTGTCGTCATTGTCATCACTCTCTCTCCCTGTCGTCACTCTCTCTCCCTGTTGTCACTGTCATCACTCTCTCTCCCTGTCATCAATGTCGTCACTCTCTCTCCCTGTCATCATTGTCATCACCATCGTCACTCTCTCTCCCTGTAGTCACTGTCGTTACTCTCTCTCTCTCTCTGTCGTAACTGTCATCAGTCACTTTCCCTTTCATCACTCTCTCTCCCTGTCGTCGCTGTCGTCACTCTCTCTCCCTGTCATCACTGTCATCACTCTCTCTCCCTGTCGTCACTCTCTCTCCCTGTCGTCACTGTCTCTCCCTGTCGTCACTCTCCCTGTCGACAATGTCTCTCCCTGACGTCACTGTCATCACTCTCTCTCCCTGTCGTCACTGTCGTCACTCTCTCTCCCTGTCATCACTGTCGTCACTCTCTCTCCCTGTTGTCACTGTTCTCCCTGTCGTCACTGTCGTCACTCTCTCTCCCTGTCGTCACTTTATCTCCCTGTAGTTACTGTCATCACTCTCTCTCTCCCTGTCTTCACTGTCGTCGTCACTCTCTCGCCCTGTCGTCACTGTTGTCACTCTCTCTCCCTGTCATCACTCTCTCTCCCTGTCGTCACTGTCTCTCCCTGTCGTCACTGTCGTCACTCTCTCTCACTGTCGTCACTCTCTCTCCCTGTCGTCACTGTTTCTCCCTGTCGTCACTGTTGTCACTCTCTCTCCCTGTTGTCACTGTCTCTCCCTGTCGTCACTGTCATCTCTCTCTCTCCCTGTCGTCACTGTCGTCACTCTCTCTCCCTGTCGTCACTGTTGTCACTCTCTCTCCCTGTCATCACTCTCTCTCCCTGTCGTCACTGTCTCTCCCTGTCGTCACTGTCGTCACTCTCTCTCCCTGTCGTCACTCTCTCTCCCTGTCGTCACTGTTTCTCCCTGTCGTCACTGTTGTCACTCTCTCTCCGTGTTGTCACTCTCTCTCCCTGTCATCACTCTCTCTCCCTGTCGTCACTGTCTCTCCCTGTCATCTCTTTCGTCACTCTCTCTCCCTGTCATCACTGTCGTCACACTCTCTCCCTGTTGTCACTGTTTCTCCCTGTCGTCACTGTCGTCACTCTCTCTCCCTGTCGTCACTTTCTCTCCCTGTAGTCACTGTCATCACTCTCTCTCTCCCTGTCTTCACTGTCGTTGTCACTCTCTCTCCCTGTCGTCACTGTTGTCACTCTCTTTCCCTGTCATCACTCTCTCTCCTTGTCGTCACTGTTTCTCCCTGTCGTCACTGTTGTCACTCTCTCTCCCTGTTGTCACTGTCTCTCCCTGTCATCACTGTCATCACTCTCTCTCCCTGTCGTCACTGCCGTCACTCTCTCTCCCTGTCGTCACTGTCATCACTCTCTCTCCCTGTCATCACTGTAGTCACTCTCTCTCCCTGTTGTCACTCACTCTCCCTGTCATAACTTTCCCTGTCGTCACTCTCTCTCCCTGTCATCACTGTAGTCACTCTCTCTCCCTGTCATCACTCTCTCTCCCTGTCGTCACTGTCGTCACTCTCTCTCCCTGTCATCACTGTCATCACTCTCTCTCCCTCTCATCACTGTCATCACTCTCTTTCCCTGTCATCACCGTCATCACTCTCTCTCCCTGTCGTCACTGTCATTACTCTCTCACCCTGTCGTCACTCTCTCTCCCTGTTGTCACTGTCATCACTCTCTCTTCCTGTCATCAATGTCGTCACTCTCTCTCCCTGTCATCACTCTCTCTCCCTGTCGTCACTGTCGTCACTCTCTCTCCATGTTATCACTGTTGTCACTCTCTCTCCCTGTCGTCACTGTCATCACTCTCTCTCCCTGTCATCACTCTCTCCCTGTTGTCACTGTCATCACTCTCTCTCCCTGTCATCAATGTCGTCACTCTCTCTCCCTGTCATCACTGTCATCACCATCGTCACTCTCTCTCCCTGTCGTCACTGTCGTCACTCTCTCTCTCTCTCTGTCGTAACTGTCATCACTCACTTTCCCTGTCATCACTCTCTCTCCCTGTCGTCACTGTCGTCACTCTCTCTCCCTGTCATCACTGTCATCACTCTCTTTCCCTGTCATCACCGTCGTCACTCTCTCTCCCGGTCGTCACTGTCGTCACTCTCTCACCCTGTCATCACTCTCTCTCCCTGTCGTCACTGTCGTCACTCTCTCTCCATGTTATCACTGTTGTCACTCTCTCTCCCTATCGTCACTGTCATCACTCTCTCTCCCTGTCGTCACTCTCTCTCCCTGTTGTCACTGTCATCACTCTCTATCCCTGTCATCAATGTCGTCACTCTCTCTCCCTGTCATCACTGTCATCACCTTCGTCACTCTCTCTCCCTGTCGTCACTGTTGTCACTCTCTCTCTCTCTGTCGTAACTGTCATCACTCACTTTCCCTGTCATCACTCTCTCTCCCTGTCGTCACTGTCGTCACTCTCTCTCCCTGTCATCACTGTCATCACTCTCTCTCCCTGTCGTCACTCTCTCTCCCTGTCGTCACTGTCTCTCCCTGTCGTCACTCTCCCTGCCGTCACTGTCATCACTCTCTCTCCCTGTCGTCACTGTCGTCACTCTCTCTCCCTGTCATCACTGTCGTCACTCTCTCTCCCTGTTGTCACTCTCTTTCCCTGTCATCACTCTCCCTGTCATCCCTCTCTCTCCCTGTCGTCACTATCTCTCCCTGTCGTCACTCTCTCTCCCTGTCGTCACTGTCGTCACTCTCTCTCCCTGTCATCAATGTTGTCACTCTCTCTCCCTGTCATCACCGTCGTCACTCTCTCTCCCTGTCGTCACTGTCGTCACTCTCTCTCCCTGTCATCAATGTTGTCACTCTCTCTCCCTGTCATCACTGTTATCACTCTCTCTCCATGTCGTCACTGTCATCACTCTCTCTCTCCCTGTTGTCACCGTCGTCACTCTCTCTCCCTGTCGTCACTGTCATCACTCTCTCTCTGTCGTCACTGTCATCACTCTCTCTCCCTGTCATCACTCTCTCTCCCTGTTGTCACTGTCATCACTCTCTCTCCCTGTCATCAATGTCGTCACTCTCTCTCCCTGTCATCACTGTCATCACCTTCGTCACTCTCTCTCCCTGTCGTCACTGTTGTCACTCTCTCTCTCTCTGTCGTAACTGTCATCACTCACTTTCCCTGTCATCACTTTCTCTCCCTGTCGTCACTGTCGTCACTCTCTCTCCCTGTCATCACTGTCATCACTCTCTCTCCCTGTCGTCACTCTCTCTCTCTGTCGTCACTGTCTCTCCCTGTCGTCACTCTCCCTGTCGACAATGTCTCTCCCTGCAGTCACTGTCATCACTCTCTCTCCCTGTCATCACTGTCGTCACTCTCTCTCCCTGTTGTCACTCTCTTTCCCTGTCATCACTCTCCCTGTCATCCCTCTCTCTCCCTGTCGTCACTGTCGTCACTATCTCTCCCTGTCATCACTCTCTCTCCCTGTCGTCACTGTCTCTCCCTGTCGTCACTGTCATCACTCTATCTCCCTGCCATCACTGTTGTCACTCTCTCTGCCTGTCATCACTGTTGTCACTCTCTCACCATGTCGTCACTGTCATCACTCGACCCTGTCGTCACTCTCTCTCCCTGTCATCAATGTTGTCACTCTCTCTCCCTGTCATCACCGTCGTCACTCTCTCTCCCTGTCGTCACTGTCATCACTCTCTCTCTCTGTCGTCACTGTCATCACTCTCTCTCCCTGTCGTCACTGTCGTCACTCTCTCTCCCTGTCGTCACTGTCATCACTCTCTTTCCCTGTCATCACCGTCGTCACTCTCTCTCCCGGTCGTCACTGTCGTCACTCTATCACCCTGTCATCACTCTCTCTCCCTGCCGTCACTGTCGTCACTCTCTCTCCATGTTATCACTGTTGTCACTCTCTCTCCCTGTCGTCACTGTCATCACTCTCTCTCCCTGTCGTCACTCTCTCTCCCTGTTGTCACTGTCATCACTCTCTCTCCCTGTCATCAATGTCGTCACTCTCTCTCCCTGTCATCATTGTCATCACCATCATCACTCTCTCTCCCTGTAGTCACTGTCGTTACTCTCTCTCTCTCTCTGTCGTAACTGTCATCAGTCACTTTCCCTTTCATCACTCTCTCTCCCTGTCGTCACTGTCGTCACTCTCTCTCCCTGTCATCACTGTCATCACTATCTCTCCCTGTCGTCACTCTCTCTCCCTGTCGTCACTGTCTCTCCCTGTCGTCACTCTCCCTGTCGACAATGTCTCTCCCTGACGTCACTGTCATCACTCTCTCTCCCTGTCGTCACTGTCGTCACTCTCTCTCCCTGTCATCACTGTCGTCACTCTCTCTCCCTGTTGTCACTGTTCTCCCTGTCGTCACTGTCGTCACTCTCTCTCCCTGTCGTCACTTTATCTCCCTGTAGTCACTGTCATCACTCTCTCTCTCCCTGTCTTCACTGTCGTCGTCACTCTCTCTCCCTGTCGTCACTGTTGTCACTCTCTCTCCCTGTCATCACTCTCTCTCCCTGTCGTCACCGTCTCTCCCTGTCGTCACTGTCGTCACTCTCTCTCACTGTCGTCACTCTCTCTCCCTGTCGTCACTGTTTCTCCCTGTCGTCACTGTTGTCACTCTCTCTCCCTGTTGTCACTGTCTCTCCCTGTCGTCACTGTCATCTCTCTCTCTCCCTGTCGTCACTGTCGTCACTCTCTCTCCCTGTCGTCACTGTTGTCACTCTCTCTCCCTGTCATCACTCTCTCTCCCTGTCGTCACTGTCTCTCCCTGTCGTCACTGTCGTCACTCTCTCTCCCTGTCGTCACTCTCTCTCCCTGTCGTCACTGTTTCTCCCTGTCGTCACTGTTGTCACTCTCTCTCCCTGTTGTCACTGTCTCTCCCTGTCGTCACTGTCATCTCTCTATCTCCCTGTCGTCACTGTCGTCACTCTCTCTCCCTGTCATCACTGTCATCACTCTCTCTCCCTGTCATCACTGTAGTCACTCTCTCTCCCTGTTGTCACTCACTCTCCCTGTCATAACTCTACCTGTCGTCACTCTCTCTCCCTGTCATCACTGTCATCACTCTCTCTCCCTCTCATCACTGTCATCACTCTCTTTCCCTGTCATCACCGTCGTCAATCTCTCTCCCGGTCGTCACTGTCGGCACTCTCTCACCCTGTCATCACTCTCTCTCCCTGTCGTCACTGTCGTCACTCTCTCTCCATGTTATCACTGTTGTCACTCTCTCTCCCTGTCGTCACTGTCATCACTCTCTCTCCCTGTCGTCACTCTCTCTCCCTGTTGTCACTGTCATCACTCTCTCTCCCTGTAATCATGTCGTCACTCTCTCTCCCTGTTGTCACTCACTCTCCCTGTCATAACTCTCCCTGTCGTCACTCTCTCTCCCTGTCATCACTGTAGTCACTCTCTCTCACTGTCATCACTTTCTCTCCCTGTCATCACTGTCGTCACTCTCTCTCCCTGTCATCACTGTCATCACTCTCTCTCCCTCTCATCACTGTCATCACTCTCTTTCCCTGTCATCACCGTCGTCACTCTCTCTCCCGGTCGTCACTGTCGTCACTCTCTCACCCTGTCATCACTCTCTCTCCCTGTTGTCACTGTCGTCACTCTCTCTCCATGTTATCACTGTTGTCACTCTCTCTCCCTGTCGTCACTGTCATCACTCTCTCTCCCTGTCGTCACTCTCTCTCCCTGTTGTCACTGTCATCACTCTCTCTCCCTGTCATCAATGTCGTCACTCTCTCTCTCCCTGTCATCACTGTCATCACCATCGTCACTCTCTCTCCCTGTCGTCACTGTCGTCACTCTCTCTCTCTCTGTCGTAACTGTCATCACTCACTTTCCCTGTCATGACTCTCTCTACCTGTCGTCACTGTCGTCACTCTCTCTCCATGTTATCACTGTTGTCACTCTCTCTCCCTGTCGTCACTGTCATCACTCTCTCTCCCTGTCATCACTCTCTCCCTGTTGTCACTGTCATCACTCTCTCTCCCTGTCATCAATGTCGTCACTCTCTCTCCCTGTCATCACTGTCATCACCATCGTCACTCTCTCTCCCTGTCGTCACTGTCGTCACTCTCTCTCTCTCTGTCGTAACTGTCATCACTCACTTTCCCTGTCATCACTCTCTCTCCCTGTCGTCACTGTCGTCACTCTCTCTCCCTGTCATCACTGTCATCACTCTCTTTCCCTGTCATCACCGTCGTCACTCTCTCTCCCGGTCGTCACTGTCGTCACTCTCTCACCCTGTCATCACTCTCTCTCCCTGTCGTCACTGTCGTCACTCTCTCTCCATGTTATCACTGTTGTCACTCTCTCTCCCTATCGTCACTGTCATCACTCTCTCTCCCTGTCGTCACTCTCTCTCCCTGTTGTCACTGTCATCACTCTCTCTCCCTGTCATCAATGTCGTCACTCTCTCTCCCTGTCATCACTGTCATCACCTTCGTCACTCTCTCTCCCTGTCGTCACTGTTGTCACTCTCTCTCTCTCTGTCGTAACTGTCATCACTCACTTTCCCTGTCATCACTCTCTCTCCCTGTCGTCACTGTCGTCACTCTCTCTCCCTGTCATCACTGTCATCACTCTCTCTCCCTGTCGTCACTCTCTCTCCCTGTCGTCACTGTCTCTCCCTGTCGTCACTCTCCCTGTCGACAATGTCTCTCCCTGCCGTCACTGTCATCACTCTCTCTCCCTGTCGTCACTGTCGTCACTCTCTCTCCCTGTCATCACTGTCGTCACTCTCTCTCCCTGTTGTCACTCTCTTTCCCTGTCATCACTCTCCCTGTCATCCCTCTCTCTCCCTGTCGTCACTATCTCTCCCTGTCATCACTCTCTCTCCCTGTCGTCACTGTCTCTCCCTGTCGTCACTGTCATCACTCTATCTCCCTGCCATCACTGTTGTCACTCTCTCTGCCTGTCATCACTGTTGTCACTCTCTCACCATGTCGTCACTGTCATCACTCTCTCTCCCTGTCGTCACTCTCTCTCCCTGTCGTCACTGTCGTCACTCTCTCTCCCTGTCATCAATGTTGTCACTCTCTCTCCCTGTCATCACCGTCGTCACTCTCTCTCCCTGTCGTCACTGTCGTCACTCTCTCTCCCTGTCATCAATGTTGTCACTCTCTCTCCCTGTCATCACTGTTATCACTCTCTATCCATGTCGTCACTGTCATCACTCTCTCTCTCCCTGTTGTCACCGTCGTCACTCTCTCTCCCTGTCGTCACTGTCATCACTCTCTCTCTGTCGTCACTGTCGTCACTCTCTCTCCCTGTCATCACTCTCTCTCCCTGTTGTCACTGTCGTCACTCTCTCTCCCTGTCATCAATGTCATCACTCTCTCTCCCTCTCATCACTGTCATCACTCTCTTTCCCTGTCATCACCGTCGTCACTCTCTCTCCCTGTCATCACTGTCGTCACACTCTCTCCCTGTTGTCACTGTTTCTCCCTGTCGTCACTGTCGTCACTCTCTCTCCCTGTCGTCACTTTCTCTCCCTGTAGTCACTGTCATCACTCTCTCTCTCCCTGTCTTCACTGTCGTTGTCACTCTCTCTCCCTGTCGTCACTGTTGTCACTCTCTTTCCCTGTCATCACTCTCTCTCCTTGTCGTCACTGTTTCTCCCTGTCGTCACTGTTGTCACTCTCTCTCCCTGTTGTCACTGTCTCTCCCTGTCATCACTGTCATCACTCTCTCTCCCTGTCGTCACTGTCGTCACTCTCTCTCCCTGTCGTCACTGTCATCACTCTCTCTCCCTGTCATCACTGTAGTCACTCTCTCTCCCTGTTGTCACTCACTCTCCCTGTCATAACTTTCCCTGTCGTCACTCTCTCTCCCTGTCATCACTGTAGTCACTCTCTCTCCCTGTCATCACTCTCTCTCCCTGTCATCACTCTCTCTCCCTGTCGTCACTGTCGTCACTCTCTCTCCCTGTCATCACTGTCATCACTCTCTCTCCCTCTCATCACTGTCATCACTCTCTTTCCCTGTCATCACCGTCATCACTCTCTCTCCCGGTCGTCACTGTCATTACTCTCTCACCCTGTCGTCACTCTCTCTCCCTGTTGTCACTGTCATCACTCTCTCTTCCTGTCATCAATGTCGTCACTCTCTCTCCCTGTCATCACTCTCTCTCCCTGTCGTCACTGTCGTCACTCTCTCTCCATGTTATCACTGTTGTCACTCTCTCTCCCTGTCGTCACTGTCATCACTCTCTCTCCCTGTCATCACTCTCTCCCTGTTGTCACTCTCATCACTCTCTCTCCCTGTCATCAATGTCGTCACTCTCTCTCCCTGTCATCACTGTCATCACCATCGTCACTCTCTCTCCCTGTCGTCACTGTCGTCACTCTCTCTCTCTCTGTCGTAACTGTCATCACTCACTTTCCCTGTCATCACTCTCTCTCCCTGTCGTCACTGTCGTCACTCTCTCTCCCTGTCATCACTGTCATCACTCTCTTTCCCTGTCATCACCGTCGTCACTCTCTCTCCCGGTCGTCACTGTCGTCACTCTCTCACCCTGTCATCACTCTCTCTCCCTGTCGTCACTGTCGTCACTCTCTCTCCATGTTATCACTGTTGTCACTCTCTCTCCCTATCGTCACTGTCATCACTCTCTCTCCCTGTCGTCACTCTCTCTCCCTGTTGTCACTGTCATCACTCTCTATCCCTGTCATCAATGTCGTCACTCTCTCTCCCTGTCATCACTGTCATCACCTTCGTCACTCTCTCTCCCTGTCGTCACTGTTGTCACTCTCTCTCTCTCTGTCGTAACTGTCATCACTCACTTTCCCTGTCATCACTCTCTCTCCCTGTCGTCACTGTCGTCACTCTCTCTCCCTGTCATCACTGTCATCACTCTCTCTCCCTGTCGTCACTCTCTCTCCCTGTCGTCACTGTCTCTCCCTGTCGTCACTCTCCCTGCCGTCACTGTCATCACTCTCTCTCCCTGTCGTCACTGTCGTCACTCTCTCTCCCTGTCATCACTGTCGTCACTCTCTCTCCCTGTTGTCACTCTCTTTCCCTGTCATCACTCTCCCTGTCATCCCTCTCTCTCCCTGTCGTCACTATCTCTCCCTGTCATCACTCTCTCTCCCTGTCGTCACTGTCTCTCCCTGTCGTCACTGTCATCACTCTATCTCCCTGCCATCACTGTTGTCACTCTCTCTGCCTGTCATCACTGTTGTCACTCTCTCACCATGTCGTCACTGTCATCACTCTCTCTCCCTGTCGTCACTCTCTCTCCCTGTCGTCACTGTCGTCACTCTCTCTCCCTGTCATCAATGTTGTCACTCTCTCTCCCTGTCATCACCGTCGTCACTCTCTCTCCCTGTCGTCACTGTCGTCACTCTCTCTCCCTGTCATCAATGTTGTCACTCTCTCTCCCTGTCATCACTGTTATCACTCTCTCTCCATGTCGTCACTGTCATCACTCTCTCTCTCCCTGTTGTCACCGTCGTCACTCTCTCTCCCTGTCGTCACTGTCATCACTCTCTCTCTGTCGTCACTGTCATCACTCTCTCTCCCTGTCATCACTCTCTCTCCCTGTTGTCACTGTCATCACTCTGTCTCCCTGTCATCAATGTCGTCACTCTCTCTCCCTGTCATCACTGTCATCACCTTCGTCACTCTCTCTCCCTGTCGTCACTGTTGTCACTCTCTCTCTCTCTGTCGTAACTGTCATCACTCACTTTCCCTGTCATCACTTTCTCTCCCTGTCGTCACTGTCGTCACTCTCTCTCCCTGTCATCACTGTCATCACTCTCTCTCCCTGTCGTCACTCTCTCTCTCTGTCGTCACTGTCTCTCCCTGTCGTCACTCTCCCTGTCGACAATGTCTCTCCCTGCCGTCACTGTCATCACTCTCTCTCCCTGTCATCACTGTCGTCACTCTCTCTCCCTGTTGTCACTCTCTTTCCCTGTCATCACTCTCCCTGTCATCCCTCTCTCTCCCTGTCGTCACTGTCGTCACTATCTCTCCCTGTCATCACTCTCTCTCCCTGTCGTCACTGTCTCTCCCTGTCGTCACTGTCATCACTCTATCTCCCTGCCATCACTGTTGTCACTCTCTCTGCCTGTCATCACTGTTGTCACTCTCTCACCATGTCGTCACTGTCATCACTCGACCCTGTCGTCACTCTCTCTCCCTGTCATCAATGTTGTCACTCTCTCTCCCTGTCATCACCGTCGTCACTCTCTCTCCCTGTCGTCACTGTCATCACTCTCTCTCTCTGTCGTCACTGTCATCACTCTCTCTCCCTGTCGTCACTGTCGTCACTCTCTCTCCCTGTCGTCACTGTCATCACTCTCTTTCCCTGTCATCACCGTCGTCACTCTCTCTCCCGGTCGTCACTGTCGTCACTCTATCACCCTGTCATCACTCTCTCTCCCTGCCGTCACTGTCGTCACTCTCTCTCCATGTTATCACTGTTGTCACTCTCTCTCCCTGTCGTCACTGTCATCACTCTCTCTCCCTGTCGTCACTCTCTCTCCCTGTTGTCACTGTCATCACTCTCTCTCCCTGTCATCAATGTCGTCACTCTCTCTCCCTGTCATCATTGTCATCACCATCGTCACTCTCTCTCCCTGTAGTCACTGTCGTTACTCTCTCTCTCTCTCTGTCGTAACTGTCATCAGTCACTTTCCCTTTCATCACTCTCTCTCCCTGTCGTCACTGTCGTCACTCTCTCTCCCTGTCATCACTGTCATCACTATCTCTCCCTGTCGTCACTCTCTCTCCCTGTCGTCACTGTCTCTCCCTGTCGTCACTCTCCCTGTCGACAATGTCTCTCCCTGACGTCACTGTCATCACTCTCTCTCCCTGTCGTCACTGTCGTCACTCTCTCTCCCTGTCATCACTGTCGTCACTCTCTCTCCCTGTTGTCACTGTTCTCCCTGTCGTCACTGTCGTCACTCTCTCTCCCTGTCGTCACTTTATCTCCCTGTAGTCACTGTCATCACTCTCTCTCTCCCTGTCTTCACTGTCGTCGTCACTCTCTCTCCCTGTCGTCACTGTTGTCACTCTCTCTCCCTGTCATCACTCTCTCTCCCTGTCGTCACCGTCTCTCCCTGTCGTCACTGTCGTCACTCTCTCTCACTGTCGTCACTCTCTCTCCCTGTCGTCACTGTTTCTCCCTGTCGTCACTGTTGTCACTCTCTCTCCCTGTTGTCACTGTCTCTCCCTGTCGTCACTGTCATCTCTCTCTCTCCCTGTCGTCACTGTCGTCACTCTCTCTCCCTGTCGTCACTGTTGTCACTCTCTCTCCCTGTCATCACTCTCTCTCCCTGTCGTCACTGTCTCTCCCTGTCGTCACTGTCGTCACTCTCTCTCCCTGTCGTCACTCTCTCTCCCTGTCGTCACTGTTTCTCCCTGTCGTCACTGTTGTCACTCTCTCTCCCTGTTGTCACTGTCTCTCCCTGTCGTCACTGTCATCTCTCTATTTCCCTGTCGTCACTGTCGTCACTCTCTCTCCCTGTCATCACTGTCATCACTCTCTCTCCCTGTCATCACTGTAGTCACTCTCTCTCCCTGTTGTCACTCACTCTCCCTGTCATAACTCTACCTGTCGTCACTCTCTCTCCCTGTCATCACTGTCATCACTCTCTCTCCCTCTCATCACTGTCATCACTCTCTTTCCCTGTCATCACCGTCGTCAATCTCTCTCCCGGTCGTCACTGTCGGCACTCTCTCACCCTGTCATCACTCTCTCTCCCTGTCGTCACTGTCGTCACTCTCTCTCCATGTTATCACTGTTGTCACTCTCTCTCCCTGTCGTCACTGTCATCACTCTCTCTCCCTGTCGTCACTCTCTCTCCCTGTTGTCACTGTCATCACTCTCTCTCCCTGTCATCATGTCGTCACTCTCTCTCCCTGTTGTCACTCACTCTCCCTGTCATAACTCTCCCTGTCGTCACTCTCTCTCCCTGTCATCACTGTAGTCACTCTCTCTCACTGTCATCACTTTCTCTCCCTGTCATCACTGTCGTCACTCTCTCTCCCTGTCATCACTGTCATCACTCTCTCTCCCTCTCATCACTGTCATCACTCTCTTTCCCTGTCATCACCGTCGTCACTCTCTCTCCCGGTCGTCACTGTCGTCACTCTCTCACCCTGTCATCACTCTCTCTCCCTGTTGTCACTGTCGTCACTCTCTCTCCATGTTATCACTGTTGTCACTCTCTCTCCCTGTCGTCACTGTCATCACTCTCTCTCCCTGTCGTCACTCTCTCTCCCTGTTGTCACTGTCATCACTCTCTCTCCCTGTCATCAATGTCGTCACTCTCTCTCTCCCTGTCATCACTGTCATCACCATCGTCACTCTCTCTCCCTGTCGTCACTGTCGTCACTCTCTCTCTCTCTGTCGTAACTGTCATCACTCACTTTCCCTGTCATGACTCTCTCTCCCTGTCGTCACTGTCGTCACTCTCTCTCCATGTTATCACTGTTGTCACTCTCTCTCCCTGTCGTCACTGTCATCACTCTCTCTCCCTGTCATCACTCTCTCCCTGTTGTCACTGTCATCACTCTCTCTCCCTGTCATCAATGTCGTCACTCTCTCTCCCTGTCATCACTGTCATCACCATCGTCACTCTCTCTCCCTGTCGTCACTGTCGTCACTCTCTCTCTCTCTGTCGTAACTGTCATCACTCACTTTCCCTGTCATCACTCTCTCTCCCTGTCGTCACTGTCGTCACTCTCTCTCCCTGTCATCACTGTCATCACTCTCTTTCCCTGTCATCACCGTCGTCACTCTCTCTCCCGGTCGTCACTGTCGTCACTCTCTCACCCTGTCATCACTCTCTCTCCCTGTCGTCACTGTCGTCACTCTCTCTCCATGTTATCACTGTTGTCACTCTCTCTCCCTATCGTCACTGTCATCACTCTCTCTCCCTGTCGTCACTCTCTCTCCCTGTTGTCACTGTCATCACTCTCTCTCCCTGTCATCAATGTCGTCACTCTCTCTCCCTGTCATCACTGTCATCACCTTCGTCACTCTCTCTCCCTGTCGTCACTGTTGTCACTCTCTCTCTCTCTGTCGTAACTGTCATCACTCACTTTCCCTGTCATCACTCTCTCTCCCTGTCGTCACTGTCGTCACTCTCTCTCCCTGTCATCACTGTCATCACTCTCTCTCCCTGTCGTCACTCTCTCTCCCTGTCGTCACTGTCTCTCCCTGTCGTCACTCTCCCTGTCGACAATGTCTCTCCCTGCCGTCACTGTCATCACTCTCTCTCCCTGTCGTCACTGTCGTCACTCTCTCTCCCTGTCATCACTGTCGTCACTCTCTCTCCCTGTTGTCACTCTCTTTCCCTGTCATCACTCTACCTGTCATCCCTCTCTCTCCCTGTCGTCACTATCTCTCCCTGTCATCACTCTCTCTCCCTGTCGTCACTGTCTCTCCCTGTCGTCACTGTCATCACTCTATCTCCCTGCCATCACTGTTGTCACTCTCTCTGCCTGTCATCACTGTTGTCACTCTCTCACCATGTCGTCACTGTCATCACTCTCTCTCCCTGTCGTCACTCTCTCTCCCTGTCGTCACTGTCGTCACTCTCTCTCCCTGTCATCAATGTTGTCACTCTCTCTCCCTGTCATCACCGTCGTCACTCTCTCTCCCTGTCGTCACTGTCGTCACTCTCTCTCCCTGTCATCAATGTTGTCACTCTCTCTCCCTGTCATCACTGTTATCACTCTCTATCCATGTCGTCACTGTCATCACTCTCTCTCTCCCTGTTGTCACCGTCGTCACTCTCTCTCCCTGTCGTCACTGTCATCACTCTCTCTCTGTCGTCACTGTCGTCACTCTCTCTCCCTGTCATCACTCTCTCTCCCTGTTGTCACTGTCGTCACTCTCTCTCCCTGTCATCAATGTCATCACTCTCTCTCCCTCTCATCACTGTCATCACTCTCTTTCCCTGTCATCACCGTCGTCACTCTCTCTCCCGGTCGTCACTGTCGTCACTCTCTCACCCTGTCATCA
Source organism: Pseudophryne corroboree (assembly GCF_028390025.1). Classification (NCBI taxonomy): domain Eukaryota; kingdom Metazoa; phylum Chordata; class Amphibia; order Anura; family Myobatrachidae; genus Pseudophryne; species Pseudophryne corroboree. The sequence continues at coordinate 116,872 of NW_026970291.1, read as the reverse complement.
CTCTCTCTCCCTGTCGTCACTGTCGTCACTCTCTCTCCATGTTATCACTGTTGTCACTCTCTCTCCCTGTCGTCATTGTCATCACTCTCTCTCCCTGTCGTCACTCTCTCTCCCTGTTGTCACTGTCATCACTCTCTCTCCCTGTCATCAATGTCGTCACTCTCTCTCCCTGTCATCACTGTCATCACCTTCGTCACTCTCTCTCCCTGTCGTCACTGTTGTCACTCTCTCTCTCTGTCGTAACTGTCATCACTCACTTTCCCTGTCATCACTCTCTCTCCCTGTCGTCACTGTCGTCACTCTCTCTCCCTGTCATCACTGTCATCACTCTCTCTCCCTGTCGTCACTCTCTCTCTCTGTCGTCACTGTCTCTCCCTGTCGTCACTCTCCCTGTCGACAATGTCTCTCCCTGCCGTCACTGTCATCACTCTCTCTCCCTGTCATCACTGTCGTCACTCTCTCTCCCTGTTGTCACTCTCTTTCCCTGTCATCACTCTCCCTGTCATCCCTCTCTCTCCCTGTCGTCACTGTCGTCACTATCTCTCCCTGTCATCACTCTCTCTCCCTGTCGTCACTGTCTCTCCCTGTCGTCACTGTCATCATTCTATCTCCCTGCCATCACTGTTGTCACTCTCTCTGCCTGTCATCACTGTTGTCACTCTCTCACCATGTCGTCACTGTCATCACTCGACCCTGTCGTCACTCTCTCTCCCTGTCATCAATGTTGTCACTCTCTCTCCCTGTCATCACTGTCGTCACTCTCTCTCCCTGTCGTCACTGTCATCACTCTCTCTCTCTGTCGTCACTGTCATCACTCTCTCTCCCTGTCGTCACTGTCGTCACTCTCTCTCCCTGTCGTCACTGTCATCACTCTCTTTCCCTGTCATCACCGTCGTCACTCTCTCTCCCGGTCGTCACTGTCGTCACTCTATCACCCTGTCATCACTCTCTCTCCCTGCCGTCACTGTCGTCACTCTCTCTCCATGTTATCACTGTTGTCACTCTCTCTCCCTGTCGTCACTGTCATCACTCTCTCTCCCTGTCGTCACTCTCTCTCCCTGTTGTCACTGTCATCACTCTCTCTCCCTGTCATCAATGTCGTCACTCTCTCTCCCTGTCATCATTGTCATCACCATCGTCACTCTCTCTCCCTGTAGTCACTGTCGTTACTCTCTCTCTCTGTCGTAACTGTCATCAGTCACTTTCCCTTTCATCACTCTCTCTCCCTGTCGTCACTGTCGTCACTCTCTCTCCCTGTCATCACTGTCATCACTATCTCTCCCTGTCGTCACTCTCTCTCCCTGTCGTCACTGTCTCTCCCTGTCGTCACTCTCCCTGTCGACAATGTCTCTCCCTGACGTCACTGTCATCACTCTCTCTCCCTGTCGTCACTGTTGTCACTCTCTCTCCCTGTCATCACTGTCGTCACTCTCTCTCCCTGTTGTCACTGTTCTCCCTGTCGTCACTGTCGTCACTCTCTCTCCCTGTCGTCACTTTATCTCCCTGTAGTCACTGTCATCACTCTCTCTCTCCCTGTCTTCACTGTCGTCGTCACTCTCTCTCCCTGTCGTCACTGTTGTCACTCTCTCTCCCTGTCATCACTCTCTCTCCCTGTCGTCACTGTCTCTCCCTGTCGTCACTGTCGTCACTCTCTCTCACTGTCGTCACTCTCTCTCCCTGTCGTCACTGTTTCTCCCTGTCGTCACTGTTGTCACTCTCTCTCCCTGTTGTCACTGTCTCTCCCTGTCGTCACTGTCATCTCTCTCTCTCCCTGTTGTCACTGTCGTCACTCTCTCTCCCTGTCGTCACTGTTGTCACTCTCTCTCCCTGTCATCACTCTCTCTCCCTGTCGTCACTGTCTCTCCCTGTCGTCACTGTCGTCACTCTCTCTCCCTGTCGTCACTCTCTCTCCCTGTTGTCACTGTCATCACTCTCTCTCCCTGTCATCATGTCGTCACTCTCTCTCCCTGTTGTCACTCACTCTCCCTGTCATAACTCTCCCTGTCGTCACTCTCTCTCCCTGTCATCACTGTAGTCACTCTCTCTCACTGTCATCACTTTCTCTCCCTGTCATCACTGTCGTCACTCTCTCTCCCTGTCATCACTGTCATCACTCTCTCTCCCTCTCATCACTGTCATCACTCTCTTTCCCTGTCATCACCGTCGTCACTCTCTCTCCCGGTCGTCACTGTCGTCACTCTCTCACCCTGTCATCACTCTCTCTCCCTGTTTTCACTGTCGTCACTCTCTCTCCATGTTATCACTGTTGTCACTCTCTCTCCCTGTCGTCACTGTCATCACTCTCTCTCCCTGTCGTCACTCTCTCTCCCTGTTGTCACTGTCATCACTCTCTCTCCCTCTCATCAATGTCGTCACTCTCTCTCTCCCTGTCATCACTGTCATCACCATCGTCACTCTCTCTCCCTGTCGTCACTGTCGTCACTCTCTCTGTCTCTGTCGTAAATGTCATCACTCACTTTCCCTGTCATGACTCTCTCTCCCTGTCGTCACTGTCGTCACTCTCTCTCCATGTTATCACTGTTGTCACTCTCTCTCCCTGTCGTCACTGTCATCACTCTCTCTCCCTGTCATCACTCTCTCCCTGTTGTCACTGTCATCACTCTCTCTCCCTGTCATCAATGTCGTCACTCTCTCTCCCTGTCATCACTGTCATCACCATCATCACTCTCTCTCCCTGTCGTCACTGTCGTCACTCTCTCTCTCTCTGTCGTAACTGTCATCACTCACTTTCCCTGTCATCACTCTCTCTCCCTGTCGTCACTGTCGTCACTCTCTCTCCCTGTCATCACTGTCATCACTCTCTTTCCCTGTCATCACCGTCGTCACTCTCTCTCCCGGTCGTCACTGTCGTCACTCTCTCACCCTGTCATCACTCTCTCTCCCTGTCGTCACTGTCGTCACTCTCTCTCCATGTTATCACTGTTGTCACTCTCTCTCCCTATCGTCACTGTCATCACTCTCTCTCCCTGTCGTCACTCTCTCTCCCTGTTGTCACTGTCATCACTCTCTCTCCCTGTCATCAATGTCGTCACTCTCTCTCCCTGTCATCACTGTCATCACCTTCGTCACTCTCTCTCCCTGTCGTCACTGTTGTCACTCATCTCTCTCTGTCGTAACTGTCATCACTCACTTTCCCTGTCATCACTCTCTCTCCCTGTCGTCACTGTCGTCACTCTCTCTCCCTGTCGTCACTGTCGTCACTCTCTCTCCCTGTCATCAATGTCGTCACTCTCTCTCCCTGTCATCACTGTCATCACCATCATCACTCTCTCTCCCTGTCGTCACTGTCGTCACTCTCTCTCTCTCTGTCGTAACTGTCATCACTCACTTTCCCTGTCATCACTCTCTCTCCCTGTCGTCACTGTCGTCACTCTCTCTCCCTGTCATCACTGTCATCACTCTCTTTCCCTGTCATCACCGTCGTCACTCTCTCTCCCGGTCGTCACTGTCATCACTCTCTCACCCTGTCATCACTCTCTCTCCCTGTCGTCACTGTCGTCACTCTCTCTCCATGTTATCACTGTTGTCACTCTCTCTCCCTATCGTCACTGTCATCACTCTCTCTCCCTGTCGTCACTCTCTCTCCCTGTTGTCACTGTCATCACTCTCTCTCCCTGTCATCAATGTCGTCACTCTCTCTCCCTGTCATCACTGTCATCACCTTCGTCACTCTCTCTCCCTGTCGTCACTGTTGTCACTCTCTCTCTCTCTGTCGTAACTGTCATCACTCACTTTCCCTGTCATCACTCTCTCTCCCTGTCGTCACTGTCGTCACTCACTCTCCCTGTCATCACTGTCATCACTCTCTCTCCCTGTCGTCACTCTCTCTCCCTGTCGTCACTGTCTCTCCCTGTCGTCACTCTCCCTGTCGACAATGTCTCTCCCTGCCGTCACTGTCATCACTCTCTCTCCCTGTCGTCACTCTCTCTCCCTGTCATCACTGTCGTCACTCTCTCCCTGTTGTCACTCTCTTTCCCTGTCATCACTCTCCCTGTCATCCCTCTCTCTCCCTGTCGTCACTATCTCTCCCTGTCATCACTCTCTCTCCCTGTCGTCACTGTCTCTCCCTGTCGTCACTGTCATCACTCTATCTCTCTGCCATCACTGTTGTCACTCTCTCTGCCTGTCATCACTGTTGTCACTCTCTCACCATGTCGTCACTGTCATCACTCTCTCTCCCTGTCGTCACTCTCTCTCCCTGTCGTCACTGTCGTCACTCTCTCTCCCTGTCATCAATGTTGTCACTCTCTCTCCCTGTCATCACCGTCGTCACTCTCTCTCCCTGTCGTCACTGTCGTCACTCTCTCTCCCTGTCATCAATGTTGTCACTCTCTCTCCCTGTCATCACTGTTATCACTCTCTATCCATGTCGTCACTGTCATCACTCTCTCTCTCCCTGTTGTCACCGTCGTCACTCTCTCTCCCTGTCGTCACTGTCATCACTCTCTCTCTGTCGTCACTGTCATCACTCTCTCTCCCTGTCATCACTCTCTCTCCCTGTTGTCACTGTCGTCACTCTCTCTCCCTGTCATCAATGTCATCACTCTCTCTCCCTCTCATCACTGTCATCACTCTCTTTCCCTGTCATCACCGTCGTCACTCTCTCTCCCGGTCGTCACTGTCGTCACTCTCTCACCCTGTCATCACTCTCTCTCCCTGTCGTCACTGTCGTCACTCTCTCTCCATGTTATCACTGTTGTCACTCTCTCTCCCTGTCGTCACTGTCATCACTCTCTCTCCCTGTCGTCACTCTCTCTCCCTGTTGTCACTGTCATCACTCTCTCTCCCTGTCATCAATGTCGTCACTCTCTCTCCCTGTCATCACTGTCATCACCTTCGTCACTCTCTCTCCCTGTCGTCACTGTTGTCACTCATCTCTCTCTGTCGTAACTGTCATCACTCACTTTCCCTGTCATCACTCTCTCTCCCTGTCGTCACTGTCGTCACTCTCTCTCCCTGTCGTCACTGTCGTCACTCTCTCTCCCTGTCATCAATGTTGTCACTCTCTCTCCCTGTCATCACCGTCGTCACTCTCTCTCCCTGTCGTCACTGTCGTCACTCTCTCTCCCTGTCATCCATGTTGTCACTCTCTCTCCCTGTCATCACTGTTATCACTCTCTATCCATGTCGTCACTGTCATCACTCTCTCTCTCCCTGTTGTCACCGTCGTCACTCTCTCTCCCTGTCGTCACTGTCATCACTCTCTCTCTGTCGTCACTGTCATCACTCTCTCTCCCTGTCATCACTCTCTCTCCCTGTTGTCACTGTCGTCACTCTCTCTCCCTGTCATCAATGTCATCACTCTCTCTCCCTCTCATCACTGTCATCACTCTCTTTCCCTGTCATCACCGTCGTCACTCTCTCTCCCGGTCGTCACTGTCGTCACTCTCTCACCCTGTCATCACTCTCTCTCCCTGTCGTCACTGTCGTCACTCTCTCTCCATGTTATCACTGTTGTCACTCTCTCTCCCTGTCGTCACTGTCATCACTCTCTCTCCCTGTCGTCACTCTCTCTCCCTGTTGTCACTGTCATCACTCTCTCTCCCTGTCATCAATGTCGTCACTCTCTCTCCCTGTCATCACTGTCATCACCTTCGTCACTCTCTCTCCCTGTCGTCACTGTTGTCACTCATCTCTCTCTGTCGTAACTGTCATCACTCACTTTCCCTGTCATCACTCTCTCTCCCTGTCGTCACTGTCGTCACTCTCTCTCCCTGTCATCACTGTCATCACTCTCTCTCCCTGTCGTCACTCTCTCTCTCTCTGTCGTCACTGTCTCTCCCTGTCGTCACTCTCCCTGTCGACAATGTCTCTCCCTGCCGTCACTGTCATCACTCTCTCTCCCTGTCATCACTGTCGTCACTCTCTCTCCCTGTTGTCACTCTCTTTCCCTGTCATCACTCTCCCTGTCATCCCTCTCTCTCCCTGTTGTCACTGTCGTCACTATCTCTCCCTGTCATCACTCTCTCTCCCTGTCGTCACTGTCTCTCCCTGTCGTCACTCTCTCTCCCTGTCGGCACTGTCATCACTCTCTCTCCCTGTTGTCACTGTCATCACTCTCTCTCCCTGTCATCAATGTCGTCACTCTATCTCCCTGTCATCACCATCGTCACTCTCTCTCCCTGTCGTCACTGTCGTCACTCTCTCTCTCTCTCTCTCTCTCTCTGTCATAACTGTCATCGCTCACTCTCCCTGTCATCACTCTCTCTCCCTGTCGTCACTGTCGTCACTCTCTCTCCCTGTCATCACTGTCATCACTCTCTCTCCCTGTCGTCACTCTCTCTCCCTGTCGTCACTGTCTCTCCCTGTCGTCACTCTCCCTGTCGACAATGTCTCTCCCTGACGTCACTGTCATCACTCTCTCTCCCTGTCGTCACTGTCGTCACTCTCTCTCCCTGTCATCACTGTCGTCACTCTCTCTCCCTGTTGTCACTGTTCTCCCTGTCGTCACTGTCGTCACTCTCTCTCCCTGTTGTCACTTTATCTCCCTGTAGTCACTGTCATCACTCTCTCTCTCCCTGTCTTCACTGTCGTCGTCACTCTCTCTCCCTGTCGTCACTGTTGTCACTCTCTCTCCCTGTCATCACTCTCTCTCCCTGTCGTCACTGTCTCTCCCGGTCGTCACTGTCGTCACTCTCTCTCACTGTCGTCACTCTCTCTCCCTGTCGTCACTGTTTCTCCCTGTCGTCACTGTTGTCACTCTCTCTCCCTGTTGTCACTGTCTCTCCCTGTCGTCACTGTCATCTCGCTCTCTCCCTGTCGTCACTGTCGTCACTCTCTCTCCCTGTCGTCACTGTTGTCACTCTCTCTCCCTGTCATCACTCTCTCTCCCTGTCGTCACTGTCTCTCCCTGTCGTCACTGTCATCACTCTCTCTCCCTGTCGTCACTCTCTCTCCCTGTCGTCACTGTTTCTCCCTGTCGTCACTGTTGTCACTCTCTCTCCCTGTTGTCACTGTCTCTCCCTGTCGTCACTGTCATCTCTCTATCTCCCTGTCGTCACTGTCGTCACTCTCTCTCCCTGTCATCACTGTCATCACTCTCTCTCCCTGTCATCACTGTAGTCACTCTCTCTCCCTGTTGTCACTCACTCTCCCTGTCATAACTCTACCTGTCGTCACTCTCTCTCCCTGTCATCACTGTCATCACTCTCTCTCCCTCTCATCACTGTCATCACTCTCTTTCCCTGTCGTCACTGTCGTCACTCTCTCTCCATGTTATCACTGTTGTCACTCTCTCTCCCTGTCGTCACTGTCATCACTCTCTCTCCCTGTCGTCACTCTCTCTCCCTGTTGTCACTGTCATCACTCTCTCTCCCTGTCATCATGTCGTCACTCTCTCTCCCTGTTGTCACTCACTATCCCTGTCATAACTCTCCCTGTCGTCACTCTCTCTCCCTGTCATCACTGTAGTCACTCTCTCTCACTGTCATCACTTTCTCTCCCTGTTATCACCGTCGTCAATCTCTCTCCCGGTCGTCACTGTCGGCACTCTCTCACCCTGTCATCACTCTCTCTCCCTGTCGTCACTGTCGTCACTCTCTCTCCATGTTATCACTGTTGTCACTCTCTCTCCCTGTCGTCACTGTCATCACTCTCTCTCCCTGTCGTCACTCTCTCTCCCTGTTGTCACTGTCATCACTCTCTCTCCCTGTCATCATGTCGTCACTCTCTCTCCCTGTTGTCACTCACTATCCCTGTCATAACTCTCCCTGTCGTCACTCTCTCTCCCTGTCATCACTGTAGTCACTCTCTCTCACTGTCATCACTTTCTCTCCCTGTTATCACTGTCGTCACTCTCTCTCCCTGTCATCACTGTCATCACTCTCTCTCCCTCTCATCACTGTCATCACTCTCTTTCCCTGTCATCACCGTCGTCACTCTCTCTCCCGGTCGTCACTGTCGTCACTCTCTCACCCTGTCATCACTCTCTCTCCCTGTTGTCACTGTCGTCACTCTCTCTCCATGTTATCACTGTTGTCACTCTCTCTCCCTGTCGTCACTGTCATCACTCTCTCTCCCTGTCGTCACTCTCTCTCCCTGTTGTCACTGTCATCACTCTCTCTCCCTGTCATCAATGTCGTCACTCTCTCTCTCCCTGTCATCACTGTCATCACCATCGTCACTCTCTCTCCCTGTCGTCACTGTCGTCACTCTCTCTCTCTCTCTGTCGTAACTGTCATCACTCACTTTCCCTGTCATGACTCTCTCTCCCTGTCGTCACTGTCGTCACTCTCTCTCCCTGTCATCACTGTCATCACTCTCTCTCCATGTCGTCACTCTCTCTCCATGTCGTCACTCTCCCTTTCGACAATGTCTCTCCCTGCCGTCACTGTCATCACTCTCTCTCCCTGTCGTCACTGTCGTCACTCTCTCTCCCTGTCATCACTGTCGTCACTCTCTCTCCCTGTTGTCACTCTCTCTCCCTGTCATCACTCTCCCTGTCATCTCTCTCTCTCCCTGTCGTCACTGTCGTCACTATCTCTCCCTGTCATCACTCTCTCTCCCTGTCGTCACTGTCTCTCCCTGTCGTCACTGTCATCACTCTATCTCCCTGTCATCACTGTTGTCACTCTCTCTGCCTGCCATCACTGTTGTCACTCTCTCTCCATGTCGTCACTGTCATCACACTCTCTCTCCCTGTTGTCACCGTCGTCACTCTCTCTCCCTGTCGTCACTGTCATCACTCTCTCTCTGTCGTCACTGTCATCACTCTCTCTCCCTGTCATCACTCTCTCTCCCTGTTGTCACTGTCGTCACTCTCTCTCCATGTTGTCACTGTCGTCACTCTCTCTCCCTGTCATCACTGTCGTCACTCTCTCCCCCTTTCGTCACTCTCTCTCCCTGACGTCACTGTCGTCACTCTCTCTCCCTGTCATCAATGTTGTCACGCTCTTTCCCTGTCATCACTGTCGTCACTCTCTCTCCCTGTCGTCACTGTCATCACTCTCTCTCTCTGTCTTCACTGTCATCACTATCTCTCCCTGTCATCACTCTCTCTCCCTGTCGTCACTCTCTCTCCCTGTCTTCACTGTCGTCACTCTCTCTCCCTGTCATCAATGTTGTCACTCTCTCTCCCTGTCATCACCGTCGTCACTCTCTCTCCCTGTCGTCACTGTCTCTCCATGTCGTCACTGTCATCACTCTATCTCCCTGTCATCACTGTTGTCACTCTCTCTGCCTGTCATCACTGTTGTCACTCTCTCTCCATGTCGTCACTGTCATCACTCTCTCTCTCCCTGTCATCACTGTCGTCACTCTCTCTCCCTGTCATCACTGTCATCACTCTCTCTCTCTGTCGTCACTGTCATCACTATCTCTCCCTGTCATCACTCTCTCTCCCTGTCGTCACTCTCTCTCCCTGTCTTCACTGTCGTCACTCTCTCTCCCTGTCATCAATGTTGTCACTCTCTCTCCCTGTCATCACTGTTGTCACTCTCTCTCCCTGTCATCACTCTCTCTCCCTGTCGTCACTGTTTCTCCCTGTCGTCACTGTCGTCATTCTCTCTCCCTGTCGTCACTCTCTCTCCCTGTCGTCACTGTTTCTCCCTGTCGTCACTGTTGTCACTCTCTCTCCCTGCTGTCACTGTCTCTCCCTGTCGTCACTGTCATCTCTCTATCTCCCTGTCGTCACTGTCGTCACTCTCTCTCCCTGTCATCACTGTCATCACTCTCTCTCCCTGTCATCACTGTAGTCACTCTCTCTCCCTGTTGTCACTCACTCTCCCTGTCATAACTCTCCCTGTCGTCACTCTCTCTCCCTGTCATCACTGTCATCACTCTCTCTCCCTCTCATCACTGTCATCACTCTCTTTCCCTGTCATCACCGTCGTCAATCTATCTCCCGGTCGTCACTGTCGGCACTCTCTCACCCTGTCATCACTCTCTCTCCCTGTCGTCACTGTCGTCACTCTCTCTCCATGTTATCACTGTTGTCACTCTCTCTCCCTGTCGTCACTGTCATCACTCTCTCTCCCTGTCGTCACTCTCTCTCCCTGTTGTCACTGTCATCACTCTCTCTCCCTGTCATCATGTCGTCACTCTCTCTCCCTGTTGTCACTCACTCTCCCTGTCATAACTCTCCCTGTCGTCACTCTCTCTCCCTGTCGTCACTGTTTCTCCCTGTCGTCACTGTCGTCATTCTCTCTCCCTGTCGTCACTCTCTCTCCCTGTCGTCACTGTTTCTCCCTGTCGTCACTGTTGTCACTCTCTCTCCCTGCTGTCACTGTCTCTCCCTGTCGTCACTGTCATCTCTCTATCTCCCTGTCGTCACTGTCGTCACTCTCTCTCCCTGTCATCACTGTCATCACTCTCTCTCCCTGTCATCACTGTAGTCACTCTCTCTCCCTGTTGTCACTCACTCTCCCTGTCATAACTCTCCCTGTCGTCACTCTCTCTCCCTGTCATCACTGTCATCACTCTCTCTCCCTCTCATCACTGTCATCACTCTCTTTCCCTGTCATCACCGTCGTCAATCTCTCTCCCGGTCGTCACTGTCGGCACTCTCTCACCCTGTCATCACTCTCTCTCCCTGTCGTCACTGTCGTCACTCTCTCTCCATGTTATCACTGTTGTCACTCTCTCTCCCTGTCGTCACTGTCATCACTCTCTCTCCCTGTCGTCACTCTCTCTCCCTGTTGTCACTGTCATCACTCTCTCTCCCTGTCATCATGTCGTCACTCTCTCTCCCTGTTGTCACTCACTCTCCCTGTCATAACTCTCCCTGTCGTCACTCTCTCTCCCTGTCATCACTGTAGTCACTCTCTCTCACTGTCATCACTTTCTCTCCCTGTCATCACTGTCGTCACTCTCTCTCCCTGTCATCACTGTCATCACTCTCTCTCCCTCTCATCACTGTCATCACTCTCTTTCCCTGTCATCACCGTCGTCACTCTCTCTCCCGGTCGTCACTGTCGTCACTCTCTCACCCTGTCATCACTCTCTCTCCCTGTTGTCACTGTCGTCACTCTCTCTCCATGTTATCACTGTTGTCACTCTCTCTCCCTGTCGTCACTGTCATCACTCTCTCTCCCTGTCGTCACTCTCTCTCCCTGTTGTCACTGTCATCACTCTCTCTCCCTGTCATCATGTCGTCACTCTCTCTCCCTGTTGTCACTCACTCTCCCTGTCATAACTCTCCCTGTCGTCACTCTCTCTCCCTGTCATCACTGTAGTCACTCTCTCTCACTGTCATCACTTTCTCTCCCTGTCATCACTGTCGTCACTCTCTCTCCCTGTCATCACTGTCATCACTCTCTCTCCCTCTCATCACTGTCATCACTCTCTTTCCCTGTCATCACCGTCGTCACTCTCTCTCCCGGTCGTCACTGTCGTCACTCTCTCACCCTGTCATCACTCTCTCTCCCTGTTGTCACTGTCGTCACTCTCTCTCCATGTTATCACTGTTGTCACTCTCTCTCCCTGTCGTCACTGTCATCACTCTCTCTCCCTGTCGTCACTCTCTCTCCCTGTTGTCACTGTCATCACTCTCTCTCCCTGTCATCAATGTCGTCACTCTCTCTCTCCCTGTCATCACTGTCATCACCATCGTCACTCTCTCTCCCTGTCGTCACTGTCGTCACTCTCTCTCTCTCTGTCGTAACTGTCATCACTCACTTTCCCTGTCATGACTCTCTCTCCTTGTCGTCACTGTCGTCACTCTCTCTCCCTGTCATCACTGTCATCACTCTCTCTCCATGTCGTCACTCTCTCTCCCTGTCGTCACTCTCCCCTTCGACAATGTCTCTCCCTGCCGTCACTGTCATCACTCTCTCTCCCTGTCGTCACTGTCGTCACTCTCTCTCCCTGTCATCACTGTCGTCACTCTCTCTCCCTGTTGTCACTCTCTCTCCCTGTCATCACTCTCCCTGTCATCTCTCTCTCTCCCTGTCGTCACTGTCGTCACTATTTCTCCCTGTCATCACTCTCTCTCCCTGTCGTCACTGTCTCTCCCTGTCGTCACTGTCATCACTCTATCTCCCTGTCATCACTGTTGTCACTCTCTCTGCCTGCCATCACTGTTGTTACTCTCTCTCCATGTCGTCACGGTCATCACACTCTCTCTCCCTGTTGTCACCGTCGTCACTCTCTCTCCCTGTCGTCACTGTCATCACTCTCTCTCTGTCGTCACTGTCATCACTCTCTCTCCCTGTCATCACTCTCTCTCCCTGTTGTCACTGTCGTCACTCTCTCTCCGTGTTGTCACTGTCGTCACTCTCTCTCCCTGTCGTCACTGTCGTCACTCTCTCTCCCTGTCATCAATGTTGTCACGCTCTTTCCCTGTCATCACTGTCGTCACTCTCTCTCCCTGTCGTCACTGTCATCACTCTCTCTCTCTGTCTTCACTGTCATCACTATCTCTCCCTGTCATCACTCTCTCTCCCTGTCGTCACTCTCTCTCCCTGTCTTCACTGTCGTCACTCTCTCTCCCTGTCATCAATGTTGTCACTCTCTCTCCCTGTCATCACCGTCGTCACTCTCTCTCCCTGTCGTCACTGTCTCTCCCTGTCGTCACTGTTCTCACTCTCTCTGCCTGTCATCACTGTTGTCACTCTCTCCATGTCGTCACTGTCATCACTCTCTCTCTCCCTGTCATCACTGTCGTCACTCTCTCTCCCTGTCATCACTGTCATCACTCTCTCTCTCGGTCGTCACTGTCATCACTATCTCTCCCTGTCATCACTCTCTCTCCCTGTCGTCACTCTCTCTCCCTGTCTTCACTGTCGTCACTCTCTCTCCCTGTCATCAATGTTGTCACTCTCTCTCCCTGTCATCACCGTCGTCACTCTCTCTCCCTGTCGTCACTGTCATCACTCTCTCTCCCTGTCGTCACTGTCTCTCCCTGTCGTCACTGTCATCACTCTATCTCCCTGTCATCACTGTTGTCACTCTCTCTGCCTGCCATCACTGTTGTTACTCTCTCTCCATGTCGTCACGGTCATCACACTCTCTCTCCCTGTTGTCACCGTCGTCACTCTCTCTCCCTGTCGTCACTGTCATCACTCTCTCTCTGTCGTCACTGTCATCACTCTCTCTCCCTGTCATCACTCTCTCTCCCTGTTGTCACTGTCATCACTCTCTCTCCCTGTCATCACTCTCTCTCCCTGTCATCACTGTCATCACTCTCTCTCCATGTCGTCACTCTCTCTCCCTGTCGTCACTCTCCCTTTCGACAATGTCTCTCCCTGCCGTCACTGTCATCACTCTCTCTCCCTGTCGTCACTGTCGTCACTCTCTCTCCCTGTCATCACTGTCGTCACTCTCTCTCCCTGTTGTCACTCTCTCTCCCTGTCATCACTCTCCCTGTCATCTCTCTCTCTCCCTGTCGTCACTGTCGTCACTATCTCTCCCTGTCATCACTCTCTCTCCCTGTCGTCACTGTCTCTCCCTGTCGTCACTGTCATCACTCTATCTCCCTGTCATCACTGTTGTCACTCTCTCTGCCTGTCATCACTGTTGTCACTCTCTCTCCATGTCGTCACTGTCATCACTCTCTCTCTCCCTGTTGTCACCGTCGTCACTCTCTCTCCCTGTCGTCACTGTCATCACTCTCTCTCTGTCGTCACTGTCATCACTCTCTCTCTCCCTGTCATCACTGTCGTCACTCTCTCTCCCTGTTGTCACTCTCTCTCCCTGTCATCACTCTCCCTGTCATCTCTCTCTCTCCCTGTCGTCACTGTCGTCACTATCTCTCCCTGTCATCACTCTCTCTCCCTGTCGTCACTGTCTCTCCCTGTCGTCACTGTCATCACTCTATCTCCCTGTCATCACTGTTGTCACTCTCTCTGCCTGCCATCACTGTTGTCACTCTCTCTCCATGTCGTCACTGTCATCACACTCTCTCTCCCTGTTGTCACCGTCGTCACTCTCTCTCCCTGTCATCACTGTCATCACTCTCTCTCTGTCGTCACTGTCATCACTCTCTCTCCCTGTCATCACTCTCTCTCCCTGTTGTCACTGTCGTCACTCTCTCTCCGTGTTGTCACTGTCGTCACTCTCTCTCCCTGTCATCACTGTCGTCACTATCTCCCCCTGTCGTCACTCTCTCTCCCTGTCGTCACTGTCGTCACTCTCTCTCCCTGTCATCAATGTTGTCACGCTCTTTCCTGTCATCACTGTCGTCACTCTCTCTCCCTGTCGTCACTGTCATCACTCTCTCTCTCTGTCTTCACTGTCATCACTATCTCTCCCTGTCATCACTCTCTCTCCCTGTCGTCACTCTCTCTCCCTGTCTTCACTGTCGTCACTCTCTCTCCCTGTCATCAATGTTGTCACTCTCTCTCCCTGTCATCACCGTCGTCACTCTCTCTCCCTGTCGTCACTGTCTCTCCCTGTCGTCACTGTCATCACTCTATCTCCCTGTCATCACTGTTGTCACTCTCTCTGCCTGTCATCACTGTTGTCACTCTCTCTCCATGTCGTCACTGTCATCACTCTCTCTCTCCCTGTCATCACTGTCGTCACTCTCTCTCCCTGTCATCACTGTCATCACTCTCTCTCTCTGTCGTCACTGTCATCACTATCTCTCCCTGTCATCACTCTCTCTCCCTGTCGTCACTCTCTCTCCCTGTCTTCACTGTCGTCACTCTCTCTCCCTGTCATCAATGTTGTCACTCTCTCTCCCTGTCATCACCATCGTCACTCTCTCTCCCTGTCGTCACTGTCATCACTCTCTCTCCCTGTCGTCACTGTCTCTCCCTTTCGTCACTGTCATCACTCTATCTCCCTGTCATCACTGTTGTCACTCTCTCTGCCTGTCATCACTGTTGTCACTTTCTCTACATGTCGTCACTGTCATCACTCTCTCTCTCCCTGTTGTCACCGTCGTCACTCTCTCTCCCTGTCGTCACTGTCATCACTCTCTCTCTGTCGTCACTGTCATCACTCTCTCTCCCTGTCATCACTCTCTCTCCCTGTTGTCACTGTCGTCACTCTCTCTCCGTGTTGTCACTGTCGTCACTCTCTCTATACCTGTCATCACTGTCGTCACTCTCTCTCCCTGTCGTCACTCTCTCTCCCTGTCGTCACTGTCGTCACTCTCTCTCCCTGTCATCACCGTCGTCACTTTCTCTCCCTGTCGTCACTGTCATCACTCTCTCTCTCTGTCGTCACTGTCATCACTATCTCTCCCTGTCATCACTCTCTCTCCCTGTCGTCACTGTCGTCACTCTCTCTCCCTGTCGTCACTGTCATCACTCTCTTTCCCTGTCATCACCGTCGTCACTCTCTCTCCCGGTCGTCACTATCGTCACTGTCTCACCCTGTCATCACTCTCTCTCCCTGTCGTCACTCTCTCTCCCTGTTGTCACTGTCATCACTCTCTCTCGCTGTCATCAATGTCGTCACTCTATCTCCCTGTCATCACCATCGTCACTCTCTCTCCCTGTCGTCACTGTCGTCACTCTCTCTCTCTCTGTCATAACTGTCATCGCTCACTTTCCCTGTCATCACTCTCTCTCCCTGTCGTCACTGTCGTCACTCTCTCTCCCTGTCATCACTGTCATCACTCTCTCTCCCTGTCGTCACTCTCTCTCCCTGTCGTCACTGTCTCTCGCTGTCGTCACTCTCCCTGTCGTCACTGTCTCTCCCTGTCGTCACTGTCATCACTCTCTTTCCCTGTCATCACCGTCGTCACTCTCTCTCCCGGTCGTCACTGTCGTCACTCTCTCACCCTGTCATCAATCTCTCTCCCTGTCGTCACTGTCGTCACTCTCTCTCCATGTTATCACTGTTGTCACTCTCTCTCCCTGTCGTCACTGTCATCACTCTCTCTCCCTGTCGTCACTCTCTGTCCCTGTCACTGTCATCACTCTCTCTCCCTGTCGTCACTGTCGTCACTCTCTCTCCCTGTCATCACCGTCGTCACTTTCTCTCCCTGTCGTCACTGTCATCACTCTCTCTCTCTCTGTCGTCACTGTCATCACTATCTCTCCCTGTCATCACTCTCTCTCCCTGTCGTCACTGTCGTCACTCTCTCTCCCTGTCGTCACTGTCATCACTCTCTTTCCCTGTCATCACCGTCGTCACTCTCTCTCCCGGTCGTCACTATCGTCACTGTCTCACCCTGTCATCACTCTCTCTCCCTGTCGTCACTCTCTCTCCCTGTGGTCACTGTCATCACTCTCTCTCCCTGTCATCAATGTCGTCACTCTATCTCCCTGTCATCACCATCGTCACTCTCTCTCCCTGTCGTCACTGTCGTCACTCTCTCTCTGTCATAACTGTCATCGCTCACTTTCCCTGTCATCACTCTCTCTCCCTGTCGTCACTGTCGTCACTCTCTCTCCCTGTCATCACTGTCATCACTCTCTCTCTCCCTGTCGTCACTCTCTCTCCCTGTCGTCACTGTCTCTCGCTGTCGTCACTCTCCCTGTCGTCACTGTCTCTCCCTGTCGTCACTGTCATCACTCTCTTTCCCTGTCATCACCGTCGTCACTCTCTCTCCCGGTCGTCACTGTCGTCACTCTCTCACCCTGTCATCAATCTCTCTCCCTGTCGTCACTGTCGTCACTCTCTCTCCATGTTATCACTGTTGTCACTCTCTCTCCCTGTCGTCACTGTCATCACTCTCTCTCCCTGTCGTCACTCTCTGTCCCTGTCACTGTCATCACTCTCTCTCCCTGTCATCAATGTCGTCACTCTCTCTCCCTGTCATCACTGTCATCACCATCGTCACTCTCTCTCCCTGTCGTCACTGTCGTCACTCTCTCTCTCTCTCTGTCGTAACTGTCATCACTCACTTTCATTTCATCACTCTCTCTCCCTGTCGTCACTGTCGGCACTCTATCTCCCTGTCATCACTGTCATCACTCTCTCTCCCTGTCGTCACTCTCTCTCCCTGTCGTCACTGTCTCTCCCTGTCGTCACTCTCCCTGTCGACAATGTCTCTCCCTGCCATCACTGTCATTACTCTCTCTCCCTGTCGTCACTGTCGTCACTCTCTCTCCCTGTCATCACTGTCGTCACTCTCTCTCCCTGTTGTCACTGTCGTCACTCTCTCTCCCTGTTGTCACTGTTCTCCCTGTCGTCACTGTCGTCACTCTCTCTCCCTGTCGTCACTTTCTCTCCCTGTAGTCACTGTCATCACTCTCTCTCTCCCTGTCTTCACTGTCGTCGTCACTCTCTCTCCCTGTCGTCACTGTTGTCACTCTCTCTCCCTGTCATCACTCTCTCTCCCTGTCATCACTGTCGTCACTCTCTCTCCCTGTCGTCACTCTCTCTCCCTGTCGTCACTGATTCTCCCTGTCATCACTGTTGTCACTCTCTCTCCCTGTTGTCACTGTCTTTCCCTGTCGTCACTGTCATCACTCTCTCTCCCTGTCGTCACTGTCATCACTCTCCCTGTCGTCACTGTCGTCACTCTCTCTCCCTGTCATCACTCTCTCTCCCTGTCATCACTGTAGTTACTCTCTCTCCCTGTTGTCACTCACTCTCCCTGTCATAACTCTCCCTGTTGTCACTCTCTCTCCCTGTCGTTACTTTCTCTCCCTGTAGTCACTGTCATCACTCTCTCTCTCCCTGTCTTCACTGTCGTCGTCACTCTCTCTCCCTGTCGTCACTGTTGTCACTCTCTCTCCCTGTCATCACTCTCTCTCCCTGTCGTCACTGTCGTCACTCTCTCTCCCTGTCGTCACTCTCTCTCCCTGTCGTCACTGATTCTCCCTGTCGTCACTGTTGTCACTCTCTCTCCCTGTTGTCACTGTCTCTCCCTGTCGTCACTGTCATCACTTTCTCTCCCTGTCATCACTCTCTCTCCCTGTCGTCACTGTCGTCACTCTCTCTCCCTGTCATCACTGTCATCACTCTCTTTCCCTGTCATCACCGTCGTCACTCTCTCTCCCGGTCGTCACTGTCGTCACTCTCTCACCCTGTCATCACTCTCTCTCCCTGTCGTCACTGTCGTCACTCTCTCTCCATGTTATCACTGTTGTCACTGTCTCTCCCTGTCGTCACTGTCATCACTCTCTCTCCCTGTCGTCACTCTCTGTCCCTGTCACTGTCATCACTCTCTCTCCCTGTCATCAATGTCGTCACTCTCTCTCCCTGTCATCACTGTCATCACCATCGTCACTCTCTCTCCCTGTCATCAATGTCGTCACTCTCTCTCCCTGTCATCACTGTCATCACCATCGTCACTCTCTCTCCCTGTCGTCACTGTCGTCACTCTCTCTCTCTCTCTGTCGTAACTGTCATCACTCACTTTCATTTCATCACTCTCTCTCCCTGTCGTCACTGTCGGCACTCTCTCTCCCTGTCATCACTGTCATCACTCTCTCTCCCTGTCGTCACTCTCTCTCCCTGTCGTCACTGTCTCTCCCTGTCGTCACTCTCCCTGTCGACAATGTCTCTCCCTGCCATCACTGTCATTACTCTCTCTCCCTGTCGTCACTGTCGTCACTCTCTCTCCCTGTCATCACTGTCGTCACTCTCTCTCCCTGTTGTCACTGTCGTCACTCTCTCTCCCTGTTGTCACTGTTCTCCCTGTCGTCACTGTCGTCACTCTCTCTCCCTGTCGTCACTTTCTCTCCCTGTAGTCACTGTCATCACTCTCTCTCTCCCTGTCTTCACTGTCGTCGTCACTCTCTCTCCCTGTCGTCACTGTTGTCACTCTCTCTCCCTGTCATCACTCTCTCTCCCTGTCATCACTGTCGTCACTCTCTCTCCCTGTCGTCACTCTCTCTCCCTGTCGTCACTGATTCTCCCTGTCATCACTGTTGTCACTCTCTCTCCCTGTTGTCACTGTCTTTCCCTGTCGTCACTGTCATCACTCTCTCTCCCTGTCGTCACTGTCATCACTCTCCCTGTCGTCACTGTCGTCACTCTCTCTCCCTGTCATCACTCTCTCTCCCTGTCATCACTGTAGTTACTCTCTCTCCCTGTTGTCACTCACTCTCCCTGTCATAACTCTCCCTGTTGTCACTCTCTCTCCCTGTCGTTACTTTCTCTCCCTGTAGTCACTGTCATCACTCTCTCTCTCCCTGTCTTCACTGTCGTCGTCACTCTCTCTCCCTGTCGTCACTGTTGTCACTCTCTCTCCCTGTCATCACTCTCTCTCCCTGTCGTCACTGTCGTCACTCTCTCTCCCTGTCGTCACTCTCTCTCCCTGTCGTCACTGATTCTCCCTGTCGTCACTGTTGTCACTCTCTCTCCCTGTTGTCACTGTCTCTCCCTGTCGTCACTGTCATCACTTTCTCTCCCTGTCATCACTCTCTCTCCCTGTCGTCACTGTCGTCACTCTCTCTCCCTGTCATCACTGTCATCACTCTCTTTCCCTGTCATCACCGTCGTCACTCTCTCTCCCGGTCGTCACTGTCGTCACTCTCTCACCCTGTCATCACTCTCTCTCCCTGTCGTCACTGTCGTCACTCTCTCTCCATGTTATCACTGTTGTCACTGTCTCTCCCTGTCGTCACTGTCATCACTCTCTCTCCCTGTCGTCACTCTCTCTCCCTGTTGTCACTGTCATCACTCTCTCTCCCTGTCATCAATGTCGTCACTCTCTCTCCCTGTCGTCACTGTCGTCACTCTCTCTCTCTCTGTCGTAACTGTCATCACTCACTTTCCCTGTCATGACTCTCTCTCCCTATCGTTACTGTCGTCACTCTCTCTCCCTGTCATCACTGTCATCACTCTCTCTCCATTTCGTCACTCTCTCTCCCTGTCGTCACTCTCCCTTTCGACAATGTCTCTCCCTGCAGTCACTGTCATCACTCTCTCTCCCTGTCGTCACTGTCGTCACTCTCTCGCACTGTCATCACTGTTGTCACTCTCTCTCCCTGTCATCACTCTCCCTGTCATCCCTCTCTCTCCCTGTCGTCACTTTCGTCACTATCTCTCCCTGTCATCACTCTCTCTCCCTGTCGTCACTGTCTCTCCCTGTCGTCACTGTCATCACTCTATCTCCCTGTCATCTCTGTTGTCACTCTCTCTGCCTGTCATCACTGTTGTCACTCTCTCTCCATGTCGTCACTGTCATCACTCTCTCTCTCCCTGTTGTCACCGTCGTCATTCTCTCTCCCTGTCGTCACTGTCATCACTCTCTCTCTGTCGTCACTGTCATCACTCTCTCTCCCTGTCATCACTCTCTCTCCCTGTTGTCACTGTCGTCACTCTCTCTCCGTGTTGTCACTGTCGTCACTCTCTCTCCCTGTCATCACTGTCGTCACTCTCTCTCCCTGTCGTCATTCTCTCTCCCTGTCGTCACTGTCGTCACTCTCTCTCCCTGTCATCAATGTTGTCACGCTCTTTCCCTGTCATCACTGTCGTCACTCTCTCTCCCTGTCGTCACTGTCATCACTCTCTCTCTCTGTCGTCACTGTCATCACTATCTCTCCCTGTCATCACTCTCTCTCCCTGTCGTCACTCTCTCTCCCTGTCTTCACTGTCGTCACTCTCTCTCCCTGTCATCAATGTTGTCACTCTCTCTCCCTGTCATCACCGTCGTCACTCTCTCTCCCTGTCGTCACTGTCATCACTCTCTCTCCCTGTCGTCACTGTCTCTCCCTGTCGTCACTGTCATCACTCTATCTCCCTGTCATCACTGTTGTCACTCTATCTCCCTGTCATCACTGTTGTCACTCTCTCTGCCTGTCATCACTGTTGTCACTCTCTCTCCATGTCGTCACTGTCATCACTCTCTCTCTCCCTGTTGTCACCGTCGTCACTCTCTCTCCCTGTCGTCACTGTCATCACTCTCTCTCTGTCGTCACTGTCATCACTCTCTCTCCCTGTCTTCACTCTCTCTCCCTGTTGTCACTGTCGTCACTCTCTCTCCGTGTTGTCACTGTCGTCACTCTCTCTCCCTGTCATCACTGTCATCACTCTGTCTCCCTGTTGTCACTCTCTCTCCCTGTCGTCACTGTCGTCACTCTCTCTCCCTGTCATCACCGTCGTCACTCTCTCTCCCTGTTGTCACTGTCATCACTCTCTCTTTCTGTCGTCACTGTCATCACTCTCTCTCCCGGTCATCACTATTGTCATTTTCTCACCCTGTCATCACTCTCTCTCCCTGTCGTCACTCTCTCTCCATGTTATCACTGTTGTCACTCTCTCTCCCTGTCGTCACTGTCATCACTCTCTCTCCCTGTTGTCACTGTCATCACTCTCTCTCCCTGTCATCAATGTCGTCACTCTATCTCCCTGTCATCACCATCGTCACTCTCTCTCCCTGTCGTCACTGTCGTCACTATCTCTCTCTCTGTCATAACTGTCATCGCTCACTTTCCCTGTCATCACTCTCTCTCCCTGTCGTCACTGTCGTCACTCTCTCTCCCTGTCATCACTGTCATCACTCTCTCTCCCTGTCGTCACTCTCTCTCCCTGTCGTCACTGTCTCTCCCTGTCGTCACTCTCCCTGTCGACAATGTCTCTCCCTGCCGTCACTGTCATCACTCTCTCTCCCTGTCGTCACTGTCATCACTCTCTCTCCCTGTCATCACTGTCGTCACTTTCTCTCACTGTTGTCACTCTCTCTCCCTGTCATCACTCTCCCTGTCATCCCTCTCTCTCCCTGTCGTCACTGTCTCTCCCTGTCGTCACTGTCATCACTCTATCTCCCTGTCATCACTGTTGTCACTCTCTCTGCCTGTCATCACTGTTGTTACTCTCTCTCCATGTCGTCACTGTCATCACTCTCTCTCCCTATTGTCACCATCGTCACTCTCTCTCCCTGTCGTCACTGTCATCACTCTCTCTCTATCGTCACTTTCATCACTCTCTCTCCCTGTCATCACTCTCTCTCCCTGTTGTCACTGTCATCACTCTCTCTCCGTGTTGTCACTGTCGTCACTTTCTCTCCCTGTCATCACTGTCGTCACTCTCTCTCCCTGTCGTCACTCTCTCTCCCTGTCGTCACTGTCGTCACTCCCTCTCCCTGTCATCATTGTTGTCACGCTCTCTCCCTGTCATCACTGTCGTCACTCTCTCTCCCTGTCATCACTGTCATCACTCTCTCTCTCTGTCGTCACTGTCATCACTATCTCTCCTTGTCATCACTCTCTCTCCCTGTCGTCACTCTCTCTCCCTGTCGTCACTGTCGTCACTCTCTCTCCCTGTTATCAATGTTGTCACTCTCCCTCCCTGTCATCACCGTCGTCACTCTCTCTCCCTGTCGTCACTGTCATCACTCTCTCTCTCTGTCGTCACTGTCATCACTATCTCTCCCTGTCATCACTCTCTCTCCCTGTCGTCACTGTCGTCACTCTCTCTCTCCATGTCATCACTGTCTCTCCCTGTCGTCACTCTTTCTCCCTGTCGTCACTCTCTCTCCCTGTCATCAATGTCATCACTCTCTCTCTCCCTGTCGTCATTGTCGTCACTCTCTCTTCCTGTCGTCACTGTCTCTCACTGTCTTCACTCTCTCTCCCTGTCGTCACTGTGTCACTTTCTCTCCCTGTCGTCACTGATATCAATCTTTCTCCCTGTCATCGCTGTCGTCACAGTTGTCACTTTCTCTCCATGTGATCACTCTCTCTCCCTGTCGTCACTGTTGTCACTCTCTCTCCCTGTCGTCACTGTCATCACTCTCTCTCTCTGTCGTCACTGTCATCACTATCTCTCCCTGTCATCACTCTCTCTCCCTGTCGTCACTCTCTCTCCCTGTCTTCACTGTCGTCACTCTCTCTCCCTGTCATCAATGTTGTCACTCTCTCTCACTGTCATCACCGTCGTCACTCTCTCTCCCTGTCGTCACTGTCATCACTCTCTCTCCCTGTCGTCACTGTCTCTCCCTGTCGTCACTGTCATCACTCTATCTCCCTGTCATCACTGTTGTCACTCTCTCTGCCTGTCATCACTGTTGTCACTCTCTCTCCATGTCGTCACTGTCATCACTCTCTCTCTCCCTGTTGTCACCGTCGTCACTCTCTTTCCCTGTCGTCACTGTCTCTCCCTGTCGTCACTGTCATCTCTCTATCTCCCTGTCGTCACTGTCGTCACTCTCTCTCCCTGTCATCACTGTCATCACTCTCTCTCCCTGTCATCACTGTAGTCACTCTCTCTCCCTGTTGTCACTCACTCTCCCTGTCATAACTCTCCCTGTCGTCACTCTCTCTCCCTGTCATCACTGTCATCACTCTCTCTCCCTCTCATCACTGTCATCACTCTCTTTCCCTGTCATCACCGTCATCAATCTCTCTCCCGGTCGTCACTGTCGGCACTCTCTCACCCTGTCATCACTCTCTCTCCCTGTCGTCACTGTCGTCACTCTCTCTCCATGTTATCACTGTTGTCACTCTCTCTCCCTGTCGTCACTGTCATCACTCTCTCTCCCTGTCGTCACTCTCTCTCCCTGGTGTCACTGTCATCACTCTCTCTCCCTGTCATCATGTCGTCACTCTCTCTCCCTGTTGTCACTCACTCTCCCTGTCATAACTCTCCCTGTCGTCACTCTCTCTCCCTGTCATCACTGTAGTCACTCTCTCTCACTGTCATCACTTTCTCTCCCTGTCATCACTGTCGTCACTCTCTCTCCCTGTCATCACTGTCATCACTCTCTCTCCCTCTCATCACTGTCATCACTCTCTTTCCCTGTCATCACCGTCGTCACTCTCTCTCCCGGTCGTCACTGTCGTCACTCTCTCACCCTGTCATCACTCTCTCTCCCTGTTGTCACTGTTGTCACTCTCTCTCCATGTTATCACTGTTGTCACTCTCTCTCCCTGTCATCACTGTCATCACTCTCTCTCCCTGTCGTCACTCTCTCTCCCTGTTGTCACTGTCATCACTCTCTCTCCCTGTCATCAATGTCGTCACTCTCTCTCTCCCTGTCATCACTGTCATCACCATCGTCACTCTCTCTCCCTGTCGTCACTGTCGTCACTCTCTCTCTCTCTGTCGTAACTGTCATCACTCACTTTCCCTGTCATGACTCTCTCTCCCTGTCGTCACTGTCGTCACTCTCTCTCTCCCTGTCATCACTGTCATCACTCTCTCTCCATGTCGTCACTCTCTCTCCCGGTCGTCACTCTCCCTTTCGACAATGTCTCTCCCTGCCGTCACTGTCATCACTCTCTCTCCCTGTTGTCACTGTCGTCACTCTCTCTCCCTGTCATCACTGTAGTCACTCTCTCTCCCTGTTGTCACTCACTCTCCCTGTCATAACTCTCCCTGTCGTCACTCTCTCTCCCTGTCATCACTGTCATCACTCTCTCTCCCTCTCATCACTGTCATCACTCTCTTTCCCTGTCATCACCGTCATCAATCTCTCTCCCGGTCGTCACTGTCGGCACTCTCTCACCCTGTCATCACTCTCTCTCCCTGTCGTCACTGTCGTCACTCTCTCTCCATGTTATCACTGTTGTCACTCTCTCTCCCTGTCGTCACTGTCATCACTCTCTCTCCCTGTCGTCACTCTCTCTCCCTGGTGTCACTGTCATCACTCTCTCTCCCTGTCATCATGTCGTCACTCTCTCTCCCTGTTGTCACTCACTCTCCCTGTCATAACTCTCCCTGTCGTCACTCTCTCTCCCTGTCATCACTGTAGTCACTCTCTCTCACTGTCATCACTTTCTCTCCCTGTCATCACTGTCGTCACTCTCTCTCCCTGTCATCACTGTCATCACTCTCTCTCCCTCTCATCACTGTCATCACTCTCTTTCCCTGTCATCACCGTCGTCACTCTCTCTCCCGGTCGTCACTGTCGTCACTCTCTCACCCTGTCATCACTCTCTCTCCCTGTTGTCACTGTTGTCACTCTCTCTCCATGTTATCACTGTTGTCACTCTCTCTCCCTGTCATCACTGTCATCACTCTCTCTCCCTGTCGTCACTCTCTCTCCCTGTTGTCACTGTCATCACTCTCTCTCCCTGTCATCAATGTCGTCACTCTCTCTCTCCCTGTCATCACTGTCATCACCATCGTCACTCTCTCTCCCTGTCGTCACTGTCGTCACTCTCTCTCTCTCTGTCGTAACTGTCATCACTCACTTTCCCTGTCATGACTCTCTCTCCCTGTCGTCACTGTCGTCACTCTCTCTCTCCCTGTCATCACTGTCATCACTCTCTCTCCATGTCGTCACTCTCTCTCCCGGTCGTCACTCTCCCTTTCGACAATGTCTCTCCCTGCCGTCACTGTCATCACTCTCTCTCCCTGTCGTCACTGTCGTCACTCTCTCTCCCTGTTATCAATGTTGTCACTCTCCCTCCCTGTCATCACCGTCGTCACTCTCTCTCCCTGTCGTCACTGTCATCACTCTCTCTCTCTGTCGTCACTGTCATCACTATCTCTCCCTGTCATCACTCTCTCTCCCTGTCGTCACTGTCGTCACTCTCTCTCTCCATGTCATCACTGTCTCTCCCTGTCGTCACTCTTTCTCCCTGTCGTCACTCTCTCTCCCTGTCATCAATGTCATCACTCTCTCTCTCCCTGTCGTCATTGTCGTCACTCTCTCTTCCTGTCGTCACTGTCTCTCACTGTCTTCACTCTCTCTCCCTGTCGTCACTGTGTCACTTTCTCTCCCTGTCGTCACTGATATCAATCTTTCTCCCTGTCATCGCTGTCGTCACAGTTGTCACTTTCTCTCCATGTGATCACTCTCTCTCCCTGTCGTCACTGTTGTCACTCTCTCTCCCTGTCGTCACTGTCATCACTCTCTCTCTCTGTCGTCACTGTCATCACTATCTCTCCCTGTCATCACTCTCTCTCCCTGTCGTCACTCTCTCTCCCTGTCTTCACTGTCGTCACTCTCTCTCCCTGTCATCAATGTTGTCACTCTCTCTCACTGTCATCACCGTCGTCACTCTCTCTCCCTGTCGTCACTGTCATCACTCTCTCTCCCTGTCGTCACTGTCTCTCCCTGTCGTCACTGTCATCACTCTATCTCCCTGTCATCACTGTTGTCACTCTCTCTGCCTGTCATCACTGTTGTCACTCTCTCTCCATGTCGTCACTGTCATCACTCTCTCTCTCCCTGTTGTCACCGTCGTCACTCTCTTTCCCTGTCGTCACTGTCTCTCCCTGTCGTCACTGTCATCTCTCTATCTCCCTGTCGTCACTGTCGTCACTCTCTCTCCCTGTCATCACTGTCATCACTCTCTCTCCCTGTCATCACTGTAGTCACTCTCTCTCCCTGTTGTCACTCACTCTCCCTGTCATAACTCTCCCTGTCGTCACTCTCTCTCCCTGTCATCACTGTCATCACTCTCTCTCCCTCTCATCACTGTCATCACTCTCTTTCCCTGTCATCACCGTCATCAATCTCTCTCCCGGTCGTCACTGTCGGCACTCTCTCACCCTGTCATCACTCTCTCTCCCTGTCGTCACTGTCGTCACTCTCTCTCCATGTTATCACTGTTGTCACTCTCTCTCCCTGTCGTCACTGTCATCACTCTCTCTCCCTGTCGTCACTCTCTCTCCCTGGTGTCACTGTCATCACTCTCTCTCCCTGTCATCATGTCGTCACTCTCTCTCCCTGTTGTCACTCACTCTCCCTGTCATAACTCTCCCTGTCGTCACTCTCTCTCCCTGTCATCACTGTAGTCACTCTCTCTCACTGTCATCACTTTCTCTCCCTGTCATCACTGTCGTCACTCTCTCTCCCTGTCATCACTGTCATCACTCTCTCTCCCTCTCATCACTGTCATCACTCTCTTTCCCTGTCATCACCGTCGTCACTCTCTCTCCCGGTCGTCACTGTCGTCACTCTCTCACCCTGTCATCACTCTCTCTCCCTGTTGTCACTGTTGTCACTCTCTCTCCATGTTATCACTGTTGTCACTCTCTCTCCCTGTCATCACTGTCATCACTCTCTCTCCCTGTCGTCACTCTCTCTCCCTGTTGTCACTGTCATCACTCTCTCTCCCTGTCATCAATGTCGTCACTCTCTCTCTCCCTGTCATCACTGTCATCACCATCGTCACTCTCTCTCCCTGTCGTCACTGTCGTCACTCTCTCTCTCTCTGTCGTAACTGTCATCACTCACTTTCCCTGTCATGACTCTCTCTCCCTGTCGTCACTGTCGTCACTCTCTCTCTCCCTGTCATCACTGTCATCACTCTCTCTCCATGTCGTCACTCTCTCTCCCGGTCGTCACTCTCCCTTTCGACAATGTCTCTCCCTGCCGTCACTGTCATCACTCTCTCTCCCTGTTGTCACTGTCGTCACTCTCTCTCCCTGTCATCACTGTCGTCACTCTCTCTCCATGTTGTCACTCTCTCTCCCTGTCATCACTCTCCCTGTCATCTATCTCTCTCCCTGTCGTCACTGTCGTCACTATCTCTCCCTGTCATCACTCTCTCTCCCTGTCGTCACTGTCTCTCCCTGTCGTCACTGTCATCACTCTATCTCCCTGTCATCACTGTTGTCACTCTCTCTGCCTGCCATCACTGTTGTCACTCTCTCTCCATGTCGTCACTGTCATCACACTCTCTCTCCCTGTTGTCACCGTCGTCACTCTCTCTCCCTGTTGTCACTGTCATCACTCTCTCTCTGTCGTCACTGTCATCACTCTCTCTCCCTGTCATCACTCTCTCTCCCTGTTGTCACTGTCGTCACTCTCTCTCCGTGTTGTCACTGTCGTCACTCTCTCTCCCTGTCGTCACTGTCGTCACTCTCTCTCCCTGTCATCAATGTTGTCACGCTCTTTCCCTGTCATCACTGTCGTCACTCTCTCTCCCTGTCGTCACTGTCATCACTCTCTCTCTCTGTCTTCACTGTCATCACTATCTCTCCCTGTCATCACTCTCTCTCCGTGTTGTCACTGTCGTCACTCTCTCTCCCTGTCATCACTGTCATCACTCTGTCTCCCTGTTGTCACTCTCTCTCCCTGTCGTCACTGTCGTCACTCTCTCTCCCTGTCATCACCGTCGTCACTCTCTCTCCCTGTTGTCACTGTCATCACTCTCTCTTTCTGTCGTCACTGTCATCACTATCTCTCCCTGTCATCACTCTCTCTCCCTGTCGTCACTGTCGTCTCTCTCTCTCCCTGTCGTCACTGTCATCACTCTCTTTCCCTGTCATCACCGTCGTCACTCTCTCTCCCGGTCTTCACTATCGTCACTCTCTCACCCTGTCATCACTCTCTCTCCCTGTCGTCACTCTCTCTCCCTGTCGTCACTCTCTCTCCATGTTATCACTGTTGTCACTCTCTCTCCCTGTCGTCACTGTCATCACTCTCTCTCCC
This sequence comes from Pseudophryne corroboree, assembly GCF_028390025.1. Lineage (NCBI taxonomy): Eukaryota > Metazoa > Chordata > Amphibia > Anura > Myobatrachidae > Pseudophryne > Pseudophryne corroboree. Next base: position 88,737 of record NW_026970291.1, on the reverse strand, counting down.
TGTCGTCACTCTCTCTCCCTGTTGTCACTGTCATCACTCTCTCTCCCTGTCATCAATGTCGTCACTCTATCTCCCTGTCATCACCATCGTCACTCTCTCTCCCTGTCGTCACTGTCGTCACTCTCTCTCTCTCTGTCATAACTGTCATCGCTCACTTTCCCTGTCATCACTCTCTCTCCCTGTCGTCACTGTCGTCACTCTCTCTCCCTGTCATCACTGTCATCACTCTCTCTCCCTGTCGTCACTCTCTCTCCCTGTCGTCACTGTCTCTCCCTGTCGTCACTCTCCCTGTCGACAATGTCTCTCCCTGCCGTCACTGTCATCACTCTCTCTCCCTGTCGTCACTGTCATCACTCTCTCTCCCTGTCATCACTGTCGTCACTTTCTCTCACTGTTGTCACTCTCTCTCCCTGTCATCACTCTCCCTGTCATCCCTCTCTCTCCCTGTCGTCACTGTCTCTCCCTGTCGTCACTGTCATCACTCTATCTCCCTGTCATCACTGTTGTCACTCTCTCTGCCTGTCATCACTGTTGTTACTCTCTCTCCATGTCGTCACTGTCATCACTCTCTCTCTCCCTATTGTCACCGTCGTCACTCTCTCTCCCTGTCGTCACTGTCATCACTCTCTCTCTATCGTCACTTTCATCACTCTCTCTCCCTGTCATCACTCTCTCTCTCTGTTGTCACTGTCATCACTCTCTCTCCGTGTTGTCACTGTCGTCACTTTCTCTCCCTGTCATCACTGTCGTCACTCTCTCTCCCTGTCGTCACTCTCTCTCCCTGTCGTCACTGTCGTCACTCCCTCTCCCTGTCATCATTGTTGTCACACTCTCTCCCTGTCATCACTGTCGTCACTCTCTCTCCCTGTCATCACTGTCATCACTCTCTCTCTCTGTCGTCACTGTCATCACTATCTCTCCTTGTCATCACTCTCTCTCCCTGTCGTCACTCTCTCTCCCTGTCGTCACTGTCGTCACTCTCTCTCCCTGTTATCAATGTTGTCACTCTCCCTCCCTGTCATCACCGTCGTCACTCTCTCTCCTTGTCGTCACTGTCATCACTCTCTCTCTCTGTCGTCACTGTCATCACTATCTCTCCCTGTCATCACTTTCTCTCCCTGTCGTCACTGTCGTCACTCTCTCTCTCCATGTCATCACTGTCTCTCCCTGTCGTCACTCTTTCTCCCTGTCGTCACTCTCTCTCCCTGTCATCAATGTCATCACTCTCTCTCTCCCTGTCGTCATTGTCGTCACTCTCTCTTCCTGTCGTCACTGTCTCTCACTGTCTTCACTCTCTCTCCCTGTCGTCACTGTGTCACTTTCTCTCCCTGTCGTCACTGATATCAATCTTTCTCCCTGTCATCGCTGTCGTCACTGTTGTCACTTTCTCTCCATGTGATCACTCTCTCTCCCTGTCGTCACTGTTGTCACTCTCTCTCCCTGTCGTCACTGTCATCACTCTCTCTCTCTGTCGTCACTGTCATCACTATCTCTCCCTGTCATCACTCTCTCTCCCTGTCGTCACTCTCTCTCCCTGTCTTCACTGTCGTCACTCTCTCTCCCTGTCATCAATGTTGTCACTCTCTCTCACTGTCATCACCGTCGTCACTCTCTCTCCCTGTCGTCACCGTCGTCACTCTCTCTCCCTGTCGTCACTGTCTCTCCCTGTCGTCACTGTCATCTCTCTATCTCCCTGTCGTCACTGTCGTCACTCTCTCTCCCTGTCATCACTGTCATCACTCTCTCTCCCTGTCATCACTGTAGTCACTCTCTCTCCCTGTTGTCACTCACTCTCCCTGTCATAACTCTCCCTGTCGTCACTCTCTCTCCCTCTCATCACTGTCATCACTCTCTCTCCCTCTCATCACTGTCATCACTCTCTTTCCCTGTCATCACCGTCGTCAATCTCTCTCCCGGTCGTCACTGTCGGCACTCTCTCACCCTGTCATCACTCTCTCTCCCTGTCGTCACTGTCGTCACTCTCTCTCCATGTTATCACTGTTGTCACTCTCTCTCCCTGTCGTCACTGTCATCACTCTCTCTCCCTGTCGTCACTCTCTCTCCCTGTTGTCACTGTCATCACTCTCTCTCCCTGTCATCATGTCGTCACTCTCTCTCCCTGTTGTCACTCACTCTCCCTGTCATAACTCTCCCTGTCGTCACTCTCTCTCCCTGTCATCACTGTAGTCACTCTCTCTCACTGTCATCACTTTCTCTCCCTGTCATCACTGTCGTCACTCTCTCTCCCTGTCATCACTGTCATCACTCTCTCTCCCTCTCATCACTGTCATCACTCTCTTTCCCTGTCATCACCGTCGTCACTCTCTCTCCCGGTCGTCACTGTCGTCACTCTCTCACCCTGTCATCACTCTCTCTCCCTGTTGTCACTGTCGTCACTCTCTCTCCATGTTATCACTGTTGTCACTCTCTCTCCCTGTCGTCACTGTCATCACTCTCTCTCCCTGTCGTCACTCTCTCTCCCTGTTGTCACTGTCATCACTCTCTCTCCCTGTCATCAATGTCGTCACTCTCTCTCTCCCTGTCATCACTGTCATCACCATCGTCACTCTCTCTCCCTGTCGTCACTGTCGTCACTCTCTCTCTCTCTGTCGTAACTGTCATCACTCACTTTCCCTGTCATGACTCTCTCTCCCTGTCGTCACTGTCGTCACTCTCTCTCCCTGTCATCACTGTCATCACTCTCTCTCCATGTCGTCACTCTCTCTCCCTGTCGTCACTCTCCCTTTCGACAATGTCTCTCCCTGCCGTCACTGTCATCACTCTCTCTCCCTATCGTCACTGTCGTCACTCTCTCTCCCTGTCATCACTGTCGTCACTCTCTCTCCCTGTTGTCACTCTCTCTCCCTGTCATCACTCTCCCTGTCATCTCTCTCTCTCCCTGTCGTCACTGTCGTCACTATCTCTCCCTGTCATCACTCTCTCTCCCTGTCGTCACTGTCTCTCCCTGTCGTCACTGTCATCACTCTATCTCCCTGTCATCACTGTTGTCACTCTCTCTGCCTGCCATCACTGTTGTCACTCTCTCTCCATGTCGTCACTGTCATCACACTCTCTCTCCCTGTTGTCACCGTCGTCACTCTCTCTCCCTGTCGTCACTGTCATCACTCTCTCTCTGTCGTCACTGTCATCACTCTCTCTCCCTGTCATCACTCTCTCTCCCTGTTGTCACTGTCGTCACTCTCTCTCCGTGTTGTCACTGTCGTCACTCTCTCTCCCTGTCATCAATGTTGTCACGCTCTTTCCCTGTCATCACTGTCGTCACTCTCTCTCCCTGTCGTCACTGTCATCACTCTCTCTCTCTGTCTTCACTGTCATCACTATCTCTCCCTGTCATCACTCTCTCTCCCTGTCGTCACTCTCTCTCCCTGTCTTCACTGTCGTCACTCTCTCTCCCTGTCATCAATGTTGTCACTCTCTCTCCCTGTCCTCACCGTCGTCACTCTCTCTCCCTGTCGTCACTGTCTCTCCCTCTCGTCACTGTCATCACTCTATCTCCCTGTCATCACTGTTGTCACTCTCTCTGCCTGTCATCACTGTTGTCACTCTCTCTCCATGTCGTCACTGTCATCACTCTCTCTCTCCCTGTCATCACTGTCGTCACTCTCTCTCCCTGTCATCACTGTCATCACTCTCTCTCTCTGTCGTCACTGTCATCACTATCTCTCCCTGTCATCACTCTCTCTCCCTGTCGTCACTCTCTCTCCCTGTCTTCACTGTCGTCACTCTCTCTCCCTGTCATCAATGTTGTCACTTTCTCTCCCTGTCATCACCGTCGTCACTCTCTCTCCCTGTCGTTACTGTCATCACTCTCTCTCCCTGTCGTCACTGTCTCTCCCTGTCATCACTGTCATCACTCTATCTCCCTGTCATCACTGTTGTCACTCTCTCTGCCTGTCATCACTGTTGTCAATCTCTCTCCATGTCGTCACTGTCATCACTCTCTCTCTCCCTGTTGTCACCGTCGTCACTCTCTCTCCCTGTCGTCACTGTCATCACTGTCTCTCTGTCGTCACTGTCATCACTCTCTCTCCCTGTCATCACTGTCGTCACTCTCTCTCCCTGTTGTCACTCTCTCTCCCTGTCATCACTCTCCCTGTCATCTCTCTCTTTCCCTGTCGTCACTGTCGTCACTATCTCTCCCTGTCATCACTCTCTCTCCCTGTCGTCACTGTCTCTCCCTGTCGTCACTGTCATCACTCTATCTCCCTGTCATCACTGTTGTCACTCTCTCTGCCTGCCATCACTGTTGTCACTCTCTCTCCATGTCGTCACTGTCATCACACTCTCTCTCCCTGTTGTCACCGTCGTCACTCTCTCTCCCTGTCATCACTGTCATCACTCTCTCTCTGTCGTCACTGTCATCACTCTCTCTCCCTGTCATCACTCTCTCTCCCTGTTGTCACTGTCGTCACTCTCTCTCCGTGTTGTCACTGTTGTCACTCTCTCTCCCTGTCATCACTGTCGTCACTCTCTCCCCCTGTCGTCACTCTCTCTCTCTGTCGTCACTGTCATCACTATCTCTCCCTGTCATCACTCTCTCTCCCTGTCTTCACTCTCTCTCCCTGTCTTCACTGTCGTCACTCTCTCTCCCTGTCATCAATGTTGTCACTCTCTCTCCCTGTCATCACCATCGTCACTCTCTCTCCCTGTCGTCACTGTCATCACTCTCTCTCCCTGTCGTCACTGTCTCTCCCTGTCGTCACTGTCATCACTCTATCTCCCTGTCATCACTGTTGTCACTCTCTCTGCCTGTCATCACTGTTGTCACTTTCTCTCCATGTCGTCACTGTCATCACTCTCTCTCTCCCTGTTGTCACCGTCGTCACTCTCTCTCCCTGTCGTCACTGTCATCACTCTCTCTCTGTCGTCACTGTCATCACTCTCTCTCCCTGTCATCACTCTCTCTCCCTGTTGTCACTGTCGTCACTCTCTCTCCGTGTTGTCACTGTCGTCACTCTCTCTCCCTGTCATCACTGTCGTCACTCTCTCTCCCTGTCGTCACTCTCTCTCCCTGTCGTCACTGTCGTCACTCTCTCTCCCTGTCATCACCGTCGTCACTTTCTCTCCCTGTCGTCACTGTCATCACTCTCTCTCTCTGTCGTCACTGTCATCACTATCTCTCCCTGTCATCACTCTCTCTCCCTGTCGTCACTGTCGTCACTCTCTCTCCCTGTCGTCACTGTCATCACTCTCTTTCCCTGTCATCACCGTCGTCACTCTCTCTCCCGGTCGTCACTATCGTCACTCTCTCACCCTGTCATCACTCTCTCTCCCTGTCATCACTCTCTCTCCCTGTTGTCACTGTCATCACTCTCTCTCCCTGTCATCAATGTCGTCACTCTATCTCCCTGTCATCACCATCGTCACTCTCTCTCCCTGTCGTCACTGTCGTCACTCTCTCTCTCTCTGTCATAACTGTCATCGCTCACTTTCCCTGTCATCACTCTCTCTCCCTGTCGTCACTGTCGTCACTCTCTCTCCCTGTCATCACTGTCATCACTCTCTCTCCCTGTCGTCACTCTCTCTCCCTGTCGTCACTGTCTCTCGCTGTCGTCACTCTCCCTGTCGTCACTGTTTCTCCCTGTCGTCACTGTCATCACTCTCTTTCCCTGTCATCACCGTCGTCACTCTCTCTCCCGGTCGTCACTGTCGTCACTCTCTCACCCTGTCATCAATCTCTCCCCCTGTCGTCACTGTCGTCACTCTCTCTCCATGTTATCACTGTTGTCACTCTCTCTCCCTGTCGTCACTGTCATCACTCTCTCTCCCTGTCGTCACTCTCTGTCCCTGTTGTCACTGTCATCACTCTCTCTCCCTGTCATCAATGTCGTCACTCTCTCTCCCTGTCATCACTGTCATCACCATCGTCACTCTCTCTCCCTGTCGTCACTGTCGTCACTCTCTCTCTCTCTCTGTCGTAACTGTCATCACTCACTTTCCCTTTCATCACTCTCTCTCCCTGTCGTCACTGTCGGCACTCTCTCTCCCTGTCATCACTGTCATCACTCTCTCTCCCTGTCGTCACTCTCTCTCCCTGTCGTCACTGTCTCTCCCTGTCGTCACTCTCCCTGTCGACAATGTCTCTCCCTGCCATCACTGTCATTACTCTCTCTCCCTGTCGTCACTGTCGTCACTCTCTCTCCCTGTCATCACTGTCGTCACTCTCTCTCCCTGTTGTCACTGTCGTCACTCTCTCTCCCTGTCGTCACTTTCTCTCCCTGTAGTCACTGTCATCACTCTCTCTCTCCCTGTCTTCACTGTCGTCGTCACTCTCTCTCCCTGTCGTCACTGTTGTCACTCTCTCTCCCTGTCATCACTCTCTCTCCCTGTCATCACTGTCGTCACTCTCTCTCCCTGTCGTCACTCTCTCTCCCTGTCGTCACTGATTCTCCCTGTCGTCACTGTTGTCACTCTCTCTCCCTGTTGTCACTGTCTCTCCCTGTCGTCACTGTCATCACTCTCTCTCCCTGTCGTCACTGTCATCACTCTCCCTGTCGTCACTCTCTCTCCCTGTCATCACTCTCTCTCCCTGTCATCACTGTAGTTACTCTCTCTCCCTGTTGTCACTCACTCTCCCTGTCATAACTCTCCCTGTTGTCACTCTCTCTCCCTGTCGTTACTTTCTCTCCCTGTAGTCACTGTCATCACTCTCTCTCTCCCTGTCTTCACTGTCGTCGTCACTCTCTCTCCCTGTCGTCACTGTTGTCACTCTCTCTCCCTGTCATCACTCTCTCTCCCTGTCGTCACTGTCGTCACTCTCTCTCCCTGTCGTCACTCTCTCTCCCTGTCGTCACTGATTCTCCCTGTCGTCACTGTTGTCACTCTCTCTCCCTGTTGTCACTGTCTCTCCCTGTCGTCACTGTCATCACTTTCTCTGCCTGTCGTCACTGTCATCACTCTCTTTCCCTGTCATCACCGTCGTCACTCTCTATCCCGGTCGTCACTGTCGTCACTCTCTCACCCTGTCATCACTCTCTCTCCCTGTCGTCACTGTCGTCACTCTCTCTCCATGTTATCACTGTTGTCACTGTCTCTCCCTGTCGTCACTGTCATCACTCTCTCTCCCTGTCGTCACTCTCTCTCCCTGTTGTCACTGTCATCACTCTCTCTCCCTGTCATCAATGTCGTCACTCTCTCTCTCCCTGACATCATTGTCATCACCATCGTCACTCTCTCTCCCTGTCGTCACTGTCGTCACTCTCTCTCTCTCTGTCGTAACTGTCATCACTCACTTTCCCTGTCATGACTCTCTCTCCCTATCGTTACTGTCGTCACTCTCTCTCCCTGTCATCACTGTCATCACTCTCTCTCCATGTCGTCACTCTCTCTCCCTGTCGTCACTCTCCCTTTCGACAATGTCTCTCCCTGCCGTCACTGTCATCACTCTCTCTCCCTGTCGTCACTGTCGTCACTCTCTCTCCCTGTCATCACTGTCGTCACTTTCTCTCCCTGTCATCACTCTCCCTGTCATCCCTCTCTCTCCCTGTCGTCACTTTCGTCACTATCTCTCCCTGTCATCACTCTCTCTCCCTGTCGTCACTGTCTCTCCCTGTCGTCAATGTCATCACTCTATCTCCCTGTCATCACTGTTGTCACTCTCTCTGCCTGTCATCACTGTTGTCACTCTCTCTCCATGTCGTCACTGTCATCACTCTCTCTCTCCCTGTTGTCACCGTCGTCATTCTCTCTCCCTGTCGTCACTGTCATCACTCTCTCTCTGTCGTCACTGTCATCACTCTCTCTCCCTGTCATCACTCTCTCTCCCTGTTGTCACTGTCGTCACTCTCTCTCCGTGTTGTCACTGTCGTCACTCTCTCTCCCTGTCATCACTGTCGTCACTCTCTCTCCCTGTCGTCATTCTCTCTCCCTGTCGTCACTGTCGTCACTCTCTCTCCCTGTCATCAATGTTGTCACGCTCTTTCCCTGTCATCACTGTCGTCACTCTCTCCCTGTCGTCACTGTCATCACTCTCTCTCTGTCGTCACTGTCATCACTATCTCTCCCTGTCATCACTCTCTCTCCCTGTCGTCACTCTCTCTCCCTGTCTTCACTGTCGTCACTCTCTCTCCCTGTCATCAATGTTGTCACTCTCTCTCCCTGTCATCACCTTCGTCACTCTCTCTCCCTGTCGTCACTGTCATCACTCTCTCTCCCTGTCGTCACTGTCTCTCCCTGTCGTCACTGTCATCACTCTATCTCCCTGTCATCACTGTTGTCACTCTCTCTGCCTGTCATCACTGTTGTCACTCTCTCTCCATGTCGTCACTGTCATCACTCTCTCTCTCCCTGTTGTCACCGTCGTCACTCTCTCTCCCTGTCGTCACTGTCATCACTCTCTCTCTGTCGTCACTGTCATCACTCTCTCTCCCTGTCTTCACTCTCTCTCCCTGTTGTCACTGTCGTCACTCTCTCTCCGTGTTGTCACTGTCGTCACTCTCTCTCCCTGTCATCACTGTCATCACTCTGTCTCCCTGTTGTCACTCTCTCTCCCTGTCGTCACTGTCGTCACTCTCTCTCCCTGTCATCACCGTCGTCACTCTCTCTCCCTGTCGTCACTGTCATCACTCTCTCTCTGTCGTCACTGTCATCACTCTCTCTCCCTGTCTTCACTCTCTCTCCCTGTTGTCACTGTCGTCACTCTCTCTCCGTGTTGTCACTGTCGTCACTCTCTCTCCCTGTCATCACTGTCATCACTCTGTCTCCCTGTTGTCACTCTCTCTCCCTGTCGTCACTGTCGTCACTCTCTCTCCCTGTCATCACCGTCGTCACTCTCTCTCCCTGTTGTCACTGTCATCACTCTCTCTTTCTGTCGTCACTGTCATCACTATCTCTCCCTGTCATCACTCTCTCTCCCTGTCGTCACTGTCGTCTCTCTCTCTCCCTGTCGTCACTTTCATCACTCTCTTTCCCTGTCATCACCGTCGTCACTCTCTCTCCCGGTCGTCACTATCGACACTCTCTCACCCTGTCATCACTCTCTCTCCCTGTCGTCACTCTCTCTCCATGTTATCACTGTTGTCACTCTCTCTCCCTGCCGTCACTGTCATCACTCTCTCTCCCTGTCGTCACTCTCTCTCCCTGTTGTCACTGTCATCACTCTCTCTCCCTGTCATCAATGTCGTCACTCTATCTCCCTGTCATCACCATCGTCACTCTCTCTCCCTGTCGTCACTGTCGTCACTCTCTCTCTCTCTGTCATAACTGTCATCGCTCACTTTCCCTGTCATCACTCTCTCTCCCTGTCGTCACTGTCGTCACTCTCTCTCCCTGTCATCACTGTCATCACTCTCTCTCCCTGTCGTCACTCTCTCTCCCTGTCGTCACTGTCTCTCCCTGTCGTCACTCTCCCTGTCGACAATGTCTCTCCCTGCCGTCACTGTCATCACTCTCTTTCCCTGTCATCACTGTCGTCACTTTCTCTCACTGTTGTCACTCTCTCTCCCTGTCATCACTCTCCCTGTCATCCCTCTCTCTCCCTGTCGTCACTGTCTCTCCCTGTCGTCACTGTCATCACTCTATCTCCCTGTCATCACTGTTGTCACTCTCTCTGCCTGTCATCACTGTTGTTACTCTCTCTCCATGTCGTCACTGTAATCACTCTCTCTCTCCCTGTTGTCACCGTCGTCACTCTCTCTCCCTGTCGTCACTGTCATCACTCTCTCTCTATCGTCACTTTCATCACTCTCTCTCCCTGTCATCACTCTCTCTCCCTGTTGTCACTGTCATCACTCTCTCTCCGTGTTGTCACTGTCGTCACTTTCTCTCCCTGTCATCACTGTCGTCACTCTCTCTCCCTGTCGTCACTCTCTCTCCCTGTCGTCACTGTCGTCACTCCCTCTCCCTGTCATCATTGTTGTCACACTCTCTCCCTGTCATCACTGTCGTCACTCTCTCTCCCTGTCATCACTGTCATCACTCTCTCTCTCTGTCGTCACTGTCATCACTATCTCTCCCTGTCATCACTCTCTCTCCCTGTCGTCACTCTCTCCCTGTCGTCACTGTCGTCACTCTCTCTCTCCATGTCATCACTGTCTCTCCCTGTCGTCACTCTTTCTCCCTGTCGTCACTCTCTCTCCCTGTCATCAATGTCATCACTCTCTCTCTCCCTGTCGTCATTGTCGTCACTCTCTCTTCCTGTCGTCACTGTCTCTCACTGTCTTCACTCTCTCTCCCTTTCGTCACTGTGTCACTTTCTCTCCCTGTCGTCACTGATATCAATCTCTCTCCCTGTCATCGCTGTCGTCACTGTCGTCACTTTCTCTCCATGTGATCACTCTCTCTCCCTGTCGTCACTGTTTTCACTCTCTCTCCCTGTCGTCACTGTCATCACTCTCTCTCTCTGTCGTCACTGTCATCACTATCTCTCCCTGTCATTACTCTCTCTCCCTGTCTTCACTGTCGTCACTCTCTCTCCTGTCATCAATGTTGTCACTCTCTCTCCCTGTCATCACCGTCGTCACTCTCTCTCCCTGTCGTCACTGTCATCACTCTCTCTCCCTGTCGTCACTGTCTCTCCCTGTCGTCACTGTCATCACTCTATCTCCCTGTCATCACTGTTGTCACTCTCTCTGCCTGTCATCACTGTTGTCACTCTCTCTCCATGTCGTCACTGTCATCACTCTCTCTCTCCCTGTTGTCACCGTCGTCACTCTCTCTCCCTGTCGTCACTGTCATCACTCTCTCTCTGTCGTCACTGTCATCACTCTCTCTCCCTGTCATCACTCTCTCTCCCTGTTGTCACTGTCGTCACTCTCTCTCCGTGTTGTCACTGTCGTCACTCTCTCTCCCTGTCATCACTGTCGTCACTCTCTCTCCCTGTTGTCACTCTCTCTCCCTGTCGTCACTGTCGTCACTCTCTCTCCCGGTCATCACCGTCGTCACTCTCTCTCCCTGTCGTCACTGTCATTACTCTCTCTCTCTGTCGTCACTGTCATCACTATCTCTCCCTGTCATCACTCTCTCTCTCCATGTCATCACTGTCTCTCCCTGTCGTCACTCTTTCTCCCTGTCGTCACTCTCTCTCCCTGTCATCAATGTCATCACTCTCTCTCTCCCTGTCATCACCGTCGTCACTCTCTCTCCCTGTCGTCACTGTCATCACTCTATCTCTCTGTCGTCACTGTCATCACTATCTCTACCTGTCATAACTCTCTCTCCCTGTCGTCACTGTCGTCACTCTCTCTCCCTGTTGTCACTCTCTCTCCCTGTCGTCACTATCGTCACTCTCTCTCCCTGTCATCACCGTCGTCACTCTCTCTCCCTGTCGTCACTGTCATCACTCTCTCTCTCTGTCGTCACTGTCATCACTATCTCTCCCTGTCATCACTCTCTCTCCCTGTCGTCACTGTCGTCACTCTCTCTCCCTGTCGTCACTGTCATCACTCTCTTTCCCTGTCATCACCGTCGTCACTCTCTCTCCCGGTCATCACTATCGTCACTCTCTCACCCTGTCATCACTCTCTCTCCCTGTCGTCACTCTCTCTCCATGTTATCACTGTTGTCACTCTCTCTCCCTGTCGTCACTGTCATCACTCTCTCTCCCTGTCGTCACTCTCTCTCCCTGTTGTCACTGTCATCACTCTCTCTCCCTGTCATCAATGTCGTCACTCTTTCTCCCTGTCATCACCATCGTCACTCTCTCTCCCTGTCGTCACTGTCGTCACTCTCTCTCTCTGTCATAACTGTCATCGCTCACTTTCCCTGTCATCACTCTCTCTCCCTGTCGTCACTGTCGTCACTCTCTCTCTCTGTCATCACTGTCATCACTCTCTCTCCCTGTCGTCACTCTCTCTCCCTGTCATCACTGTCTCTCCGTGTCGTCACTCTCCCTGTCGACAATGGGGTATATTTACTAAGGTCCCGATTTTGACCGAGATGCCGTTTTTTCATCAAAGTGTCATCTCGGTAATTTACTAAGCAATAATCACGGCAGTGATGAGGGCATTCGTAATTTTTTGGAAGTCCAACAGAAAAAATTACGAATGAATACACCATCGGTCAAAACGCGGCTGTTTAAGTATGAATCTCGGTAATTTACTAATAAGTGCAAAGCAAAAAACAAACAAACACTGCCGTGCAAAATTACAACTCGTAAAAAAGTGCTAAAAAAAAACAGACCTGCTTTTTTTTACCGTGATTGTATAGGCATGCACGGATCCATGAGATCCGTGCATGTATATCAGTGGGAAGGGGTGGGAAAGTGATTATTTTCTAAAAAAAAATTGCGTGGGGTCCCCCCTCCTAAGCATAACCAGCCTCGGGCTCTTTGAGCCGATCCTGGTTGCAGAAATATGGGGAAAAAAATGACAGGGGTTCCCCCATATTTAAGCAACCAGCATCGGGCTCTGCGCCTGGTCCTGGTTCCAAAAATACGGGGGACAAAAAGAGTAGGGGTCCCCCGTATTTTTAAAACCAGCACCGGGCTCCACTAGCTGGACAGATAATGCCACAGCCGGGGGTCACTTTTATATAGTGCGCTGCGGCCGTGGCATCAAAAATCCAACTAGTCACCCCTGGCCGGGGTACCCTGGGGGAGTGGGGACCCCTTCAATCAAGGGGTCCCCCCCCCAGCCACCCAAGGGCCAGGGGTGAAGCCCGAGGCTGTCCCCCCCCATCCAATGGGCTGCGGATGGGGGGGCTGATAGCCTTTGTTGTAAATGAAAAGATATTGTTTTTAGTAGCAGTACTACAAGGCCCAGCAAGCCTCCCCCGCATGCTGGTACTTGGAGAACCACAAGTACCAGCATGCGGCGGAAAAACGGGCCCGCTGGTACCTGTAGTACTACTACTAAAAAAAATACCCAAAAAAAGACAAGACACACACACCGTGAAAGTAAAGATTTATTACATACATGCACACAAACATACATACATACTTACCTTATGTTCACACGAGGGTCTGTCCTCTTCTCCAGTAGAATCCAAGGGGTACCTGTTGAATAAATTCTACTCACCAGATCCCGTGTCCCAGGGTCCTCGGGGCAACCATTTGTAATCCAGGTACTTGAATAAAATAAGAAAACGGAAAGCCGAGCCACGAACTGAAAGGGGCCCCATGTTTTCACATGGGACTCCTTTCCCCGAATGCCAGAAACCCACTCTGACTGATGTCTAAGTGGGTTTCTTCAGCCAATCAGGGAGTGCCACGTTGTAGCACTCTCCTGATCGGCTGTGTGCTCCTGTACTGAGTGACAGGCGGCACACGGCAGTGTTACAATGGAGCGCCTATGCGCTCCATTGTAACCAATGGTGGGAACTTTCTGCTCAGCGGTGACGTCACTTTAGGTCAACCGCAGGGCAGAAAGTTCCCACCATTGGTTACAATGGAGCGCATAGGCGCTACATTGTAACACTGCCGTGTGCCGCCTGTCACTCAGTACAGGAGCACACAGACGATCAGGAGAGTGCTACAACGTGGCGCTCCCTGATTGGCTGAAGAAACCCACTCAGACAGAAGTCAGAGTGGGTTTCTGGCATTCGGGGAAAGGAGTCCCATGTGAAAACATGGGGCCCCTTTCAGTTCGTGGCTCGGCTTTCCGTTTTCTTATTTTATGCAAGTACCTGGATTACAAATGGTTGCCCCGAGGACCCTGGGACCCGGGATCTGGTGAGTAGAATTTATTCAACAGGTACCCCTTGGATTCTACTGGAGAAGAGGACAGACCCTCGTGTGAACATAAGGTAAGTATGTATGTATGTTTGTGTGCATGTATGTAATAAATCTTTACTTTTACGGTGTGTGTGTCTTGTGTTTTTTTGGGTATTTTTTTAGTAATAGTACTACAGGTACCAGCAGGCCCGTTTTTCCGCCGCATGCTGGTACTTGTGGTTCTCCAAGTACAAGCATGCGGGGGAGGCTTGCTGGGCCCTTGTAGTACTGCTACTAAAAACAATATCAATCACTTTTCACAAAGGCTATCAGCCCCCCATCCGCAGCCCATTGGATGGGGGGGACAGCCTCGGGCTTCACCCCTGGCCCTTGGGTGGCTGGGGGGGGGGCCCTTGATTGAAGGGGTCCCCACTCCCCCAGGGTACCCCGGCCAGGGGTGACTAGTTGGATTTTTGATGCCACGGCCGCAGGGCACTATATCAAAGTGACCCCCGGCTGTGGCATTATCTGTCCAGCTAGTGGAGCCCGGTGCTGGTTTTAAAAATACGGGGGTCCCCTACTCTTTTTGTCCCCCGTATTTTTGGAACCAGGACCAGGCGCAGAGCCCGATGCTGGTTGCTTAAATATGGGGGAACCCCTGTCAATTTTTTCCCCATATTTCTGCAACCAGGATCGGCTCAAAGAGCCCGAGGCTGGTTATGCTTAGGAGAGGGGACCCCACGCAATTTTTTGGGGGGATTTACAGTGTTTAATTTAAAAAAAAAAAAAAAAAAAAATGAACCCCAGCACGGATCACACAGATCCGGCCGAGATTCATTGTAAAAAAGTCGGCAGTGTTTTGCTAATCACTGCCGTAAAAAACGGAAAAAAAAAACGAATGACATCGACATCGGAAAACCCGAAAAGGCAAAATACGGCAGCTTAGTAAATCCATCGTAACAAATTCAAAAAGTTGCAGTTTTACACTTTCGATGTAATTCGTGATTATTCTCCCACCAAATCGGGAGAATTACTAATCTTAGTAAATTTACCCCAATGTCTCTCCCTGCCGTCACTGTCATCACTCTCTCTCCCTGTCGTCACTGTCGTCACTCTCTCTCCCTGTCATCACTGTCGTCACTTTCTCTCCCTGTTGTCACTCTCTCTCCCTGTCATCACTCTCCCTGTCATCCCTCTCTCTCCCTGTCATCACTGTCTCTCCCTGTCGTCACTGTCATCACTCTATCTCCCTGTCATCACTGTTGTCACTCTCTCTGCCTGTCATCACTGTTGTTACTCTCTCTCCATGTCGTCATTGTCATCACTCTCTCTCTCCCAGTTGTCACCGTCGTCACTCTCTCTCCCTGTCGTCACTGTCATCACTCTCTCTCTGTCGTCACTTTCATCACTCTCTCTCCCTGTCATCACTCTCTCTCCCTGTTGTCACTGTCATCACTCTCTCTCCGTGTTGTCACTGTCGTCACTTTCTCTCCCTGTCATCACTGTCGTCACTCTCTCTCCCTGTCGTCACTCTCTCTCCCTGTCGTCACTGTCGTCACTCCCTCTCCCTGTCATCATTGTTGTCACGCTCTCTCCCTGTCATCACTGTCGTCACTCTCTCTCCCTGTCGTCACTGTCATCACTCTCTCTCTCTGTCGTCACTGTCATCACTATCTCTCCCTGTCATCACTCTCTCTCCCTGTCGTCACTCTCTCTCCCTGTCGTCACTGTCGTCACTCTCTCTCCCTGTCATCAATGTTGTCACTCTCTCTCCCTGTCATCACCGTCGTCACTCTCTCTCCCTGTCATCATTGTTGTCACGCTCTCTCCCTGTCATCACTGTCGTCACTCTCTCTCCCTGTCGTCACTGTCATCACTCTCTCTCTCTGTCGTCACTGTCATCACTATCTCTCCCTGTCATCACTCTCTCTCCCTGTCGTCACTGTCGTCACTCTCTCTCTCCATGTCATCACTGTCTCTCCCTGTCGTCACTCTTTCTCCCTGTCGTCACTCCCTCTCCCCGTCATCAATGTCATCACTCTCTCTCTCCCTGTCGTCATTGTCGTCACTCTCTCTTCCTGTCGTCACTGTCTCTCACTGTCTTCACTCTCTCTCCCTGTCGTCACTGTGTCACTTTCTCTCCCTGTCGTCACTGTCATCAATCTCTCTCCCTGTCATCGCTGTCGTCACTGTCGTCACTTTCTCTCCATGTGATCACTCTCTCTCCCTGTCGTCACTGTTGTCACTCTCTCTCCCTGTCATCACTGTCTTCACTCTCCCTGTCATCGCTGTCGTCACTCTCTCCCTGTCGTCACATCATCACTCTCTCTCCCTGACGTCACTGTCATCACTATCTCTCCCTGTCATCCCTCTCTCTCCCTGTCGTCACTGTTGTCACTATCTCTCCCTGTCATCACTCTCTCTCCCTGTCGTCACTGTCTCTCCCTGTCGTCACTGTCATCACTCTATCTCCCTGTCATCACTGTTGTCACTCTCTCTCCCTGTCATCACTATTGTCACTCTCTCTCCATGTCGTCACTGTCATCACTCTCTCTCCCTGTTGTCATCGTCGTTACTCTCTCTCCCTGTCGTCACTGTCATCACTCTCTCTCTGTCGTCACTGTCATCACTCTCTCTCCCTGTCATCACTCTCTCTCCCTGTTGTCACTGTCGTCACTCTCTCTCCGTGTTGTCACTGTCGTCACTCTCTCTCCCTGTCATCACTGTCGTTACTCTCTCTCCCTGTCGTCACTCTCTCTCCCTGTAGTCACTGTCGTCACTCTCTCTCCCTGTCATCAATGTTGTCACTCTCTCTCCCTGTCATCACTGTCGTCACTCTCTCTCCATGTCATCACCGTCGTCACTCTCTCTCCCTGTCGTCACTGTCATCACTCTCTCTCTCTGGGGGAAATTTACTAAGCTCCCGATTTTGACTGAGATGCCGTTTTTTCATCAAAGTGTCATCTCGGTAATTTACTAAGCAATAATCACGGCAGTGATGAGGGCATTCGTAATTTTTTGCAAGTCCAAGAAAAAAATTACGAATGAATACACCATCGGTCAAAACGCAGCAGTTTAAGTATGAATCTCGGTAATTTACTAAGAAGTGCAAAGCAAAAAAAAAACAAACACTGCCGTGAAAAATTACAACTCGTAAAAAAGTGCTAAAAAAAAACAGACCTGCTTTTTTTTTTCGTGATTGGATAGGCATGCAGGGATCCATGAGATCCGTGCATGTATATCAGTGGAAAGGGGTGGGAAAGTTGTTATTTTATTAAAAAAAATTGCGTGGGGTCCCCCCTCCTAAGCATAACCAGCCTCGGGCTCTTTGAGCCGATCCTGGTTGCAGAAATATGGGGGAAAAATTGACAGGGGTTCCCCCATATTTAAGCAACCAGCATCGGGCTCTGCGCCTGGTCCTGGTTCCAAAAATACGGGGGACAAAAAGAGTAGGGGTCCCCCGTATTTTTAAAACCAGCACCGGGCTCCACTAGCTGGACAGATAATGCCACAGCCGGGGGTCACTTTGATATAGTGCCCTGCGGCCGTGGCATCAAAAATCCAACTAGTCACCCCTGGCCGGGGTACCCTGGGGGAGTGGGGACCTCTTCAATCAAGGGGTCCCCCCCCCCAGCCACCCAAGGGCCAGGGGTGAAGCCCGAGGCTGTCCCCCCCCCCATCCAATGGGCTGCGGATGGGGAGGCTGATAGCCTTTTGTGATAATGAAAAGATATTGTTTTTAGTAGCAGTACTACAAGGCCCAGCAAGCCTCCCCCGCATGCTGGTACTTGGAGAACCACAAGTACCAGCATGCGACGGAAAAACGGGCCCGCTGGTACCTGTAGTACTACTACTAAAAAAATACCCAAAAAAACACAAGACACACACACCGTGAAAGTAAAGATTTATTACATACATGCACACAAACATACATACATACTTACCTTATGTTCACACGCCAGTCGGTCCTCTTCTCCAGTAGAATCCAAGGGGTACCTGTTGAATAAATTCTACTCACCAGATCGCGGGTCCCAGGGTCCTCGGGGCATCCATTTGTAATCCACGTACTTGCATAAAATAATAAAACGGAAAGCCGAGCCACGAACTGAAAGGGGCCCCATGTTTTCACATGGGACTCCTTTCCCTGAATGCCAGAAACCCACTCTGACTGATGTCTAAGTGGGTTTCTTCAGCCAATCAGGGAGTGCTACGTTGTAGCACTCTCCTGATCGGCTGTGTGCTCCTGTACTGAGTGACAGGCGGCACACGGCAGTGTTACAATGTAGCGCCTATGCGCTCCATTGTAACCAATGGTGGGAACTTTCTGCCCTGCGGTTGACCTAAAGTGACGTCACCGCTGAGCAGAAAGTTCCCACCATTGGTTACAATGGAGCGCATAGGCGCTACATTGTAACACTGCCGTGTGCCGCCTGTCACTCAGTACAGGAGCACACAGCCGATCAGGAGAGTGCTACAACGTGGCACTCCCTGATTGGCTGAAGAAACCCACTTAGACATCAGTCAGAGTGGGTTTCTGGCAGTCGGGAAAAGGGGATCCATGTGCAAACATGGGTCCCCTTTTAGTGCGTGGCTCGGGTGTCCGTTTTGTTATTTTTTTCAAGTACGTGGATTACACCTGGATTCCCCGAGGACCCTGGACCCCTGGATCTCGTGAGTATAATTTCTTCAACAGGTACCCCTTGGATTCTACTGGAGAAGAGGACCGACCTGCGTGGGAACATAAGGTAAGTATGTATGTATGTATGTGTGTATGTATGTAATAAAATTATACTTTCACGGTGTGTGTGTCTTGTGTTTTTTTGGGTATTTTTTTAGTAGTAGTACTACAGGTACCAGCGGACCCGTTTTTCCGCCGCATGCTGGTACTTGTGGTTCTCCAAGTACCAGCATGCGGGGGAGGCTTGCTGGGACTTGTAGTACTGCTACTAAAAACAATATCTTTTCTTTTACAACAAAGGCTATCAGCCCCCCCATCCGCAGCCCATTGGATGGGGGGGACAGCCTCGGGCTTCACCCCTGGCCCTTGGGTGGCTGGGGGGGGACCCCTTGATTGAAGGGGTCCCCACTCCCCCAGGGTACCCCGGCCAGGGGTGACTAGTTGGATTTTTGATGCCACGGCCGCAGGGCACTATATAAAAGTGACCCCCGGCTGTGGCATTATCTGTCCAGCTAGTGGAGCCCGGTGCTGGTTTTAAAAATACGGGGGACCCCTACTCTTTTTGTCCCCCGTATTTTTGGAACCAGGACCAGGCGCAGAGCCCGATGCTGGTTGCTTAAATATGGGGGAACCCCTGTCATTGTTTTTCCCATATTTCGGCAACCAGGATCGGCTCAAAGAGCCCGAGGCTGGTTATGCTTAGGAGGGGGAACCCCATGCAATTTTTTAAAAAATATTTGACAGTGTTTAATTTTAAAAAAACAAAAAAAATGAACCCCAGCACGGATCACACAGATCCGGCCGAGATTCATTGTAAAAAAGTCGGCAGTGTTTTGCTAATCACTGCCGTAAAAATAGAAAAAAACCCACGAATGACATCGACATCGGAACAAAAGAAAAACCCGAATACGACAGCTTAGTAAATTAGTCGTAATCAATTCAAAAAGTTGCAGTTTTACACTTTCGATGTCATTCGTGATTGAACTTTGACCTGAAACGGGAAAATACGAATCTTAGTAAATTTACCCCTCTGTCGTCACTGTCATCACTATCTCTCCCTGTCATCACTCTCTCTCCCTGTCGTCACTGTCGTCACTCCCTCTCCCTGTCGTCACTCTCTCTCCCTGTCGTCACTGTCGTCACTCTCTCTCTCCATGTCATCACTGTCTCTCCCTGTCGTCACTCTCTCTCACTGTCATCACTCTCTCTCCCTGTCATCAATGTCATCACTCTCTCTCTCCCTGTCGTCATTGTCGTCACTCTCTCTCCCTGTCGTCACTGTCTCTCACTGTCTTCAACGTCGTCACTCTCTCTCCCTGTCGTCACTGTCGTCACTTTCTCTCCCTGTCGTCACTGTCATCAATCTCTCTCCCTGTCATCACTGTCGTCACTCTCTCTCCCTGTCGTCACTGTCGTCACTCTCTCTCCCTGTGATCACTCTCTCTCCCTGTCGTCACTCTCTCTCCCTGTCGTCACTGTCGTCACTCCCTCGCCCTGTCATCATTGTTGTCACGCTCTCTCCCTGTCATCACTGTCGTCACTCTCTCTCCCTGTCGTCACTGTCATCACTCTCTCTCTCTGTCGTCACTGTCATCACTATCTCTCCCTGTCATCACTCTCTCTCCCTGTCGTCACTCTCTCTCCCTGTCGTCACTGTCGTCACTCTCTCTCCCTGTCATCAATGTTGTCACTCTCTCTCCCTGTCATCACCGTCGTCACTCTCTCTCCCTGTCGTCACTGTCATCACTATCTCTCCCTGTCATCACTCTCTCTCCCTGTCGTCACTGTCGTCACTCTCTCTCTCCATGTCATCACTGTCTCTCCCTGTCGTCACTCTTTCTCCCTGTCGTCACTCTCTCTCCCCGTCATCAATGTCATCACTCTCTCTCTCCCTGTCGTCATTGTCGTCACTCTCTCTTCCTGTCGTCACTGTCTCTCACTGTCTTCACTCTCTCTCCCTGTCGTCACTGTGTCACTTTCTCTCCCTGTCGTCACTGTCATCAATCTCTCTCCCTGTCATCGCTGTCGTCACTGTCGTCACTTTCTCTCCATGTGATCACTCTCTCTCCCTGTCGTCACTGTTGTCACTCTCTCTCCCTGTCATCACTGTCTTCACTCTCCCTGTCATCGCTGTCGTCACTCTCTCCCTGTCGTCACATCATCACTCTCTCTCCCTGACGTCACTGTCGTCACTATCTCTCCCTGTCATCCCTCTCTCTCCCTGTCGTCACTGTTGTCACTATCTCTCCCTGTCATCACTCTCTCTCCCTGTCGTCACTGTCTCTCCCTGTCGTCACTGTCATCACTCTATCTCCCTGTCATCACTGTTGTCACTCTCTCTCCCTGTCATCACTATTGTCACTCTCTCTCCATGTCGTCACTGTCATCACTCTCTCTCCCTGTCGTCACCGTCGTTACTCTCTCTCCCTGTCGTCACTGTCATCACTCTCTCTCTGTCGTCACTGTCATCACTCTCTCTCCCTGTCGTCACTCTCTCTCCCTGTCATCACTGTCGTCACTCTCTCTCCCTGTGATCACTCTCTCTCCCTGTCGTCACTGTTGTCATTCTCTCTCCCTGTCATCACTGTCTTCACACTCCCTGTCATCACTGTCGTCACTCTATCTCCCTGTCATCACTGTTGTCACTCTCTCTGCCTGTCATCACTGTTGTCACTCTCTCTCCATGTCGTCACTGTCATCACTCTCTCTCTCCCTGTTGTCACCGTCGTCACTCTCTCTCCCTGTCGTCACTGTCATCACTCTCTCTCTGTCGTCACTGTCATCACTCTCTCTCCCTGTCATCACTCTCTCTCCCTGTTGTCACTGTCGTCACTCTCTCTCCGTGTTGTCACTGTCGTCACTCTCTCCCTGTCATCACTGTCGTCACTCTCTCTCCCTGTCGTCACTCTCTCTCCCTGTCGTCACTTCTCTCCCTGTCATCAATGTTGTCACGCTCTTTCCCTGTCATCACTGTCGTCACTCTCTCTCCCTGTCGTCACTGTCATCACTATCTCTCTCTCTGTCGTCACTGTCATCACTATCTCTCCCTGTCGTCACTCTCTCTCCCTGTCGTCACTGTCGTCACTCTCTCTCCCTGTCATCAATGTTGTCACTCTCTCTCCTTGTCATCACCGTCGTCACTCTCTCTCCCTGTCGTCACTGTCATCACTCTCTCTCTCTGTCGTCACTGTCATCACTATCTCTCCCTGTCATCACTCTCTCTCCCTGTCGTCACTGTCATCACTCTCTTTCCCTGTCGTCACTGTCATCACTCTCTTTCCCTGTCATCACCGTCGTCACTCTCTCTCTCCCGGTCGTCACTGTCGTCACTCTCTCTCCATGTTATCACTGTTGTCACTCTCTCTCCCTGTCGTCACTGTCATCACTCTCTCTCCCTGTCGTCACTCTCTCTCCCTGTTGTCACTGTCATCACTCTCTCTCCCTATCATCAATGTCGTCACTCTATCTCCCTGTCATCACCATCGTCACTCTCTCTCCCTGTCGTCACTGTCGTCACTCTCTCTCTCTGTCATAACTGTCATCGCTCACTCTCCCTGTCATCACTCTTTCTACCTGTCGTCACTGTCATCACTCTCTCTCCCTGTCATCACTGTCATCACTCTCTCTCCCTGTCGTCACTCTCTCTCCCTGTCGTCACTGTCTCTCCCTGTCGTCACTCTCCCTGTCGACAATGTCTCTCCCTGCCGTCACTGTCATCACTCTCTCTCCTGTCGTCACTCTCTCTCCCTGTCATCACTGTCGTCACTCTCTCTCCATGTCATCACTGTCTCTCCCTGTCGTCACTCTTTCTCCCTGTCGTCACTCTCTCTCCCTGTCATCAATGTCATCACTCTCTCTCTCCCTGTCATCACCGTCATCACTCTCTCTCCCTGTCGTCACTGTCATCACTCTCTCTCTCTGTCGTCACTGTCATCACTCTCTCTCCCTGTCATCACTCTCTCTCCCTGTCGTCACTGTCGTCACTCTCTCTCCCTGTTGTCACTCTCTCTCCCTGTCGTCACTGTCGTCACTCTCTCTCCCTGTCATCACCGTCGTCACTCTCTCTCCCTGTCGTCACTGTCATCACTCTCTCTCTCTGTTGTCACTGTCATCACTATCTCTCCCTGTCATCACTCTCTCTCCCTGTCGTCACTGTCATCACTCTCTCTCCCTGTCGTCACTGTCATCACTCTCTTTCCCTGTCATCACCGTCGTCACTCTCTCTCCCGGTCGTCACTATCGTCACTCTCTCACCCTGTCATCACTCTCTCTCCCTGTCGTCACTCTCTCTCCATGTTATCACTGTTGTCACTCTCTCTCCCTGTCGTCACTGTCATCACTCTCTCTCCCTGTCGTCACTCTCTCTCCATGTTGTCACTGTCATCACTCTCTCTCCCTGTCATCAATGTCGTCACTCTATCTCCCTGTCATCACCATCGTCACTCTCTCTCCCTGTCGTCACTGTCGTCACTCTCTCTCTCTGTCATAACTGTCATCGCTCACTTTCCCTGTCATCACTCTCTCTCCCTGTCGTTACTGTCGTCACTTTCTCTCCCTGTCATCACTGTCATCACTCTCTCTCCCTGTCGTCACTGTCGTCACTCTCTCTCCCTGTTGTCACTCTCTCTCCCTGTCGTCACTGTCGTCACTCTCTCTCCCTGTCATCACCGTCGTCACTCTCTCTCCCTGTCGTCACTGTCATCACTCTCTCTCTCTGTTGTCACTGTCATCACTATCTCTCCCTGTCATCACTCTCTCTCCCTGTCGTCACTGTCATCACTCTCTCTCCCTGTCGTCACTGTCATCACTCTCTTTCCCTGTCATCACCGTCGTCACTCTCTCTCCCGGTCGTCACTATCGTCACTCTCTCACCCTGTCATCACTCTCTCTCCCTTTCGTCACTCTCTCTCCATGTTATCACTGTTGTCACTCTCTCTCCCTGTCGTCACTGTCATCACTCTCTCTCCCTGTCGTCACTCTCTCTCCATGTTGTCACTGTCATCACTCTCTCTCCCTGTCATCAATGTCGTCACTCTATCTCCCTGTCATCACCATCGTCACTCTCTCTCCCTGTCGTCACTGTCGTCACTCTCTCTCTCTGTCATAACTGTCATCGCTCACTTTCCCTGTCATCACTCTCTCTCCCTGTCGTCACTGTCGTCACTTTCTCTCCCTGTCATCACTGTCATCACTCTCTCTCCCTGTCGTCACTCTCTCTCCCTGTCGTCACTGTCGTCACTCTCTCTCTCCATGTCATCACTGTCTCTCCCTGTCGTCACTCTTTCTCCCTGTCGTCACTCCCTCTCCCCGTCATCAATGTCATCACTCTCTCTCTCCCTGTCGTCATTGTCGTCACTCTCTCTTCCTGTCGTCACTGTCTCTCACTGTCTTCACTCTCTCTCCCTGTCGTCACTGTGTCACTTTCTCTCCCTGTCGTCACTGTCATCAATCTCTCTCCCTGTCATCGCTGTCGTCACTGTCGTCACTTTCTCTCCATGTGATCACTCTCTCTCCCTGTCGTCACTGTTGTCACTCTCTCTCCCTGTCATCACTGTCTTCACTCTCCCTGTCATCGCTGTCGTCACTCTCTCCCTGTCGTCACATCATCACTCTCTCTCCCTGACGTCACTGTCGTCACTATCTCTCCCTGTCATCCCTCTCTCTCCCTGTCGTCACTGTTGTCACTATCTCTCCCTGTCATCACTCTCTCTCCCTGTCGTCACTGTCTCTCCCTGTCGTCACTGTCATCACTCTATCTCCCTGTCATCACTGTTGTCACTCTCTCTCCCTGTCATCACTATTGTCACTCTCTCTCCATGTCGTCACTGTCATCACTCTCTCTCCCTGTCGTCATCGTCGTTACTCTCTCTCCCTGTCGTCACTGTCATCACTCTCTCTCTGTCGTCACTGTCATCACTCTCTCTCCCTGTCATCACTCTCTCTCCCTGTTGTCACTGTCGTCACTCTCTCTCCGTGTTGTCACTGTCGTCACTCTCTCTCCCTGTCATCACTGTCGTTACTCTCTCTCCCTGTCGTCACTCTCTCTCCCTGTAGTCACTGTCGTCACTCTCTCTCCCTGTCATCAATGTTGTCACTCTCTCTCCCTGTCATCACTGTCGTCACTCTCTCTCCATGTCATCACCGTCGTCACTCTCTCTCCCTGTCGTCACTGTCATCACTCTCTCTCTCTGGGGGAAATTTATTAAGCTCCCGATTTTGACCGAGATGCCGTTTTTTCATCAAAGTGTCATCTCGGTAATTTACTAAGCAATAATCACGGCAGTGATGAGGGCATTCGTAATTTTTTGCAAGTCCAAGAAAAAAATTACGAATGAATACACCATCGGTCAAAACGCAGCTGTTTAAGTATGAATCTCGGTAATTTACTAAGAAGTGCAAAGCAAAAAAAAAACAAACACTGCCGTGAAAAATTACAACTCGTAAAAAAGTGCTAAAAAAAACAGACCTGCTTTTTTTTCCCGTGATTGGATAGGCATGCAGGGATCCATGAGATCCGTGCATGTATATCAGTGGAAAGGGGTGGGAAAGTTGTTATTTTATTAAAAAAAATTGCGTGGGGTCCCCCCTCCTAAGCATAACCAGCCTCGGGCTCTTTGAGCCGATCCTGGTTGCAGAAATATGGGGGAAAAATTGACAGGGGTTCCCCCATATTTAAGCAACCAGCATCGGGCTCTGCGCCTGGTCCTGGTTCCAAAAATACGGGGGACAAAAAGAGTAGGGGTCCCCCGTATTTTTAAAACCAGCACCGGGCTCCACTAGCTGGACAGATAATGCCACAGCCGGGGGTCACTTTGATATAGTGCCCTGCGGCCGTGGCATCAAAAATCCAACTAGTCACCCCTGGCCGGGGTACCCTGGGGGAGTGGGGACCTCTTCAATCAAGGGGTCCCCCCCCCAGCCACCCAAGGGCCAGGGGTGAAGCCCGAGGCTGTCCCCCCCCATCCAATGGGCTGCGGATGGGGAGGCTGATAGCCTTTTGTGATAATGAAAAGATATTGTTTTTAGTAGCAGTACTACAAGGCCCAGCAAGCCTCCCCCGCATGCTGGTACTTGGAGAACCACAAGTACCAGCATGCGACGGAAAAACGGGCCCGCTGGTACCTGTAGTACTACTACTAAAAAAATACCCAAAAAAACACAAGACACACACACCGTGAAAGTAAAGATTTATTACATACATGCACACAAACATACATACATACTTACCTTATGTTCACACGCCAGTCGGTCCTCTTCTCCAGTAGAATCCAAGGGGTACCTGTTGAATAAATTCTACTCACCAGATCGCGGGTCCCAGGGTCCTCGGGGCATCCATTTGTAATCCACGTACTTGCATAAAATAAGAAAACGGAAAGCCGAGCCACGAACTGAAAGGGGCCCCATGTTTTCACATGGGACTCCTTTCCCTGAATGCCAGAAACCCACTCTGACTGATGTCTAAGTGGGTTTCTTCAGCCAATCAGGGAGTGCTACGTTGTAGCACTCTCCTGATCGGCTGTGTGCTCCTGTACTGAGTGACAGGCGGCACACGGCAGTGTTACAATGTAGCGCCTATGCGCTCCATTGTAACCAATGGTGGGAACTTTCTGCCCTGCGGTTGACCTAAAGTGACGTCACCGCTGAGCAGAAAGTTCCCACCATTGGTTACAATGGAGCGCATAGGCGCTACATTGTAACACTGCCGTGTGCCGCCTGTCACTCAGTACAGGAGCACACAGCCGATCAGGAGAGTGCTACAACGTGGCACTCCCTGATTGGCTGAAGAAACCCACTTAGACATCAGTCAGAGTGGGTTTCTGGCAGTCGGGAAAAGGGGATCCATGTGCAAACATGGGTCCCCTTTTAGTGCGTGGCTCGGGTGTCCGTTTTGTTATTTTTTTCAAGTACGTGGATTACACCTGGATTCCCCGAGGACCCTGGACCCCTGGATCTCGTGAGTATAATTTCTTCAACAGGTACCCCTTGGATTCTACTGGAGAAGAGGACCGACCTGCGTGGGAACATAAGGTAAGTATGTATGTATGTATGTATGTGTGTATGTATGTAATAAAATTATACTTTCACGGTGTGTGTGTCTTGTGTTTTTTTGGGTATTTTTTTAGTAGTAGTACTACAGGTACCAGCGGGCCCGTTTTTCCGCCGCATGCTGGTACTTGTGGTTCTCCAAGTACCAGCATGCGGGGGAGGCTTGCTGGGACTTGTAGTACTGCTACTAAAAACAATATCTTTTCTTTTACAACAAAGGCTATCAGCCCCCCCATCCGCAGCCCATTGGATGGGGGGGGACAGCCTCGGGCTTCACCCCTGGCCCTTGGGTGGCTGGGGGGGGGACCCCTTGATTGAAGGGGTCCCCACTCCCCCAGGGTACCCCGGCCAGGGGTGACTAGTTGGATTTTTGATGCCACGGCCGCAGGGCACTATATAAAAGTGACCCCCGGCTGTGGCATTATCTGTCCAGCTAGTGGAGCCCGGTGCTGGTTTTAAAAATACGGGGGACCCCTACTCTTTTTGTCCCCCGTATTTTTGGAACCAGGACCAGGCGCAGAGCCCGATGCTGGTTGCTTAAATATGGGGGAACCCCTGTCATTGTTTTTCCCATATTTCGGCAACCAGGATCGGCTCAAAGAGCCCGAGGCTGGTTATGCTTAGGAGGGGGAACCCCATGCAATTTTTTAAAAAATATTTGACAGTGTTTAATTTTAAAAAAACAAAAAAAATGAACCCCAGCACGGATCACACAGATCCGGCCGAGATTCATTGTAAAAAAGTCGGCAGTGTTTTGCTAATCACTGCCGTAAAAATAGAAAAAAAACCACGAATGACATCGACATCGGAACAAAAGAAAAACCCGAATACGACAGCTTAGTAAATTAGTCGTAATCAATTCAAAAAGTTGCAGTTTTACACTTTCGATGTCATTCGTGATTGAACTTTGACCTGAAACGGGAAAATACGAATCTTAGTAAATTTACCCCTCTGTCGTCACTGTCATCACTATCTCTCCCTGTCATCACTCTCTCTCCCTGTCGTCACTGTCGTCACTCCCTCTCCCTGTCGTCACTCTCTCTCCCTGTCGTCACTGTCGTCACTCTCTCTCTCCATGTCATCACTGTCTCTCCCTGTCGTCACTCTCTCTCACTGTCATCACTCTCTCTCCCTGTCATCAATGTCATCACTCTCTCTCTCCCTGTCGTCATTGTCGTCACTCTCTCTCCCTGTCGTCACTGTCTCTCACTGTCTTCAACGTCGTCACTCTCTCTCCCTGTCGTCACTGTCGTCACTTTCTCTCCCTGTCGTCACTGTCATCAATCTCTCTCCCTGTCATCACTGTCGTCACTCTCTCTCCCTGTCGTCACTGTCGTCACTCTCTCTCCCTGTGATCACTCTCTCTCCCTGTCGTCACTCTCTCTCCCTGTCGTCACTGTCGTCACTCCCTCGCCCTGTCATCATTGTTGTCACGCTCTCTCCCTGTCATCACTGTCGTCACTCTCTCTCCCTGTCGTCACTGTCATCACTCTCTCTCTCTGTCGTCACTGTCATCACTATCTCTCCCTGTCATCACTCTCTCTCCCTGTCGTCACTCTCTCTCCCTGTCGTCACTGTCGTCACTCTCTCTCCCTGTCATCAATGTTGTCACTCTCTCTCCCTGTCATCACCGTCGTCACTCTCTCTCCCTGTCGTCACTGTCATCACTCTCTCTCTCTGTCGTCACTGTCATCACTATCTCTCCCTGTCATCACTCTCTCTCCCTGTCGTCACTGTCGTCACTCTCTCTCTCCATGTCATCACTGTCTCTCCCTGTCGTCACTCTTTCTCCCTGTCGTCACTCTCTCTCCCCGTCATCAATGTCATCACTCTCTCTCTCCCTGTCGTCATTGTCGTCACTCTCTCTTCCTGTCGTCACTGTCTCTCACTGTCTTCACTCTCTCTCCCTGTCGTCACTGTGTCACTTTCTCTCCCTGTCGTCACTGTCATCAATCTCTCTCCCTGTCATCGCTGTCGTCACTGTCGTCACTTTCTCTCCATGTGATCACTCTCTCTCCCTGTCGTCACTGTTGTCACTCTCTCTCCCTGTCATCACTGTCTTCACTCTCCCTGTCATCGCTGTCGTCACTCTCTCCCTGTCGTCACATCATCACTCTCTCTCCCTGACGTCACTGTCGTCACTATCTCTCCCTGTCATCCCTCTCTCTCCCTGTCGTCACTGTTGTCACTATCTCTCCCTGTCATCACTCTCTCTCCCTATCGTCACTGTCTCTCCCTGTCGTCACTGTCATCACTCTATCTCCCTGTCATCACTGTTGTCACTCTCTCTCCCTGTCATCACTATTGTCACTCTCTCTCCATGTCGTCACTGTCATCACTCTCTCTCCCTGTCGTCACCGTCGTTACTCTCTCTCCCTGTCGTCACTGTCATCACTCTCTCTCTGTCGTCACTGTCATCACTCTCTCTCCCTGTCGTCACTCTCTCTCCCTGTCATCACTGTCGTCACTCTCTCTCCCTGTCATCACTCTCTCTCCCTGTAGTCACTGTCGTCACTCTCTCTCCCTGTCATCAATGTTGTCACTCTCTCTCCCTGTCATCACTGTCGTCACTCTCTCTCCATGTCATCACCGTCGTCACTCTCTCTCCCTGTCGTCACTGTCATCACTCTCTCTCTCTGTCGTCACTGTCATCACTATCTCTCCCTGTCATCACTCTCTCTCCCTGTCGTCACTGTCGTCACTCACTCTCCCTGTCGTCACTCTCTCTCCCTGTCGTCACTGTCGTCACTCTCTCTCTCCATGTCATCACTGTCTCTCCCTGTCGTCACTCTCTCTCACTGTCATCACTCTCTCTCCCTGTCATCAATGTCATCACTCTCTCTCTCCCTGTCGTCATTGTCGTCACTCTCTCTCCCTGTCGTCACTGTCTCTCACTGTCTTCAACGTCGTCACTCTCTCTCCCTGTCGTCACTGTCGTCACTTTCTCTCCCTGTCGTCACTGTCATCAATCTCTCTCCCTGTCATCACTGTCGTCACTCTCTCTCCCTGTCGTCACTGTCGTCACTCTCTCTCCCTGTGATCACTCTCTCTCCCTGTCGTCACTGTTGTCATTCTCTCTCCCTGTCATCACTGTCTTCACACTCCCTGTCATCACTGTCGTCACTCTATCTCCCTGTCATCACTGTTGTCACTCTCTCTGCCTGTCATCACTGTTGTCACTCTCTCTCCATGTCGTCACTGTCATCACTCTCTCTCTCCCTGTTGTCACCGTCGTCACTCTCTCTCCCTGTCGTCACTGTCATCACTCTCTCTCTGTCGTCACTGTCATCACTCTCTCTCCCTGTCATCACTCTCTCTCCCTGTCATCACTGTCGTCACTCTCTCTCCCTGTCGTCATTGTCGTCACTCTCTCTCCCTGTGATCACTCTCTCTCCCTGTCGTCACTCTCTCTCCCTGTCGTCACTGTCGTCACTCCCTCGCCCTGTCATCATTGTTGTCACGCTCTCTCCCTGTCATCACTGTCGTCACTCTCTCTCCCTGTCGTCACTGTCATCACTCTCTCTCTCTGTTGTCACTGTCATCACTATCTCTCCCTGTCATCACTCTCTCTCCCTGTCGTCACTCTCTCTCCCTGTCGTCACTGTCGTCACTCTCTCTCCCTGTCATCAATGTTGTCACTCTCTCTCCCTGTCATCACCGTCGTCACTCTCTCTCCCTGTCGTCACTGTCATCACTCTCTCTCTCTGTCGTCACTGTCATCACTATCTCTCCCTGTCATCACTCTCTCTCCCTGTCGTCACTGTCGTCACTCTCTCTCTCCATGTCATCACTGTCTCTCCCTGTCGTCACTCTTTCTCCCTGTCGTCACTCTCTCTCCCCGTCATCAATGTCATCACTCTCTCTCTCCCTGTCGTCATTGTCGTCACTCTCTCTTCCTGTCGTCACTGTCTCTCACTGTCTTCACTCTCTCTCCCTGTCGTCACTGTGTCACTTTCTCTCCCTGTCGTCACTGTCATCAATCTCTCTCCC
Organism: Pseudophryne corroboree; assembly: GCF_028390025.1. Taxonomy (NCBI): domain Eukaryota; kingdom Metazoa; phylum Chordata; class Amphibia; order Anura; family Myobatrachidae; genus Pseudophryne; species Pseudophryne corroboree. The sequence continues at coordinate 58,414 of NW_026970291.1, read as the reverse complement.
TGTCATCGCTGTCGTCACTGTCGTCACTTTCTCTCCATGTGATCACTCTCTCTCCCTGTCGTCACTGTTGTCACTCTCTCTCCCTGTCATCACTGTCTTCACTCTCCCTGTCATCGCTGTCGTCACTCTCTCCCTGTCGTCACATCATCACTCTCTCTCCCTGACGTCACTGTCGTCACTATCTCTCCCTGTCATCCCTCTCTCTCCCTGTCGTCACTGTTGTCACTATCTCTCCCTGTCATCACTCTCTCTCCCTGTCGTCACTGTCTCTCCCTGTCGTCACTGTCATCACTCTATCTCCCTGTCATCACTGTTGTCACTCTCTCTCCCTGTCATCACTATTGTCACTCTCTCTCCATGTCGTCACTGTCATCACTCTCTCTCCCTGTCGTCACCGTCGTTACTCTCTCTCCCTGTCGTCACTGTCATCACTCTCTCTCTGTCGTCACTGTCATCACTCTCTCTCCCTGTCGTCACTCTCTCTCCCTGTCATCACTGTCGTCACTCTCTCTCCCTGTCATCACTCTCTCTCCCTGTAGTCACTGTCGTCACTCTCTCTCCCTGTCATCAATGTTGTCACTCTCTCTCCCTGTCATCACTGTCGTCACTCTCTCTCCATGTCATCACCGTCGTCACTCTCTCTCCCTGTCGTCACTGTCATCACTCTCTCTCTCTGTCGTCACTGTCATCACTATCTCTCCCTGTCATCACTCTCTCTCCCTGTCGTCACTGTCGTCACTCACTCTCCCTGTCGTCACTCTCTCTCCCTGTCGTCACTGTCGTCACTCTCTCTCTCCATGTCATCACTGTCTCTCCCTGTCGTCACTCTCTCTCACTGTCATCACTCTCTCTCCCTGTCATCAATGTCATCACTCTCTCTCTCCCTGTCGTCATTGTCGTCACTCTCTCTCCCTGTCGTCACTGTCTCTCACTGTCTTCAACGTCGTCACTCTCTCTCCCTGTCGTCACTGTCGTCACTTTCTCTCCCTGTCGTCACTGTCATCAATCTCTCTCCCTGTCATCACTGTCGTCACTCTCTCTCCCTGTCGTCACTGTCGTCACTCTCTCTCCCTGTGATCACTCTCTCTCCCTGTCGTCACTGTTGTCATTCTCTCTCCCTGTCATCACTGTCTTCACACTCCCTGTCATCACTGTCGTCACTCTATCTCCCTGTCATCACTGTTGTCACTCTCTCTGCCTGTCATCACTGTTGTCACTCTCTCTCCATGTCGTCACTGTCATCACTCTCTCTCTCCCTGTTGTCACCGTCGTCACTCTCTCTCCCTGTCGTCACTGTCATCACTCTCTCTCTGTCGTCACTGTCATCACTCTCTCTCCCTGTCATCACTCTCTCTCCCTGTTGTCACTGTCGTCACTCTCTCTCCGTGTTGTCACTGTCGTCACTCTCTCTCTCCCTGTCATCACTGTCGTCACTCTCTCTCCCTGTCGTCACTCTCTCTCCCTGTCGTCACTCTCTCTCCCTGTCATCAATGTTGTCACGCTCTTTCCCTGTCATCACTGTCGTCACTCTCTCTCCCTGTCGTCACTGTCATCACTATCTCTCTCTCTGTCGTCACTGTCATCACTATCTCTCCCTGTCGTCACTCTCTCTCCCTGTCGTCACTGTCGTCACTCTCTCTCCCTGTCATCAATGTTGTCACTCTCTCTCCCTGTCATCACCGTCGTCACTCTCTCTCCCTGTCGTCACTGTCATCACTCTCTCTCTCTGTCGTCACTGTCATCACTATCTCTCCCTGTCATCACTCTCTCTCCCTGTCGTCACTGTCATCACTCTCTTTCCCTGTCGTCACTGTCATCACTCTCTTTCCCTGTCATCACCGTCGTCACTCTCTCTCTCCCGGTCGTCACTGTCGTCACTCTCTCTCCATGTTATCACTGTTGTCACTCTCTCTCCCTGTCGTCACTGTCATCACTCTCTCTCCCTGTCGTCACTCTCTCTCCCTGTTGTCACTGTCATCACTCAGTCTCCCTGTCATCAATGTCGTCACTCTATCTCCCTGTCATCACCATCGTCACTCTCTCTCCCTGTCGTCACTGTCGTCACTCTCTCTCTCTGTCATAACTGTCATCGCTCACTCTCCCTGTCATCACTCTTTCTACCTGTCGTCACTGTCATCACTCTCTCTCCCTGTCATCACTGTCATCACTCTCTCTCCCTGTCGTCACTCTCTCTCCCTGTCGTCACTGTCTCTCCCTGTCGTCACTCTCCCTGTCGACAATGTCTCTCCCTGCCGTCACTGTCATCACTCTCTCTCCTGTCGTCACTCTCTCTCCCTGTCATCACTGTCGTCACTCTCTCTCCATGTCATCACTGTCTCTCCCTGTCGTCACTCTTTCTCCCTGTCGTCACTCTCTCTCCCTGTCATCAATGTCATCACTCTCTCTCTCCCTGTCATCACCGTCATCACTCTCTCTCCCTGTCGTCACTGTCATCACTCTCTCTCTCTGTCGTCACTGTCATCACTCTCTCTCCCTGTCATCACTCTCTCTCCCTGTCGTCACTGTCGTCACTCTCTCTCCCTGTTGTCACTCTCTCTCCCTGTCGTCACTGTCGTCACTCTCTCTCCCTGTCATCACCGTCGTCACTCTCTCTCCCTGTCGTCACTGTCATCACTCTCTCTCTCTGTTGTCACTGTCATCACTATCTCTCCCTGTCATCACTCTCTCTCCCTGTCGTCACTGTCATCACTCTCTCTCCCTGTCGTCACTGTCATCACTCTCTTTCCCTGTCATCACCGTCGTCACTCTCTCTCCCGGTCGTCACTATCGTCACTCTCTCACCCTGTCATCACTCTCTCTCCCTGTCGTCACTCTCTCTCCATGTTATCACTGTTGTCACTCTCTCTCCCTGTCGTCACTGTCATCACTCTCTCTCCCTGTCGTCACTCTCTCTCCATGTTGTCACTGTCATCACTCTCTCTCCCTGTCATCAATGTCGTCACTCTATCTCCCTGTCATCACCATCGTCACTCTCTCTCCCTGTCGTCACTGTCGTCACTCTCTCTCTCTGTCATAACTGTCATCGCTCACTTTCCCTGTCATCACTCTCTCTCCCTGTCGTCACTGTCGTCACTTTCTCTCCCTGTCATCACTGTCATCACTCTCTCTCCCTGTCGTCACTCTCTCTCCCTGTCGTCACTGTCTCTCCCTGTCGTCACTCTCCCTGTCGACAATGTCTCTCCCTGCCGTCACTGTCATCACTCTCTCTCCCTGTCGTCACTGTCGTCACTCTCTCTCCCTGTCATCACTGTTGTCACTTTCTCTCCCTGTTGTCACTCTCTCTCTCTGTCATCACTCTCCCTGTCATCCCTCTCTCTCCCTGTCGTCACTGTCTCTCCCTGTCGTCACTGTCATCACTCTATCTCCGTGTTGTCACTGTTGTCACTTTCTCTACCTGTCATCACTGTTGTTACTCTCTCTCCATGTCATCACTGTCATCACTCTCTCTCTCCCTGTTTTCACCGTCGTCACTCTCTCTCCCTGTCGTCACTGTCATCACTCTCTCTCTGTCGTCACTTTCATCACTCTCCCTGTCATCACTCTCTCTCCCTGTTGTCACTGTCATCACTCTCTCTCCGTGTTGTCACCGTCGTCACTCTCTCTCCCTGTCGTCACTGTCATCACTCTCTCTCTGTCGTCACTTTCATCACTCTCTCTCCCTGTCATCACTCTCTCTCCCTGTTGTCACTGTCATCACTCTCTCTCCGTGTTGTCACTGTTGTCACTTTCTCTACCTGTCATCACTGTCGTCACTCTCTCTCCCTGTCGTCACTCTCTCTCCCTGTCGTCACTGTCGTCACTCCCTCTCCCTGTCATCATTGTTGTCACGCTCTCTCCCTGTCATCACTGTCGTCACTCTCTCTCCCTGTCGTCACTGTCATCACTCTCTCTCTCTGTCGTCACTGTCATCACTATCTCTCCCTGTCATCACTCTCTCTCCCTGTCGTCACTGTCGTCACTCTCTCTCCCTGTCGTCACTGTCATCACTCTCTTTCCCTGTCATCACCGTCGTCACTCTCTCTCCCGGTCGTCACTATCGTCACTCTCTCACCCTGTCATCACTCTCTCTCCCTGTCGTAACTCTCTCTCCATGTTATCACTGTTGTCACTCTCTCTCCCTGTCGTCACTGTCATCACTCTCTCTCCCTGTCGTCACTCTCTCTCCCTGTTGTCACTGTCATCACTCTCTCTCCCTGTCATCAATGTCGTCACTCTATCTCCCTGTCATCACCATCGTCACTCTCTCTCCCTGTCGTCACTGTCGTCACTCTCTCTCTCTCTGTCATAACTGTCATAGCTCACTTTCCCTGTCATCACTCTCTCTCCCTGTCGTCACTGTCGTCACTTTCTCTCCCTGTCATCACTGTCATCACTCTCTCTCCCTGTCGTCACTCTCTCTCCCTGTCGTCACTATCTCTCCCTGTCGTCACTCTCCCTGTCGACAATGTCTCTCCCTGCCGTCACTGTCATCACTCTCTCTCCCTGTCGTCACTGTCATCACTCTCTCTCCCTGTCATCACTGTCGTCACTTTCTCTCCCTGTTGTCACTCTCTCTCCCTGTCATCACTCTCCCTGTCATCCCTCTCTCTCCCTGTCGTCACTGTCTCTCCCTGTCGTCACTGTCATCACTCTATCTCCCTGTCATCACTGTTGTCACTCTCTCTGCCTGTCATCACTGTTGTTACTCTCTCTCCATGTCGTCACTGTCATCACTCTCTCTCTCCCTGTTGTCACCGTCGTCACTCTCTCTCCCTGTCGTCACTGTCATCACTCTCTCTCTGTCGTCACTTTCATCACTCTCCCTGTCATCACTCTCTCTCCCTGTTGTCACTGTCATCACTCTCTCTCCCTGTCGTCACTCTCTCTCCCTGTCGTCACTGTCGTCACTCCCTCTCCCTGTCATCATTGTTGTCACGCTCTCTCCCTGTCATCACTGTCGTCACTCTCTCTCCCTGTCGTCTTTGTCATCACTCTCTCTCTTTGTCGTCACTGTCATCACTATCTCTCCATGTCATCACTCTCTCTCCCTGTCGTCACTGTTGTCACTCTCTCTCCCTGTCATCACTGTCTTCACTCTCCCTGTCATCGCTGTCGTCACTCTCTCCCTGTCGTCACATCATCACTCTCTCTCCCTGACGTCACTGTCGTCACTATCTCTCCCTGTCATCCCTCTCTCTCCCTGTCGTCACTGTTGTCACTATCTCTCCCTGTCATCACTCTCTCTCCCTGTCGTCACTGTCTCTCCCTGTCGTCACTGTCATCACTCTCTCTCCCTGTCATCAATATTGTCACTCTCTCTCCATGTCGTCACTGTCATCACTCTCTCTCCCTGTCGTCACCGTCGTTACTCTCTCTCCCTGTCGTCACTGTCATCACTCTCTCTCTGTCGTCACTGTCATCACTCTCTCCCTGTCATCACTCTCTCTCCCTGTTGTCACTGTCGTCACTCTCTCTCCGTGTTGTCACTGTCGTCACTCTCTCTCCCTGTCATCACTGTCGTCACTCTCTCTCCCTGTCGTCACTCTCTCTCCCTGTAGTCACTGTCGTCACTCTCTCTCCATGTCATCACTGTCGTCACTCTCTCTCCATGTCATCACCGTCGTCACTCTCTCTCCCTGTCGTCACTGTCATCACTATCTCTCCCTGTCATCACTCTCTCTCCCTGTCGTCACTGTCGTCACTCCCTCTCCCTGTCATCACTCTCTCTCCCTGTCGTCACTGTCGTCACTCTCTCTCTCCATGTCATCACTGTCTCTCCCTGTCGTCACTCTCTCTCACTGTCATCACTCTCTCTCCCTGTCATCAATGTTATCACTCTCTCTCTCCCTGTCGTCATTGTCGTCACTCTCTCTCCCTGTCGTCACTGTCTCTCACTGTCTTCAACGTCGTCACTCTCTCTCCCTGTCGTCACTGTCGTCACTTTCTCTCCCTGTCGTCACTGTCATCAATCTCTCTCCCTGTCATCACTGCCGTCACTCTCTCTCCCTGTCGTCACTGTCGTCACTCTCTCTCCCTGTGATCACTCTCTCTCCCTGTCGTCACTGTTGTCATTCTCTCTCCCTGTCATCACTGTCTTCACACTCCCTGTCATCACTGTCGTCACTCTATCTCCCTGTCATCACTGTTGTCACTCTCTCTGCCTGTCATCACTGTTGTCACTCTCTCTCCATGTCGTCACTGTCATCACTCTCTCTCTCCCTGTTGTCACCGTCGTCACTCTCTCTCCCTGTCGTCACTGTCATCACTCTCTCTCTGTCGTCACTGTCATCACTCTCTCTCCCTGTCATCACTCTCTCTCCCTGTTGTCACTGTCGTCACTCTCTCTCCGTGTTGTCACTGTCGTCACTCTCTCTCCCTGTCATCACTGTCGTCACTCTCTCTCCCTGTCGTCACTCTCTCTCCCTGTCGTCACTGTCGTCATTCTCTCTCCCTGTCATCAATGTTGTCACGCTCTTTCCATGTCATCACTGTCGTCACTCTCTCTCCCTGTCGTCACTGTCATCACTATCTCTCTCTCTGTCGTCACTGTCATCACTATCTCTCCCTGTCGTCACTCTCTCTCCCTGTCGTCACTGTCGTCACTCTCTCTCCCTGTCATCAATGTTGTCACTCTCTCTCCCTGTCATCACCGTCGTCACTCTCTCTCCCTGTCGTCACTGTCATCACTCTCTCTCTGTCGTCACTGTCATCACTATCTCTCCCTGTCATCACTCTCTCTCCCTGTTGTCACTGTCGTCACTCTCTCTCCGTGTTGTCACTGTCGTCACTCTCTCTCCCTGTCATCACTGTCGTCACTCTCTCTCCCTGTCGTCACTCTCTCTCCCTGTAGTCACTGTCGTCACTCTCTCTCCATGTCATCACCGTCGTCACTCTCTCTCCCTGTCGTCACTGTCATCACTCTCTCTCTCTGTCGTCACTGTCATCACTATCTCTCCCTGTCATTACTCTCTCTCCCTGTCGTCACTGTCGTCACTCCCTCTCCCTGTCATCACTCTCTCTCCCTGTCATCACTGTCGTCACTCTCTCTCTCCATGTCATCACTGTCTCTCCCTGTCGTCACTCTCTCTCACTGTCATCACTCTCTCTCCCTGTCATCAATGTCATCACTCTCTCTCTCCCTGTCGTCATTGTCGTCACTCTCTCTCCCTGTCGTCACTGTCTCTCACTGTCTTCAACGTCATCACTCTCTCTCCCTGTCGTCACTGTCGTCACTTTCTCTCCCTGTCGTCACTGTCATCACTCTCTCTCTGTCGTCACTTTCATCACTCTCCCTGTCATCACTCTCTCTCCCTGTTGTCACTGTCATCACTCTCTCTCCGTGTTGTCACCGTCGTCACTCTCTCTCCCTGTCGTCACTGTCATCACTCTCTCTCTGTCGTCACTTTCATCACTCTCTCTCCCTGTCATCACTCTCTCTCCCTGTTGTCACTGTCATCACTCTCTCTCCGTGTTGTCACTGTTGTCACTTTCTCTACCTGTCATCACTGTCGTCACTCTCTCTCCCTGTCGTCACTCTCTCTCCCTGTCGTCACTGTCGTCACTCCCTCTCCCTGTCATCATTGTTGTCACGCTCTCTCCCTGTCATCACTGTCGTCACTCTCTCTCCCTGTCGTCACTGTCATCACTCTCTCTCTCTGTCGTCACTGTCATCACTATCTCTCCCTGTCATCACTCTCTCTCCCTGTCGTCACTGTCGTCACTCTCTCTCCCTGTCGTCACTGTCATCACTCTCTTTCCCTGTCATCACCGTCGTCACTCTCTCTCCCGGTCGTCACTATCGTCACTCTCTCACCCTGTCATCACTCTCTCTCCCTGTCGTAACTCTCTCTCCATGTTATCACTGTTGTCACTCTCTCTCCCTGTCGTCACTGTCATCACTCTCTCTCCCTGTCGTCACTCTCTCTCCCTGTTGTCACTGTCATCACTCTCTCTCCCTGTCATCAATGTCGTCACTCTATCTCCCTGTCATCACCATCGTCACTCTCTCTCCCTGTCGTCACTGTCGTCACTCTCTCTCTCTCTGTCATAACTGTCATAGCTCACTTTCCCTGTCATCACTCTCTCTCCCTGTCGTCACTGTCGTCACTTTCTCTCCCTGTCATCACTGTCATCACTCTCTCTCCCTGTCGTCACTCTCTCTCCCTGTCGTCACTATCTCTCCCTGTCGTCACTCTCCCTGTCGACAATGTCTCTCCCTGCCGTCACTGTCATCACTCTCTCTCCCTGTCGTCACTGTCATCACTCTCTCTCCCTGTCATCACTGTCGTCACTTTCTCTCCCTGTTGTCACTCTCTCTCCCTGTCATCACTCTCCCTGTCATCCCTCTCTCTCCCTGTCGTCACTGTCTCTCCCTGTCGTCACTGTCATCACTCTATCTCCCTGTCATCACTGTTGTCACTCTCTCTGCCTGTCATCACTGTTGTTACTCTCTCTCCATGTCGTCACTGTCATCACTCTCTCTCTCCCTGTTGTCACCGTCGTCACTCTCTCTCCCTGTCGTCACTGTCATCACTCTCTCTCTGTCGTCACTTTCATCACTCTCCCTGTCATCACTCTCTCTCCCTGTTGTCACTGTCATCACTCTCTCTCCCTGTCGTCACTCTCTCTCCCTGTCGTCACTGTCGTCACTCCCTCTCCCTGTCATCATTGTTGTCACGCTCTCTCCCTGTCATCACTGTCGTCACTCTCTCTCCCTGTCGTCTTTGTCATCACTCTCTCTCTTTGTCGTCACTGTCATCACTATCTCTCCATGTCATCACTCTCTCTCCCTGTCGTCACTGTTGTCACTCTCTCTCCCTGTCATCACTGTCTTCACTCTCCCTGTCATCGCTGTCGTCACTCTCTCCCTGTCGTCACATCATCACTCTCTCTCCCTGACGTCACTGTCGTCACTATCTCTCCCTGTCATCCCTCTCTCTCCCTGTCGTCACTGTTGTCACTATCTCTCCCTGTCATCACTCTCTCTCCCTGTCGTCACTGTCTCTCCCTGTCGTCACTGTCATCACTCTCTCTCCCTGTCATCAATATTGTCACTCTCTCTCCATGTCGTCACTGTCATCACTCTCTCTCCCTGTCGTCACCGTCGTTACTCTCTCTCCCTGTCGTCACTGTCATCACTCTCTCTCTGTCGTCACTGTCATCACTCTCTCCCTGTCATCACTCTCTCTCCCTGTTGTCACTGTCGTCACTCTCTCTCCGTGTTGTCACTGTCGTCACTCTCTCTCCCTGTCATCACTGTCGTCACTCTCTCTCCCTGTCGTCACTCTCTCTCCCTGTAGTCACTGTCGTCACTCTCTCTCCATGTCATCACTGTCGTCACTCTCTCTCCATGTCATCACCGTCGTCACTCTCTCTCCCTGTCGTCACTGTCATCACTATCTCTCCCTGTCATCACTCTCTCTCCCTGTCGTCACTGTCGTCACTCCCTCTCCCTGTCATCACTCTCTCTCCCTGTCGTCACTGTCGTCACTCTCTCTCTCCATGTCATCACTGTCTCTCCCTGTCGTCACTCTCTCTCACTGTCATCACTCTCTCTCCCTGTCATCAATGTTATCACTCTCTCTCTCCCTGTCGTCATTGTCGTCACTCTCTCTCCCTGTCGTCACTGTCTCTCACTGTCTTCAACGTCGTCACTCTCTCTCCCTGTCGTCACTGTCGTCACTTTCTCTCCCTGTCGTCACTGTCATCAATCTCTCTCCCTGTCATCACTGCCGTCACTCTCTCTCCCTGTCGTCACTGTCGTCACTCTCTCTCCCTGTGATCACTCTCTCTCCCTGTCGTCACTGTTGTCATTCTCTCTCCCTGTCATCACTGTCTTCACACTCCCTGTCATCACTGTCGTCACTCTATCTCCCTGTCATCACTGTTGTCACTCTCTCTGCCTGTCATCACTGTTGTCACTCTCTCTCCATGTCGTCACTGTCATCACTCTCTCTCTCCCTGTTGTCACCGTCGTCACTCTCTCTCCCTGTCGTCACTGTCATCACTCTCTCTCTGTCGTCACTGTCATCACTCTCTCTCCCTGTCATCACTCTCTCTCCCTGTTGTCACTGTCGTCACTCTCTCTCCGTGTTGTCACTGTCGTCACTCTCTCTCCCTGTCATCACTGTCGTCACTCTCTCTCCCTGTCGTCACTCTCTCTCCCTGTCGTCACTGTCGTCATTCTCTCTCCCTGTCATCAATGTTGTCACGCTCTTTCCATGTCATCACTGTCGTCACTCTCTCTCCCTGTCGTCACTGTCATCACTATCTCTCTCTCTGTCGTCACTGTCATCACTATCTCTCCCTGTCGTCACTCTCTCTCCCTGTCGTCACTGTCGTCACTCTCTCTCCCTGTCATCAATGTTGTCACTCTCTCTCCCTGTCATCACCGTCGTCACTCTCTCTCCCTGTCGTCACTGTCATCACTCTCTCTCTGTCGTCACTGTCATCACTATCTCTCCCTGTCATCACTCTCTCTCCCTGTTGTCACTGTCGTCACTCTCTCTCCGTGTTGTCACTGTCGTCACTCTCTCTCCCTGTCATCGCTGTCGTCACTCTCTCTCCCTGTCGTCACTCTCTCTCCCTGTAGTCACTGTCGTCACTCTCTCTCCATGTCATCACCGTCGTCACTCTCTCTCCCTGTCGTCACTGTCATCACTCTCTCTCTCTGTCGTCACTGTCATCACTATCTCTCCCTGTCATTACTCTCTCTCCCTGTCGTCACTGTCGTCACTCCCTCTCCCTGTCATCACTCTCTCTCCCTGTCATCACTGTCGTCACTCTCTCTCTCCATGTCATCACTGTCTCTCCCTGTCGTCACTCTCTCTCACTGTCATCACTCTCTCTCCCTGTCATCAATGTCATCACTCTCTCTCTCCCTGTCGTCATTGTCGTCACTCTCTCTCCCTGTCGTCACTGTCTCTCACTGTCTTCAACGTCATCACTCTCTCTCCCTGTCGTCACTGTCGTCACTTTCTCTCCCTGTCGTCACTGTCATCAATCTCTCTCCCTGTCATCACTGTCGTCACTCTCTCTCCCTGTCGTCACTGTCGTCACTCTCTCTCCCTGTGATCACTCTCTCTCCCTGTCGTCACTGTTGTCATTCTCTCTCCCTGTCATCACTGTCTTCACACTCCCTGTCATCACTGTCGTCACTCTATCTCCCTGCCATCACTGTTGTCACTCTATCTCTGCCTGTCATCACTGTTGTCACTCTCTCTCCATGTCGTCACTGTCATCACTCTCTCTCTCCCTGTTGTCACCGTCGTCGCTCTCTCTCCCTGTCGTCACTGTCATCACTCTCTCTCTGTCGTCACTGTCATCACTCTCTCTCCCTGTCATCACTCTCTCTCCCTGTTGTCACTGTCGTCACTCTCTCTCCGTGTTGTCACTGTCGTCACTCTCTCTCCCTGTCATCACTGTCGTCACTCTCTCTCCCTGTCGTCACTCTCTCTCCCTGTCGTCACTGTCGTCATTCTCTCTCCCTGTCATCAATGTTGTCACGCTCTTTCCCTGTCATCACTGTCGTCACTCTCTCTCCCTGTCGTCACTGTCATCACTATCTCTCTCTCTGTCGTCACTGTCATCACTATCTCTCCCTGTCGTCACTCTCTCTCCCTGTCGTCACTGTCGTCACTCTCTCTCCCTGTCATCAATGTTGTCACTCTCTCTCCCTGTCATCACCGTCGTCACTCTCTCTCCCTGTCGTCACTGTCATCACTCTCTCTCTGTCGTCACTGTCATCACTATCTCTCCCTGTCATCACTCTCTCTCCCTGTCATCACTGTCGTCACTCTCTCTCTCCATGTCATCACTGTCTCTCCCTGTCGTCACTCTCTCTCACTGTCATCACTCTCTCTCCCTGTCATCAATGTCATCACTCTCTCTCTCCCTGTCGTCATTGTCGTCACTCTCTCTCCCTGTCGTCACTTTCTCTCACTGTCTTCAACGTCGTCACTCTCTCTCCCTGTCGTCACTGTCGTCACTTTCTCTCCCTGTCGTCACTATCATCAATCTCTCTCCCTGTCATCACTATCGTCACTCTCTCTCCCTGTCGTCACTGTCGTCACTCTCTCTCAATGTGATTACTCTCTCTCCCTGTCGTCACTGTTGTCATTCTCTCTCCCTGTCATCACTGTCTTCACACTCCCTGTCATCACTGTCGTCACTCTATCTCCCTGTCATCACTGTTGTCACTCTCTCTGCCTGTCATCACTGTTGTCACTCTCTCTCCATGTCGTCACTGTCATCACTCTCTCTCTCCCTGTCGTCACTGTCATCACTCTCTCTCTGTCGTCACTGTCATCACTCTCTCTCCCTGTCATCACTCTCTCTCCCTGTTGTCACTGTCGTCACTCTCTCTCCGTGTTGTCACTGTCGTCACTCTCTCTCCCTGTCATCACTGTCGTCACTCTCTCTCCCTGTCGTCACTCTCTCTCCCTGTCGTCACTGTCGTCACTCTCTCTCCCTGTCATCAATGTTGTCACACTCTTTCCCTGTCATCACTGTCGTCACTCTCTCTCCCTGTCGTCACTGTCATCACTATCTCTCTCTCTGTCGTCACTGTCATCACTATCTCTCCCTGTCGTCACTCTCTCTCCCTGTCGTCACTGTCGTCACTCTCTCTCCCTGTCATCAATGTTGTCACTCTCTCTCCCTGTCATCACCGTCGTCACTCTCTCTCCCTGTCGTCACTGTCATCACTCTCTCTCTCTGTCGTCACTGTCATCACTATCTCTCCCTGTCATCACTCTCTCTCTCCCTGTCGTCACTGTCATCACTCTCTTTCCCTGTCGTCACTGTCATCACTCTCTTTCCCTGTCATCACCGTCGTCACTCTCTTTCCCGGTCGTCACTGTCATCACTCTCTCTACATGTTATCACTGTTGTCAATCTCTCTCCCTGTCGTCACTGTCATCACTCTCTCTCCCTGTCGTCACTCTCTCTCCCTGTTGTCACTGTCATCACTCTCTTTCCCTGTCATCAATGTCGTCACTCTATCTCCCTGTCATCACCATCGTCACTCTCTCTCCCTGTCGTCACTGTCGTCACTCTCTCTCTCTGTCATAACTGTCATCGCTCACTCTCCCTGTCATCACTCTCTCTCCCTGTCGTCACTGTCGTCACTATCTCTCCCTGTCATCACTGTCATCACTCTCTCTCCCTGTCGTCACTCTCTCTCCCTGTCGTCACTGTCTCTCCCTGTCGTCACTCTCCCTGTCGACAATGTCTCTCCCTGCCGTCACTGTCATCACTCTCTCTCCCTGTTGTCACTGTCGTCACTCTCTCTCCCTGTCATCACTGTCGTCACTCTCTCTCCATGTCATCACTGTCTCTCCCTGTCGTCACTCTCTCTCCCTGTCATCAATGTCATCACTCTCTCTCTCTCTGTCGTCACTGTCATCACTCTCTCTCCCTGTCATCACTCTCTCTCCCTGTTGTCACTGTCGTCACTCTCTCTCCGTGTTGTCACTGTCGTCACTCTCTCTCCCTGTCATCACTGTCGTCACTCTCTCTCCCTGTCGTCACTCTCTCTCCCTGTCGTCACTGTCGTCACTCTCTCTCCCTGTCATCAATGTTGTCACGCTCTGTCCCTGTCATCACTGTCGTCACTCTCTCTCCCTGTCGTCACTGTCATCACTATCTCTCTCTCTGTCGTCACTGTCATCACTATCTCTCCCTGTCGTCACTCTCTCTCCCTGTCGTCACTGTTGTCACTCTCTCTCCCTGTCATCAATGTTGTCACTCTCTCTCCCTGTCATCACCGTCGTCACTCTCTCTCCCTGTCGTCACTGTCATCACTCTCTCTCTCTGTCGTCACTGTCATCACTATCTCTCCCTGTCATCACTCTCTCTCCCTGTCGTCACTGTCATCACTCTCTTTCCCTGTCGTCACTGTCATCACTCTCTTTCCCTGTCATCACCGTCATCACTCTCTCTCCCGGTCGTCACTGTCATCACTCTCTCTCCATGTTATCACTGTTGTCACTCTCTCTCCCTGTCGTCACTGTCATCACTCTCTCTCCCTGTTGTCACTGTCATCACTCTCTCTCCCTGTCATCAATGTCGTCACTCTATCTCCCTGTCATCACCATCGTCACTCTCTCTCCCTGTCGTCACTGTCGTCACTCTCTCTCTCTCTATCTGTCATAACTGTCATCGCTCACTCTCCCTGTCATCACTCTCTCTCCCTGTCGTCACTGTCGTCACTCTCTCTCCCTGTCATCACTGTCATCACTCTCTCTCCCTGTCGTCACTCTCTCTCCCTGTCGTCACTGTCTCCCCCTGTCGTCACTCTCCCTGTCGACAATGTCTCTCCCTGCCGTCACTGTCATCACTCTCTCTCCCTGTCGTCACTGTCGTCACTCTCTCTCCCTGTCATCACTGTCGTCACTCTCTCTCCATGTCATCACTGTCTCTCCCTGTCGTCACTCTTTCTCCCTGTCGTCACTCTCTCTCCCTGTCATCAATGTCATCACTCTCTCTCTCCCTGTCATCACCGTCATCACTCTCTCTCCCTGTCGTCACTGTCATCACTCTCTCTCTCTGTCGTCACTGTCATCACTATCTCTCCCTGTCATCACTCTCTCTCCCTGTCGTCACTGTCGTCACTCTCTCTCCCTGTAGTCACTCTCTCTCCCTGTCGTCACTGTCGTCACTCTCTCTCCCTGTCATCACTGTTGTCACTCTCTCTCCATGTCGTCACTGTCATCACTCTCTCTCTCCCTGTTGTCACCGTCGTCACTCTCTCTCCCTGTCGTCACTGTCATCACTCTCTCTCTGTCGTCACTGTCATTACTCTCTCTCCCTGTCATCACTCTCTCTCCCTGTTGTCACTGTCGTCACTCTCTCTCCGTGTTGTCACTGTCGTCACTCTCTTTCCCTGTCATCACTGTCGTCACTCTCTCTCCCTGTCGTCACTCTCTCTCCCTGTCGTCACTGTCGTCACTCTCTCTCCCTGTCATCAATGTTGTCACGCTCTTTCCCTGTCATCACTGTCGTCACTCTCTCTCCCTGTCGTCACTGTCATCACTATCTCTCTCTCTGTCGTCACTGTCATCACTATCTCTCCCTGTCGTCACTCTCTCTCCCTGTCGTCACTGTCGTCACTCTCTCTCCCTGTCATCAATGTTGTCACTCTCTCTCCCTGTCATCACCATCATCACTCTCTCTCCCTGTCGTCACTGTCATCACTCTCTCTCTCTGTCGTCACTGTCATCACTATCTCTCCCTGTCATCACTCTCTCTCTCCCTGTCGTCACTGTCATCACTCTCTTTCCCTGTCGTCACTGTCATCACTCTCTTTCCCTGTCATCACCGTCGTCACTCTCTCTCCCGGTCGTCACTGTCATCACTCTCTCTCCATGTTATCACTGTTGTCACTCTCTCTCCCTGTCGTCACTGTCATCACTCTCTCTCCCTGTCGTCACTCTCTCTCCCTGTTGTCACTGTCATCACTCTCTTTCCCTGTCATCAATGTCGTCACTCTATCTCCCTGTCATCACCATCGTCACTCTCTCTCCCTGTCGTCACTGTCGTCACTCTCTCTCTCTGTCATAACTGTCATCGCTCACTCTCCCTGTCATCACTCTCTCTCCCTGTCATCACTGTCATCACTCTCTCTCCCTGTCGTCACTCTCTCTCCCTGTCGTCACTGTCTCTCCCTGTCGTCACTCTCCCTGTCGACAATGTCTCTCCCTGCCGTCACTGTCATCACTCTCTCTCCCTGTCGTCACTGTCGTCACTCTCTCTCCCTGTCATCACTGTCGTCACTCTCTCTCCATGTCATCACTGTCTCTCCCTGTCGTCACTCTCTCTCCCTGTCATCAATGTCATCACTCTCTCTCTCTCTGTCGTCACTGTCATCACTCTCTCTCCCTGTCATCACTCTCTCTCCCTGTTGTCACTGTCGTCACTCTCTCTCCCTGTCATCACTGTCGTCACTCTCTCTCCCTGTCGTCACTCTCTCTCCCTGTCGTCACTGTCGTCACTCTCTCTCCCTGTTGTCACTGTCGTCACTCTCTCTCCCTGTCATCACTGTCGTCACTCTCTCTCCCTGTCGTCACTCTCTCTCCCTGTCGTCACTGTCGTCACTCTCTCTCCCTGTCATCAATGCTGTCACGCTCTTTCCCTGTCATCACTGTCGTCACTCTCTCTCCCTGTCGTCACTGTCATCACTATCTCTCTCTCTGTCGTCACTGTCATCACTATCTCTCCCTGTCGTCACTCTCTCTCCCTGTCGTCACTGTCGTCACTCTCTCTCCCTGTCATCAATGTTGTCACTCTCTCTCCCTGTCATCACCGTCGTCACTCTCTCTCCCTGTCGTCACTGTCATCACTCTCTCTCTCTGTCGTCACTGTCATCACTATCTCTCCCTGTCATCACTCTCTCTCCCTGTCGTCACTGTCATCACTCTCTTTCCCTGTCGTCACTGTCATCACTCTCTTTCCCTGTCATCACCGTCATCACTCTCTCTCCCGGTCGTCACTGTCATCACTCTCTCTCCATGTTATCACTGTTGTCACTCTCTCTCCCTGTCGTCACTGTCATCACTCTCTCTCCCTGTTGTCACTGTCATCACTCTCTCTCCCTGTCATCAATGTCGTCACTCTATCTCCCTGTCATCACCATCGTCACTCTCTCTCCCTGTCGTCACTGTCGTCACTCTCTCTCTCTCTCTCTCTGTCATAACTGTCATCGCTCACTCTCCCTGTCATCACTCTCTCTCCCTGTCGTCACTGTCGTCACTCTCTCTCCCTGTCATCACTGTCATCACTCTCTCTCCCTGTCGTCACTCTCTCTCCCTGTCGTCACTGTCTCTCCCTGTCGTCACTCTCCCTGTCGACAATGTCTCTCCCTGCCGTCACTGTCATCACTCTCTCTCCCTGTCGTCACTGTCGTCACTCTCTCTCCCTGTCATCACTGTCGTCACTCTCTCTCCATGTCATCACTGTCTCTCCCTGTCGTCACTCTTTCTCCCTGTCGTCACTCTCTCTCCCTGTCATCAATGTCATCACTCTCTCTCTCCCTGTCATCACCGTCATCACTCTCTCTCCCTGTCGTCACTGTCATCACTCTCTCTCTCTGTCGTCACTGTCATCACTATCTCTCCCTGTCATCACTCTCTCTCCCTGTCGTCACTGTCGTCACTCTCTCTCCCTGTTGTCACTCTCTCTCCCTGTCGTCACTGTCGTCACTCTCTCTCCCTGTCATCACCGTCGTCACTCTCTCTCCCTGTCGTCACTGTCATCACTCTCTCTCTCTGTCGTCACTGTCATCACTATCTCTCCCTGTCATCACTCTCTCTCCCTGTCGTCACTGTCGTCACTCTCTCTCCCTGTCGTCACTGTCATCACTCTCTTTCCCTGTCATCACCGTCGTCACTCTCTCTCCCGGTCGTCACTATCGTCACTCTCTCACCCTGTCATCACTCTCTCTCCCTGTCGTCACTCTCTCTCCATGTTATCACTGTTGTCACTCTCTCTCCCTGTCGTCACTGTCATCACTCTCTCTCCCTGTCGTCACTCTCTCTCCCTGTTGTCACTGTCATCACTCTCTCTCCCTGTCATCAATGTCGTCACTCTATCTCCCTGTCATCACCATCGTCACTCTCTCTCCCTGTCGTCACTGTCGTCACTCTCTCTCTCTCTGTCATAACTGTCATTGCTCACTTTCCCTGTCATCACTCTCTCTCCCTGTCGTCACTGTCGTCACTTTCTCTCCCTGTCATCACTGTCATCACTCTCTCTCCCTGTCGTCACTCTCTCTCCCTGTCGTCACTGTCTCTCCCTGTCGTCACTCTCCCTGTCGACAATGTCTCTCCCTACTGTCACTGTCATCACTCTCTCTCCCTGTCGTCACTGTCGTCACTCTCTCTCCCTGTCATCACTGTCGTCACTTTCTCTCCCTGTTGTCACTCTCTCTCCCTGTCATCACTCTCCCTGTCATCCCTCTCTCTCCCTGTCATCACTGTCTCTCCCTGTCGTCACTGTCATCACTCTATCTCCCTGTCATCACTGTTGTCACTCTCTCTGCCTGTCATCACTGTTGTTACTATCTCTCCATGTCGTCACTGTCATCACTCTCTCTCTCCCTGTTGTCACCGTCGTCACTCTCTCTCCCTGTCGTCACTGTCATCACTCTCTCTCCCTGTCATCACTCTCTCTCCCTGTTGTCACTGTCATCACTCTCTCTCCGTGTTGTCACTGTCGTCACTTTCTCTCCCTGTCATCACTGTCGTCACTCTCTCTCCCTGTCGTCACTCTCTCTCCCTGTCGTCACTGTCGTCACTCCCTCTCCCTGTTATCATTGTTGTCACGCTCTCTCCCTGTCATCACTGTCGTCACTCTCTCTCCCTGTCGTCACTGTCATCACTCTCTCTCTCTGTCGTCACTGTCATCACTATCTCTCCCTGTCATCACTCTCTCTCCCTGTTGTCACTCTCTCTCCCCGTCGTCACTCTCTCTCCCTGTCATCTATGTTGTCACTCTCTCTCCCTGTCATCACCGTCGTCACTCTCTATCCCTGTCGTCACTGTCATCACTCTCTCTCTCTGTCGTCACTGTCATCACTATCTCTCCCTGTCATCACTCTCTCTCCCTGTCGTCACTGTCGTCACTCTCTCTCTCCATGTCATCACTGTCTCTCCCTGTCGTCACTCTTTCTCCCTGTCGTCACTCTCTCTCCCCGTCATCAATGTCATCACTCTCTCTCTCCCTGTCGTCATTGTCGTCACTCTCTCTTCCTGTCGTCACTGTCTCTCACTGTCTTCACTCTCTCTCCCTGTCGTCACTGTGTCACTTTCTCTCCCTGTCGTCACTGTCATCAATCTCTCTCCCTGTCATCGCTGTCGTCACTGTCGTCGCTTTCTCTCCATGTGATCACTCTCTCTCCCTGTCGTCACTGTTGTCACTCTCTCTCCCTGTCATCACTGTCTTCACTCTCCCTGTCATCGCTGTCGTCACTCTCTCCCTCTCGTCACATCATCACTCTCTCTCCCTGACGTCACTGTCGTCACTATCTCTCCCTGTCATCCCTCTCTCTCCCTGTCGTCACTGTTGTCACTATCTCTCCCTGTCATCACTCTCTCTCCCTGTCGTCACTGTCTCTCCCTGTCGTCACTGTCATCACTCTATCTCCCTGTCATCACTGTTGTCACTCTCTCTCTGTCATCACTATTGTCACTCTCTCTCCATGTCGTCACTGTCATCACTCTCTCTCCCTGTCGTCACCGTCGTTACTCTCTCTCCCTGTCGTCACTGTCATCACTCTTTCTCTGTCGTCACTGTCATCACTCTCTCTCCCTGTCATCACTCTCTCTCCCTGTTGTCACTGTCGTCACTCTCTCTCCGTGTTGTCACAGTCGTCACTCTCTCTCCCTGTCATAACTGTCGTCACTTTCTCTCACTGTTGTCACTCTCTCTCCCTGTCATCACTCTCCCTGTCATCCCTCTCTCTCCCTGTCGTCACTGTCTCTCCCTGTCGTCACTGTCATCACTCTATCTCCCTGTCATCACTGTTGTCACTCTCTCTGCTTGTCATCACTGTTGTTACTCTCTCTCCATGTCGTCACTGTCATCACTCTCTCTCTCCCTGTTGTCACCGTCGTCACTCTCTCTCCCTGTCGTCACTGTCATCACTCTCTCTCTGTCGTCACTTTCATCACTCTCTCTCCCTGTCATCACTCTCTCTCCCTGTTGTCACTGTCATCACTCTCTCTCCGTGTTGTCACTGTCGTCACTTTCTCTCCCTGTCATCACTGTCGTCACTCTCTCTCTCCATGTCATCACTGTCTCTCCCTGTCGTCACTCTTTCTCCCTGTCGTCACTCTCTCTCCCTGTCTTCAATGTCATCACTCTCTCTCTCCCTGTCGTCATTGTCGTCACTCTCTCTTCCTGTCGTCACTGTCTCTCACTGTCTTCACTCTCTCTCCCTGTCGTCACTGTGTCACTTTCTCTCCCTGTCGTCACTGATATCAATCTCTCTCCCTGTCATCGCTGTCGTCACTGTCGTCACTTTCTCTCCATGTGATCACTCTCTCTCCCTGTCGTCACTGTCGTCACTCTCTCTCCATGTCATCACTGTCTCTCCCTGTCGTCACTCTCTCTCCCTGTCATCAATGTCATCACTCTCTCTCTCTCTGTCGTCACTGTCATCACTCTCTCTCCCTGTCATCACTCTCTCTCCCTGTTGTCACTGTCGTCACTCTCTCTCCGTGTTGTCACTGTCGTCACTCTCTCTCCCTGTCATCACTGTCGTCACTCTCTCTCCCTGTCGTCACTCTCTCTCCCTGTCGTCACTGTCGTCACTCTCTCTCCCTGTCATCAATGTTGTCACGCTCTTTCCCTGTCATCACTGTCGTCACTCTCTCTCCCTGTCGTCACTGTCATCACTATCTCTCTCTCTGTCGTCACTGTCATCACTATCTCTCCCTGTCGTCACTCTCTCTCCCTGTCGTCACTGTCGTCACTCTCTCTCCCTGTCATCAATGTTGTCACTCTCTCTCCCTGTCATCACCGTCGTCACTCTCTCTCCCTGTCGTCACTGTCATCACTCTCTCTCTCTGTCGTCACTGTCATCACTATCTCTCCCTGTCATCACTCTCTCTCCCTGTCGTCACTGTCATCACTCTCTTTCCCTGTCGTCACTGTCATCACTCTCTTTCCCTGTCATCACCGTCATCACTCTCTCTCCCGGTCGTCACTGTCATCACTCTCTCTCCATGTTATCACTGTTGTCACTCTCTCTCCCTGTCGGCACTGTCATCACTCTCTCTCCCTGTTGTCACTGTCATCACTCTCTCTCCCTGTCATCAATGTCGTCACTCTATCTCCCTGTCATCACCATCGTCACTCTCTCTCCCTGTCGTCACTGTCGTCACTCTCTCTCTCTCTCTCTGTCATAACTGTCATCGCTCACTCTCCCTGTCATCACTCTCTCTCCCTGTCGTCACCGTCGTTACTCTCTCTCCCTGTCGTCACTGTCATCACTCTTTCTCTGTCGTCACTGTCATCACTCTCTCTCCCTGTCATCACTCTCTCTCCCTGTTGTCACTGTCGTCACTCTCTCTCCGTGTTGTCACTGTCGTCACTCTCTCTCCCTGTCATAACTGTCGTCACTTTCTCTCACTGTTGTCACTCTCTCTCCCTGTCATCACTCTCCCTGTCATCCCTCTCTCTCCCTGTCGTCACTGTCTCTCCCTGTCGTCACTGTCATCACTCTATCTCCCTGTCATCACTGTTGTCACTCTCTCTGCTTGTCATCACTGTTGTTACTCTCTCTCCATGTCGTCACTGTCATCACTCTCTCTCTCCCTGTTGTCACCGTCGTCACTCTCTCTCCCTGTCGTCACTGTCATCACTCTCTCTCTGTCGTCACTTTCATCACTCTCTCTCCCTGTCATCACTCTCTCTCCCTGTTGTCACTGTCATCACTCTCTCTCCGTGTTGTCACTGTCGTCACTTTCTCTCCCTGTCATCACTGTCGTCACTCTCTCTCTCCATGTCATCACTGTCTCTCCCTGTCGTCACTCTTTCTCCCTGTCGTCACTCTCTCTCCCTGTCTTCAATGTCATCACTCTCTCTCTCCCTGTCGTCATTGTCGTCACTCTCTCTTCCTGTCGTCACTGTCTCTCACTGTCTTCACTCTCTCTCCCTGTCGTCACTGTGTCACTTTCTCTCCCTGTCGTCACTGATATCAATCTCTCTCCCTGTCATCGCTGTCGTCACTGTCGTCACTTTCTCTCCATGTGATCACTCTCTCTCCCTGTCGTCACTGTCGTCACTCTCTCTCCATGTCATCACTGTCTCTCCCTGTCGTCACTCTCTCTCCCTGTCATCAATGTCATCACTCTCTCTCTCTCTGTCGTCACTGTCATCACTCTCTCTCCCTGTCATCACTCTCTCTCCCTGTTGTCACTGTCGTCACTCTCTCTCCGTGTTGTCACTGTCGTCACTCTCTCTCCCTGTCATCACTGTCGTCACTCTCTCTCCCTGTCGTCACTCTCTCTCCCTGTCGTCACTGTCGTCACTCTCTCTCCCTGTCATCAATGTTGTCACGCTCTTTCCCTGTCATCACTGTCATCACTCTCTCTCCCTGTCGTCACTGTCATCACTATCTCTCTCTCTGTCGTCACTGTCATCACTATCTCTCCCTGTCGTCACTCTCTCTCCCTGTCGTCACTGTCGTCACTCTCTCTCCCTGTCATCAATGTTGTCACTCTCTCTCCCTGTCATCACCGTCGTCACTCTCTCTCCCTGTCGTCACTGTCATCACTCTCTCTCTCTGTCGTCACTGTCATCACTATCTCTCCCTGTCATCACTCTCTCTCCCTGTCGTCACTGTCATCACTCTCTTTCCCTGTCGTCACTGTCATCACTCTCTTTCCCTGTCATCACCGTCATCACTCTCTCTCCCGGTCGTCACTGTCATCACTCTCTCTCCATGTTATCACTGTTGTCACTCTCTCTCCCTGTCGGCACTGTCATCACTCTCTCTCCCTGTTGTCACTGTCATCACTCTCTCTCCCTGTCATCAATGTCGTCACTCTATCTCCCTGTCATCACCATCGTCACTCTCTCTCCATGTCGTCACTGTCGTCACTCTCTCTCTCTCTCTCTCTGTCATAACTGTCATCGCTCACTCTCCCTGTCATCACTCTCTCTCCCTGTCATCACTGTCATCACTCTCTCTCCCTGTCGTCACTCTCTCTCCCTGTCGTCACTGTCTCTCCCTGTCGTCACTCTCCCTGTCGACAATGTCTCTCCCTGCCGTCACTGTCATCACTCTCTCTCCCTGTCGTCACTGTCGTCACTCTCTCTCCCTGTCATCACTGTCGTCACTCTCTCTCCATGTCATCACTGTCTCTCCCTGTCGTCACTCTTTCTCCCTGTCGTCACTCTCTCTCCCTGTCATCAATGTCATCACTCTCTCTCTCCCTGTCATCACCGTCATCACTCTCTCTCCCTGTCGTCACTGTCATCTCTCTCTCTCTCTGTCGTCACTGTCATCACTATCTCTCCCTGTCATCACTCTCTCTCCCTGTCGTCACTGTCGTCACTCTCTCTCCCTGTTGTCACTCTCCTTCCCTGTCGTCACTGTCGTCACTCTCTCTCCCTGTCATCACCGTCGTCACTCTCTCTCCCTGTTGTCACTGTCATCACTCTCTCTCTCTGTCGTCACTGTCATCACTATCTCTCCCTGTCATCACTCTCTCTCCCTGTCGTCACTGTCGTCACTCTCTCTCCCTGTCGTCACTGTCATCACTCTCTTTCCCTGTCATCACCGTCGTCACTCTCTCTCCCGGTCGTCACTATCGTCACTCTCTCACCCTGTCATCACTCTCTCTCCCTGTCGTCACTCTCTCTCCATGTTATCACTGTTGTCACTCTCTCTCCCTGTCGTCACTGTCATCACTCTCTCTCCCTGTCGTCACTCTCTCTCCCTGTTGTCACTGTCATCACTCTCTCTCCCTGTCATCAATGTCGTCACTCTATCTCCCTGTCATCACCATCGTCACTCTCTCTCCCTGTCGTCACTGTCGTCACCCTCTCTCTCTCTGTCATAACTATCATTGCTCACTTTCCCTGTCATCACTCTCTCTCCCTGTCGTCACTGTCGTCACTTTCTCTCCCTGTCATCACTGTCATCACTCTCTCTCCCTGTCGTCACTCTCTCTCCCTGTCGTCACTGTCTCTCCCTGTCGTCACTCTCCCTGTCGACAATGTCTCTCCCTACTGTCACTGTCATCACTCTCTCTCCCTGTCGTCACTGTCGTCACTCTCTCTCCCTGTCATCACTGTCGTCACTTTCTCTCCCTGTTGTCACTCTCTCTCCCTGTCATCACTCTCCCTGTCATCCCTCTCTCTCCCTGTCGTCACTGTCTCTCCCTGTCGTCACTGTCATCACTCTATCTCCCTGTCATCACTGTTGTCACTCTCTCTGCCTGTCATCACTGTTGTTACTCTCTCTCCATGTCGTCACTGTCATCACTCTCTCTCTCCCTGTTGTCACCGTCGTCACTCTCTCTCCCTGTCGTCACTGTCATCACTCTCTCTCTGTCGTCACTTTCATCACTCTCTCTCCCTGTCATCACTCTCTCTCCCTGTCGTCACTGTCATCACTCTCTCTCCGTGTTGTCACTGTCGTCACTTTCTCTCCCTGTCATCACTGTCGTCACTCTCTCTCCCTGTCGTCACTCTCTCTCCCTGTCGTCACTGTCGTCACTCCCTCTCCCTGTCATCATTGTTGTCACGCTCTCTCCCTGTCATCACTGTCGTCACTCTCTCTCCCTGTCGTCACTGTCATCACTCTCTCTCTCTGTCGTCACTGTCATCACTATCTCTCCCTGTCATCACTCTCTCTCCCTGTTGTCACTCTCTCTCCCCGTCGTCACTCTCTCTCCCTGTCATCTATGTTGTCACTCTCTCTCCCTGTCATCACCGTCGTCACTCTCTCTCCCTGTCGTCACTGTCATCACTCTCTCTCTCTGTCGTCACTGTCATCACTATCTCTCCCTGTCATCACTCTCTCTCCCTGTCGTCACTGTCGTCACTCTCTCTCTCCATGTCATCACTGTCTCTCCCTGTCGTCACTCTTTCTCCCTGTCGTCACTCTCTCTCCCCGTCATCAATGTCATCACTCTCTCTCTCCCTGTCGTCATTGTCGTCACTCTCTCTTCCTGTCGTCACTGTCTCTCACTGTCTTCACTCTCTCTCCCTGTCGTCACTGTGTCACTTTCTCTCCCTGTCGTCACTGTCATCAATCTCTCTCCCTGTCATCGCTGTCGTCACTGTCGTCGCTTTCTCTCCATGTGATCACTCTCTCTCCCTGTCGTCACTGTTGTCACTCTCTCTCCCTGTCATCACTGTCTTCACTCTCCCTGTCATCGCTGTCGTCACTCTCTCCCTGTCGTCACATCATCACTCTCTCTCCCTGACGTCACTGTCGTCACTATCTCTCCCTGTCATCCCTCTCTCTCCCTGTCGTCACTGTTGTCACTATCTCTCCCTGTCATCACTCTCTCTCCCTGTCGTCACTGTCTCTCCCTGTCGTCACTGTCATCACTCTATCTCCCTGTCATCACTGTTGTCACTCTCTCTCCCTGTCATCACTATTGTCACTCTCTCTCCATGTCGTCACTGTCATCACTCTCTCTCCCTGTCGTCACCGTCGTTACTCTCTCTCCCTGTCGTCACTGTCATCACTCTTTCTCTGTCGTCACTATCATCACTATCTCTCCCTGTCATCACTCTCTCTCCCTGTTGTCACTCTCTCTCCCTGTCGTCACTGTCGTCACTCCCTCTCCCTGTCATCACTGTCGTTACTCTCTCTCCCTGTCGTCACTGTCATCACTCTCTCTCTCTGTCGTCACTGTCATCACTATCTCTCCCTGTCATCACTCTCTCTCCCTGTCGTCACTCTCTCTCCCTGTCGTCACTGTCGTCACTCTCTCTCCCTGTCATCAATGTTGTCACTCTCTCTCCCTGTCATCACCGTCGTCACTCTCTCTCCCTGTCGTCACTGTCATCACTCTCTCTCTCTGTCGTCACTGTCATCACTATCTCTCCCTGTCATCACTCTCTCTCCCTGTCGTCACTGTCGTCACTCTCTCTCTCCATGTCATCACTGTCTCTCCCTGTCGTCACTCTTTCTCCCTGTCGTCACTCTCTCTCCCCGTCATCAATGTCATCACTCTCTCTCCCTGTCGTCATTGTCGTCACTCTCTCTTCCTGTCGTCACTGTCTCTCACTGTCTTCACTCTCTCTCCCTGTCGTCACTGTGTCACTTTCTCTCCCTGTCGTCACTGTCATCAATCTCTCTCCCTGTCATCGCTGTCGTCACTGTCGTCGCTTTCTCTCCATGTGATCACTCTCTCTCCCTGTTGTCACTGTTGTCACTCTCTCTCCCTGTCATCACTGTCTTCACTCTCCCTGTCATCGCTGTCGTCACTCTCTCCCTGTCGTCACATCATCACTCTCTCTCCCTGACGTCACTGTCGTCACTATCTCTCCCTGTCATTCCTCTCTCTCCCTGTCGTCACTGTTGTCACTATCTATCAATGTCATCACTCTCTCTCCCTGTCGTCACTGTCTCTCCCTGTCGTCACTGTCATCACTCTATCTCCCTGTCATCACTGTTGTCACTCTCTCTCCCTGTCATCACTATTGTCACTCTCTCTCCATGTCGTCACTGTCATCACTCTCTCTCCCTGTCGTCACCGTCGTTACTCTCTCTCCCTGTCGTCACTGTCATCACTCTCTCTCTGTCGTCACTGTCATCACTCTCTCTCCCTGTCATCACTCTCTCTCCCTGTTGTCACTGTCGACACTCTCTCTCCGTGTTGTCACTGTCGTCACTCTCTCTCCCTGTCATCACTGTCATCACTCTCTTTCCCTGTCGTCACTCTCTCTCCCTGTAGTCACTGTCGTCACTCTCTCTCCCTGTCATCAATGTTGTCACTCTCTCTCCCTGTCATCACTGTCGTCACTCTCTCTCCATGTCATCACCGTCGTCACTCTCTCTCCCTGTCGTCACTGTCATCACTCTCTCTCTCTGTCGTCACTGTCATCATTATCTCTCCCTGTCATCACTCTCTCTCCCTGTCGTCACTGTCGTCACTCCCTCTCCCTGTCGTCACTCTCTCTCCCTGTCGTCACTGTCGTCACTCTCTCTCTCCATGTCATCACTGTCTCTCCCTGTCGTCACTCTCTCTCACTGTCATCACTCTCTCTCCCTGTCATCAATGTCATCACTCTCTTTCTCCCTGTCGTCATTGTCGTCACTCTCTCTCCCTGTCGTCACTGTCTCTCACTGTCTTCAACGTCGTCACTCTCTCTCCCTGTCGTCACTGTCGTCACTTTCTCTCCCTGTCGTCACTGTCATCAATCTCTCTCCCTGTCATCACTGTCGTCACTCTCTCTCCCTGTCGTCACTGTCGTCACTCTCTCTCCCTGTGATCACTCTCTCTCCCTGTCGTCACTGTTGTCATTCTCTCTCCCTGTCATCACTGTCTTCACACTCCCTGTCATCACTGTCGTCACTCTATCTCCCTGTCATCACTGTTGTCACTCTCTCTGCCTGTCATCACTGTTGTCACTCTCTCTCCATGTCGTCACTGTCATCACTCTCTCTCTCCCTGTTGTCACCGTCGTCACTCTCTCTCCCTGTCGTCACTGTCATCACTCTCTCTCTGTCGTCACTGTCATCACTCTCTCTCCCTGTCATCACTCTCTCTCCCTGTTGTCACTGTCGTCACTCTCTCTCCGTGTTGTCACTGTCGTCACTCTCTCTCCCTGTCATCACTGTCGTCACTCTCTCTCCCTGTCGTCACTCTCTCTCCCTGTCGTCACTGTCGTCACTCTCTCTCCCTGTCATCAATGTTGTCACGCTCTTTCCCTGTCATCACTGTCATCACTATCTCTCTCTCTCTGTCGTCACTGTCATCACTATCTCTCCCTGTCATCACTCTCTCTCCCTGTCGTCACTGTCATCACTCTCTTTCCCTGTCGTCACTGTCATCACTCTCTTTCCCTGTCATCACCGTCGTCACTCTCTCTCCCGGTCGTCACTGTCGTCACTCTCTCTCCATGTTATCACTGTTGTCACTCTCTCTCCCTGTCGTCACTGTCATCACTCTCTCTCCCTGTCGTCACTCTCTCTCCCTGTTGTCACTGTCATCACTCTCTCTCCCTGTCATCAATGTCGTCACTCTATCTCCCTGTCATCACCATCGTCACTCTCTCTCCCTGTCGTCACTGTCGTCACTCTCTCTCTCTGTCATAACTGTCATCGCTCACTCTCCCTGTCATCACTCTCTCTCACTGTCGTCACTGTCGTCACTCTCTCTCCCTGTCATCACTCTCTCTCCCTGTCGTCACTCTCTCTCCCTGTCATCACTGTCTCTCCCTGTCGTCACTCTCCCTGTCGATAATGTCTCTCCCTGTCGTCACAGTCATCACTCTCTCTCCCTGTCGTCACTGTCGTCACTCTCTCTCCCTGTCATCACTGTCGTCACTCTCTCTCCATGTCATCACTGTCTCTCCCTGTCGTCACTCTTTCTCCCTGTCGTCACTCTCTCTCCCTGTCATCAATGTCATCACTATCTCTCTCCTTGTCATCACCGTCGTCACTCTCTCTCCCTGTCGTCACTGTCATCACTCTCTCTCTCTGTCGTCACTGTCATCACTATCTCTCCCTGTCATCACTCTCTCTCCCTGTCATCACTGTCGTCACTCTCTCTCCCTGTTGTCACTCTCTCTCCCTGTCGTCACTGTCGTCACTCTCTCTCCCTGTCATCACCGTCGTCACTCTCTCTCCCTGTCGTCACTGTCATCACTCTCTCTCTCTGTCGTCACTGTCATCACTATCTCTCCCTGTCATCACTCTCTCTACCTGTCGTCACTGTCGTCACTCTCTCTCCCTGTCGTCACTGTCATCACTCTCTTTCCCTGTCATCACCGTCGTCACTCTCTCTCCCGGTCGTCACTATCGTCACTCTCTCACCCTGTCATCACTCTCTCTCCCTGTCGTCACTCTCTCTCCATGTTATCACTGTTGTCACTCTCTCTCCCTGTCGTCACTGTCATCACTCTCTCTCCCTGTCGTCACTCTCTCTCCCTGTTGTCACTGTCATCACTCTCTCTCCCTGTCATCAATGTCGTCACTCTATCTCCCTGTCATCACCATCGTCACTCTCTCTCCCTGTCGTCACTGTCGTCACTCTCTCTCTCTCTGTCATAACTGTCATCGCTCACTTTCCTTGTCATCACTCTCTCTCTCCCTGTCGTCACTGTCATCACTTTCTCTCCCTGTCATCACTGTCATCACTCTCTCTCCCTGTCATCACTCTCTCTCCCTGTCGTCACTGTCTCTCCCTGTCGTCACTCTCCCTGTCGACAATGTCTCTCCCTGCCGTCACTGTCATCACTCTCTCTCCCTGTCGTCACTGTCGTCACTCTCTCTCCCTGTCATCACTGTCGTCACTTTCTCTCCCTGTTGTCACTCTCTCTCCCTGTCATCACTCTCCCTGTCATCCCTCTCTCTCCCTGTCGTCACTGTCTCTCCCTGTCGTCACTGTCATCACTCTATCTCCCTGTCATCACTGTTGTCACTCTCTCTGCCTGTCATCACTGTTGTTACTCTCTCTCCATGTCGTCACTGTCATCACTCTCTCTCTCCCTGTTGTCACCGTCGTCACTCTCTCTCCCTGTCGTCACTGTCATCACTCTCTCTCTGTCGTCACTTTCATCACTCTCTCTCCCTGTCATCACTCTCTCTCCCTGTTGTCACTGTCATCACTCTCTCTCCGTGTTGTCACTGTCGTCACTTTCTCTCCCTGTCATCACTGTCGTCACTCTCTCTCCCTGTCGTCACTCTCTCTCCCTGTCGTCACTGTCGTCACTCCCTCTCCCTGTCATCATTGTTGTCACGCTCTCTCTCTGTCATCACTGTCGTCACTCTCTCTCCCTGTCGTCACTGTCATCACTCTCTCTCTCTGTCGTCACTGTCATCACTATCTCTCCCTGTCATCACTCTCTCTCCCTGTTGTCACTCTCTCTCCCTGTCGTCACTGTCGTCACTCTCTCTCCCTGTCATCTATGTTGTCACTCTCTCTCCCTGTCATCACCGTCATCACTCTCTCTCCCTGTCGTCACTGTCATCACTCTCTCTCTCTGTCGTCACTGTCATCACTATCTCTCCCTGTCATCACTCTCTCTCCCGGTCGTCACTGTCGTCACTCTCTCTCTCCATGTCATCACTGTCTCTCCCTGTCGTCACTCTTTCTCCCTGTCGTCACTCTCTCTCCCCGTCATCAATGTCATCACTCTCTCTCTCCCTGTCGTCATTGTCGTCACTCTCTCTTCCTGTCGTCACTGTCTCTCACTGTCTTCACTCTCTCTCCCTGTCGTCACTGTGTCACTTTCTCTCCCTGTCGTCACTGTCATCAATCTCTCTCCCTGTCATCGCTGTCGTCACTGTCGTCGCTTTCTCTCCATGTGATCACTCTCTCTCCCTGTCGTCACTGTTGTCACTCTCTCTCCCTGTCATTACTGTCTTCACTCTCCCTGTCATCGCTGTCGTCACTCTCTCCCTGTCGTCACATCATCACTCTCTCTCCCTGACGTCACTGTCGTCACTATCTCTCCCTGTCATCCCTCTCTCTCCCTGTCGTCACTGTTGTCACTATCTCTCCCTGTCATCACTCTCTCTCCCTGTCGTCACTGTCTCTCCCTGTCGTCACTGTCATCACTCTATCTCCCTGTCATCACTGTTGTCACTCTCTCTCCCTGTCATCACTATTGTCACTCTCTCTCCATGTCGTCACTGTCATCACTCTCTCTCCCTGTCGTCACCGTCATCACTCTCTCTCCCTGTCATCACTCTCTCTCCCTGTTGTCACTGTCGTCACTCTCTCTCCGTGTTGTCACTGTCGTCACTCTCTCTCCCTGTCATCACTGTCGTCACTCTCTCTCCCTGTCGTCACTCTCTCTCCCTGTAGTCACTGTCGTCACTCTCTCTCCCTGTCATCAATGTTGTTACTCTCTCTCCCTGTCATCACTGTCGTCACTCTCTCTCCATGTCATCACCGTCGTCACTCTCTCTCCCTGTCGTCACTGTCATCACTCTCTCTCTCTGTCGTCACTGTCATCACTATCTCTCCCTGTCATCACTCTCTCTCCCTGTCGTCACTGTCGTCACTCCCTCTCCCTGTCGTCACTCTCTCTCCCTGTCATCACTGTCGTTACCCTCTCTCTCCATGTCATCACTGTCTCTCCCTGTCGTCACTCTTTCTCCCTGTCATCACTCTCTCTCCCTGTCATCAATGTCATCACTCTCTCTCTCCCTGTCGTCATTGTCGTCACTCTCTCTCCCTGTCGTCACTGTCTCTCACTGTCTTCAACGTCGTCACTCTCTCTCCCTGTCGTCACTGTTGTCACTTTCTCTCCCTGTCGTCACTGTCATCAATCTCTCTCCCTGTCATCACTGTCGTCACTCTCTCTCCCTGTCGTCACTGTCATCACTCTCTCTCCCTGTGATCACTCTCTCTCCCTGTCGTCACTGTTGTCATTCTCTCTCCCTGTCATCACTGTCTTCACACTCCCTGTCATCACTGTCGTCACTCTATCTCCCTGTCATCACTGTTGTCATTCTCTCTGCCTGTCATCACTGTTGTCACTCTCTCTCCATGTCGTCACTGTCATCACTCTCTCTCTCCCTGTTGTCACCGTCGTCACTCTCTTTCCCTGTCGTCACTGTCATCACTCTCTCTCTGTCGTCACTGTCATCACTCTCTCTCCCTGTCATCACTCTCTCTCCCTGTTGTCACTGTCGTCACTCTCTCTCCGTGTTGTCACTGTCGTCACTCTCTTTCCCTGTCATCACTGTCGTCACTTTCTCTCCCTGTTGTCACTGTCGTCACTCTCTCTCCCTGTCATCACCGTCGTCACTCTCTCTCCCTGTCGTCACTGTCATCACTCTCTCTCTCTGTCGTCACTGTCATCACTATCTCTCCCTGTCATCACTCTCTCTACCTGTCGTCACTGTCGTCACTCTCTCTCCCTGTCGTCACTGTCATCACTCTCTTTCCCTGTCATCACCGTCGTCACTCTCTCTCCCGGTCGTCACTATTGTCACTCTCTCACCCTGTCATCACTCTCTCTCCCTGTCGTCACTCTCTCTCCATGTTATCACTGTTGTCACTCTCTCTCCCTGTCGTCACTGTCATCACTCTCTCTCCCTGTCGTCACTCTCTCTCCCTGTTGTCACTGTCATCACTCTCTCTCCCTGTCATCAATGTCGTCACTCTATCTCCCTCTCATCACCATCGTCACTCTCTCTCCCTGTCGTCACTGTCATCACTCTCTCTCTCTCTCTCTGTCATAACTGTCATCGCTCACTTTCCCTGTCATCACTCTCTCTCCCTGTCGTCACTGTCATCACTTTCTCTCCCTGTCATCACTGTCATCACTCTCTTTCCCTGTCATCACTCTCTCTCCCTGTCGTCACTGTCTCTCCCTGTCGTCACTCTCCCTGTCGACAATGTCTCTCCCTGCCGTCACTGTCATCACTCTCTCTCCCTGTCGTCACTGTCGTCACTCTCTCTCCCTGTCATCACTGTCGTCACTTTCTCTCCCTGTGGTCACTCTCTCTCCCTGTCATCACTCTCCCTGTCATCCCTCTCTCTCCCTGTCGTCACTGTCTCTCCCTGTCGTCACTGTCATCACTCTATCTCCCTGTCATCACTGTTGTTACTCTCTCTCCATGTCGTCACTGTCATCACTCTCTCTCTCCCTGTTGTCACCGTCGTCACTCTCTCTCCCTGTCGTCACTGTCATCACTCTCTCTCTGTCGTCACTTTCATCACTCTCTCTCCCTGTCATCACTCTCTCTCCCTGTTGTCACTGTCATCACTCTCTCTCCGTGTTGTCACTGTCGTCACTTTCTCTCCCTGTCATCACTGTCGTCACACTCTCTCCCTGTCGTCACTCTCTCTCCCTGTCGTCACTGTCGTCACTCCCTCTCCCTGTCATCATTGTTGTCACGCTCTCTCCCTGTCATCACTGTCGTCACTCTCTCTCCCTGTCGTCACTGTCATCACTCTCTCTCTCTGTCGTCACTGTCATCACTATCTCTCCCTGTCATCACTCTCTCTCCCTGTTGTCACTCTCTCTCCCTGTCGTCACTGTCGTCACTCTCTCTCCCTGTCATCTATGTTGTCACTCTCTCTCCCTGTCATCACCGTCGTCACTCTCTCTCCCTGTCGTCACTGTCATCACTCTCTCTCTCTCTGTCGTCACTGTCATCACTATCTCTCCCTGTCATCACTCTCTCTCCCGGTCGTCACTGTCGTCACTCTCTCTCTCCATGTCATCACTGTCTCTCCCTGTCGTCACTCTTTCTCCCTGTCGTCACTCTCTCTCCCCGTCATCAATGTCATC
Source organism: Pseudophryne corroboree (assembly GCF_028390025.1). Lineage (NCBI taxonomy): Eukaryota > Metazoa > Chordata > Amphibia > Anura > Myobatrachidae > Pseudophryne > Pseudophryne corroboree. The sequence continues at coordinate 25,474 of NW_026970291.1, read as the reverse complement.
ACTCTCTCTCTCCCTGTCGTCATTGTCGTCACTCTCTCTTCCTGTCGTCACTGTCTCTCACTGTCTTCACTCTCTCTCCCTGTCGTCACTGTGTCACTTTCTCTCCCTGTCGTCACTGTCATCAATCTCTCTCCCTGTCATCGCTGTCGTCACTGTCGTCGCTTTCTCTCCATGTGATCACTCTCTCTCCCTGTCGTCACTGTTGTCACTCTCTCTCCCTGTCATCACTGTCTTCACTCTCCCTGTCATCGCTGTCGTCACTCTCTCCCTGTCGTCACATCATCACTCTCTCTCCCTGTCATCCCTCTCTCTCCCTGTCGTCACTGTTGTCACTATCTCTCCCTGTCATCACTCTCTCTCCCTGTCGTCACTGTCTCTCCCTGTCGTCACTGTCATCACTCTATCTCCCTGTCATCACTGTTGTCACTCTCTCTCCCTGTCATCACTATTGTCACTCTCTCTCCATGTCGTCACTGTCATCACTCTCTCTCCCTGTCGTCACCGTCGTTACTCTCTCTCCCTGTCGTCACTGTCATCACTCTCTCTCTGTCGTCACTGTCATCACTCTCTCTCCCTGTCATCACTCTCTCTCCCTGTTGTCACTGTCGTCACTCTCTCTCCGTGTTGTCACTGTCGTCACTCTCTCTCCCTGTCGTCACTCTCTCTCCCTGTAGTCACTGTCGTCACTCTCTCTCCCTGTCATCAATGTTGTCACTCTCTCTCCCTGTCATCACTGTCGTCACTCTCTCTCCATGTCATCACCGTCGTCACTCTCTATCCCTGTCGTCACTGTCATCACTCTCTCTCTCTGTCGTCACTGTCATCACTATCTCTCCCTGTCATCACTCTCTCTCCCTGCCGTCACTGTCGTCACTCCCTCTCCCTGTCGTCACTCTCTCTCCCTGTCATCACTGTCGTTACCCTCTCTCTCCATGTCATCACTGTCTCTCCCTGTCGTCACTCTTTCTCCCTGTCATCACTCTCTCTCCCTGTCATCAATGTCATCACTCTCTCTCTCCCTGTCGTCATTGTCGTCACTCTCTCTCCCTGTCGTCACTGTCTCTCACTGTCTTCAACGTCGTCACTCTCTCTCCCTGTCGTCACTGTTGTCACTTTCTCTCCCTGTCGTCACTGTCATCAATCTCTCTCCCTGTCATCACTGTCGTCACTCTCTCTCCCTGTCGTCACTGTCATCACTCTCTCTCCCTGTGATCACTCTCTCTCCCTGTCGTCACTGGTGTCATTCTCTCTCCCTGTCATCACTGTCTTCACACTCCCTGTCATCACTGTCGTCACTCTTTCTCCCTGTCATCACTGTTGTCACTCTCTCTGCCTGTCATCACTGTTGTCACTCTCTCTCCATGTCGTCACTGTCATCACTCTCTCTCTCCCTGTTGTCACCGTCGTAACTCTCTTTCCCTGTCGTCACTGTCATCACTCTCTCTCTGTCGTCACTGTCATCACTCTCTCTCCCTGTCATCACTCTCAATCCCTGTTGTCACTGTCGTCACTCTATCTCCGTGTTGTCACTGTCGTCACTCTCTCTCCCTGTCATCACTGTCGTCACTCTCTCTCCCTGTCGTCACTGTCGTCACTCTCTCTCCCTGTCATCACCGTCGTCACTCTCTCTCCCTGTCGTCACTGTCATCACTCTCTCTCTCTGTCGTCACTGTCATCACTATCTCTCCCTGTCATCACTCTCTCTCCCTGTTGTCACTGTCGTCACTCTCTCTCCCTGTCGTCACTGTCGTCACTCTCTCTCCCTGTCGTCACTGTCATCACTCTCTTTCCCTGTCATCACCGTCGTCAGTCTCTCTCCCGGTCGTCACTATCGTCACTCTCTCACCCTGTCATCACTCTCTCTCCCTGTCGTCACTCTCTCTCCATGTTATCACTGTTGTCACTCTCTCTCCCTGTCGTCACTGTCATCACTCTCTCTCCCTGTCGTCACTCTCTCTCCCTGTTGTCACTGTCATCACTCTCTCTCCCTGTCATCAATGTCGTCACTCTATCTCCCTGTCATCACCATCGTCACTCTCTCTCCCTGTCGTCACTGTCGTCACTCTCTCTCTCTCTGTCATAACTGTCATCGCTCACTTTCCCTGTCATCACTCTCTCTCCCTGTCGTCACTGTCATCACTTTCTCTCCCTGTCATCACTGTCATCACTCTCTCTCCCTGTCATCACTCTCTCTCCCTGTCGTCCTGTCTCTCCCTGTCGTCACTCTCCCTGTCGACAATGTCTCTCCCTGCCGTCACTGTCATCACTCTCTCTCCCTGTCGTCACTGTCGTCACTCTCTCTCCCTGTCATCACTGTCGTCACTTTCTCTCCCTGTTGTCACTCTCTCTCCCTGTCATCACTCTCCCTGTCATCCCTCTCTCTCCCTGTCATCACTCTCTCTCCCTGTCGTCCTGTCTCTCCCTGTCGTCACTCTCCCTGTCGACAATGTCTCTCCCTGCCGTCACTGTCATCACTCTATCTCCCTGTCATCACTGTTGTCACTCTCTCTGCCTGTCATCACTGTTGTTACTCTCTCTCCATGTCGTCACTGTCATCACTCTCTCTCTCCCTGTTGTCACCGTCGTCACTCTCTCTCCCTGTCGTCACTGTCATCACTCTCTCTCTGTCGTCACTTTCATCACTCTCTCTCCCTGTCATCACTCTCTCTCCCTGTTGTCACTGTCATCACTCTCTCTCCGTGTTGTCACTGTCGTCACTTTCTCTCCCTGTCATCACTGTCGTCACACTCTCTCCCTGTCGTCACCCTCTCTCCCTGTCGTCACTGTCGTCACTCCCTCTCCCTGTCATCATTGTTGTCACGCTCTCTCCCTGTCATCACTGTCGTCACTCTCTCTCCCCGTCGTCACTGTCATCACTCTCTCTCTCTGTCGTCACTGTCATCACTATCTCTCCCTGTCATCACTCTCTCTCCCTGTTGTCACTCTCTCTCCCTGTCGTCACTGTCGTCACTCTCTCTCCCTGTCATCTATGTTGTCACTCTCTCTCCCTGTCATCACCGTCGTCACTCTCTCTCCCTGTCGTCACTGTCATCACTCTCTCTCTCTGTCGTCACTGTCATCACTATCTCTCCCTGTCGTCACTGTCATCACTCTCTCTCTGTCGTCACTTTCATCACTCTCTCTCCCTGTCATCACTCTCTCTCCCTGTTGTCACTGTCATCACTCTCTCTCCGTGTTGTCACTGTCGTCACTCTCTCTCCCTGTCATCACTGTCGTCACTCTCTCTCCATGTCATCACTGTCTCTCCCTGTCGTCACTCTTTCTCCCTGTCGTCACTCTCTCTCCCCGTCATCAATGTCATCACTCTCTCTCTCCCTGCCGTCATTGTCGTCACTCTCTCTTCCTGTCGTCACTGTCTCTCACTGTCTTCACTCTCTCTCCCTGTCGTCACTGTGTCACTTTCTTTCCCTGTCGTCACTGTCATCAATCTCTCTCCCTGTCATCGCTGTCGTCACTGTCGTCGCTTTCTTTCCATGTGATCACTCTCTCTCCCTGTCGTCACTGTTGTCACTCTCTCTCCCTGTCATCACTGTCTTCACTCTCCCTGTCATCGCTGTCGTCACTCTCTCCCTGTCGTCACATCATTACTCTCTCTCCCTGACGTCACTGTCGTCACTATCTCTCCCTGTCATCCCTCTCTCTCCCTGTCGTCACTGTTGTCACTATCTCTCCCTGTCATCACTCTCTCTCCCTGTCGTCACTGTCTCTCCCTGTCGTCACTGTCATCACTCTATCTCCCTGTCATCACTGTTGTCACTCTCTCTCCCTGTCATCACTATTGTCACTCTCTCTCCATGTCGTCACTGTCATCACTCTCTCTCCCTGTCGTCACCGTCGTTACTCTCTCTCCCTATCGTCACTGTCATCACTCTCTCTCTGTCGTCACTGTCATCACTCTCTCTCCCTGTCATCACTCTCTCTCCCTGTTGTCACTGTCGTCACTCTCTCTCCGTGTTGTCACTGTCGTCACTCGCTCTCCCTGTCATCACTGTCGTCACTCTCTCTCCCTGTCGTCACTCTCTCTCCCTGTAGTCACTGTCGTCACTCTCTCTCCCTGTCATCAATGTTGTCACTCTCTCTCCCTGTCATCACTGTCGTCACTCTCTCTCCATGTCATCACCGTCGTCACTCTCTCTCCCTGTCGTCACTGTCATCACTCTCTCTCTCTGTCGTCACTGTCATCACTATCTCTCCCTGTCATCACTCTCTCTCCCTGTCGTCACTGTCGTCACTCCCTCTCCCTGTCGTCACTCTCTCTCCCTGTCATCACTGTCGTTACCCTCTCTCTCCATGTCATCACTGTCTCTCCCTGTCGTCACTCTTTCTCCCTGTCATCACTCTCTCTCCCTGTCATCAATGTCATCACTCTCTCTCTCCCTGTCGTCATTGTCGTCACTTTCTCTCCCTGTCGTCACTGTCTCTCACTGTCTTCAACGTCGTCACTCTCTCTCCCTGTCGTCACTGTTGTCACTTTCTCTCCCTGTCGTCACTGTCATCAATCTCTCTCCCTGTCATCACTGTCGTCACTCTCTCTCCCTGTCGTCACTGTCATCACTCTCTCTCCCTGTGATCACTCTCTCTCCCTGTCGTCACTGTTGTCATTCTCTCTCCCTGTCATCACTGTCTTCACACTCCCTGTCATCACTATCGTCACTCTATCTCCCTGTCATCACTGTTGTCACTCTCTCTGCCTGTCATCACTGTTGTCACTCTCTCTCCATGTTGTCACTGTCATCACTCTCTCTCTCCCTGTTGTCACCGTCGTAACTCTCTTTCCCTGTCGTCACTGTCATCACTCTCTCTCTGTCGTCACTGTCATCACTCTCTCTCCCTGTCATCACTCTCTCTCCCTGTTGTCACTGTCGTCACTCTCTCTCCGTGTTGTCACTGTCGTCACTCTCTCTCCCTGTCATCACTGTCGTCACTCTCTCTCCCTGTCGTCACTGTCGTCACTCTCTCTCCCTGTCATCACCGTCGTCACTCTCTCTCCCTGTCGTCACTGTCATCACTCTCTCTCTTTGTCGTCACTGTCATCACTCTCTCTCCCTGTCGTCACTCTCTCTTCCTGTCGTCACTGTTGTCACTATCTCTCCCTGTCATCACTCTCTCTCCCTGTCGTCACTGTCTCTCCCTGTCGTCACTGTCATCACTCTATCTCCCTGTCATCACTGTTGTCACTCTCTCTCCCTGTCATCACTATTGTCACTCTCTCTCCATGACGTCACTGTCATCACTCTCTCTCCCTGTCGTCACTGTCGTTACTCTCTCTCCCTGTCGTCACTGTCATCACTCTCTCTCTGTTGTCACTGTCATCACTCTCTCTCCCTGTCATCACTCTCTCTCCCTGTTGTCACTGTCGTCACTCTCTCTCCGTGTTGTCACTGTCGTCACTCTCTCTCCCTGTCATTACTGTCGTCACTCTCTCTCCCTGTCGTCACTCTCTCTCCCTGTAGTCACTGTCGTCACTCTCTCTCCCTGTCATCAATGTTGTCACTCTCTCTCCCTGTCATCTCTGTCGTCACTCTCTTTCCATGTCATCACCGTCGTCACTCTCTCTCCCTGTCGTCACTGTCATCACTCTCTCTCTCTGTCGTCACTGTCATCACTATCTCTCCCTGTCATCACTCTCTCTCCCTGTCGTCACTGTCGTCACTCCCTCTCCCTGTCGTCACTCTCTCTCCCTGTCATCACTGTCGTTACCCTCTCTCTCCATGTCATCACTGTCTCTCCCTGTCGTCACTCTTTCTCCCTGTCATCACTCTCTCTCCCTGTCATCAATGTCATCACTCTCTCTCTCCCTGTCGTTATTGTCGTCACTCTCTCTCCCTGTCGTCACTGTCTCTCACTGTCTTCATCGTCGTCACTCTCTCTCCCTGTCGTCACTGTCGTCACTTTCTCTCCCTGTCGTCACTGTCATCAATCTCTCTCCCTGTCATCACTGTCGTCACTCTCTCTCCCTGTCGTCACTGTCATCACTCTCTCTCCCTGTGATCACTCTCTCTCCCTGTCGTCACTGTTGTCATTCTCTCTCCCTGTCATCACTGTCTTCACACTCCCTGTCATCACTGTCGTCACTCTATCTCCCTGTCATCACTGTTGTCACTCTCTCTGCCTGTCATCACTGTTGTCACTCTCTCTCCATGTCGTCACTGTCATCACTCTCTCTCTCCCTGTTGTCACCGTCGTCACTCTCTTTCCCTGTCGTCACTGTCATCACTCTCTCTCTGTCGTCGCTGTCATCACTCTCTCTCCCTGTCATCACTCTCTCTCCCTGTTGTCACTGTCGTCACTCTCTCTCCGTGTTGTCACTGTCGTCACTCTCTCTCCCTGTCATCACTGTCGTCACTCTCTCTCCCTGTCGTCACTCTCTCTCCCTGTCATCAATGTTGTCACGCTCTTTCCCTGTCATCACTGTCGTCACTCTCTCTCCCTGTCGTCACTGTCATCACTATCTCTCTCTCTGTCGTCACTATCATCACTATCTCTCCCTGTCGTCACTCTCTCTCCCTGTCGTCACTGTCGTCACTCTCTCTCCCTGTCATCAATGTTGTCACTCTCTCTCCCTGTCATCACCGTCGTCACTCTCTCTCCCTGTCGTCACTGTCATCACTCTCTCTGTCGTCACTGTCATCACTATCTCTCCCTGTCATCACTCTCTCTCACTGTCGTCACTCTCTTTCCCTGTCGTCACTGTCATCACTCTCTTTCCCTGTCATCACCGTCGTCACTCTCTCTCTCGGTCGTCACTGTCGTCACTCTCTCTCCATGTTATCACTGTTGTCACTCTCTCTCCCTGTCGTCACTGTCATCACTTTCTCTCCCTGTCGTCACTCTCTCTCCCTGTTGTCACTGTCATCACTCTCTCTCCCTGTCATCAATGTCGTCACTCTATCTCCCTGTCATCACCATCGTCACTCTCTCTCCCTGTCGTCACTGTCGTCACTCTCTCTCTCTCTGTCATAACTGTCATCGCTCACTCTCCCTGTCATCACTCTCTCTCCCTGTCGTCACTGTCGTCACTCTCTCTCCCTGTCATCACTGTCATCACTCTCTCTCCCTGTCGTCACTCTCTCTCCCTGTCGTCACTGTCTCTCCCTGTCGTCACTCTCCCTGACGACAATGTCCCTCCCTGCCGTCACTGTCATCACTCTCTCTCCCTGTCGTCACTGTCGTCACTCTATCTCCCTGTCATCACTGTCGTCACTCTCTCTCCCTGTTGTCACTCTCTCTCCCTGTCATCACTCTCCCTGTCATCCCTCTCTCTCCCTGTCGTCACTGTCTCTCCCTGTCGTCACTGTCATCACTCTATCTCCCTGTCATCACTGTTGTCACTCTCTCTGCCTGTCATCACTGTTTTTACTCTCTCTCCATGTCGTCACTGTCATCACTCTCTCTCTCCCTGTTGTCACCGTCGTCACTCTCTCTCCCTGTCGTCACTGTCATCACTCTCTCTCTGTCGTCACTTTCATCACTCTCTCTCCCTGTCATCACTCTCTCTCCCTGTTGTCACTGTCATCACTCTCTCTCCGTGTTGTCACTGTCGTCACTTTCTCTCCCTGTCATCACTGTCGTCACTCTCTCTCCCTGTCGTCACTCTCTCTCCCTGTCGTCACTGTCGTCACTCCCTCTCCCTGTCATCATTGTTGTCACGCTCTCTCCCTGTCATCACTGTCGTCACTCTCTCTCCCTGTCGTCACTGTCATCACTATCTCTCTCTGTCGTCACTGTCATCACTATCTCTCCCTGTCATCACTCTCTCTCCCTGTCGTCAATCTCTCTCCCTGTCGTCACTGTCGTCAATCTCTCTCCCTGTCATCAATGTTGTCACTCTCTCTCCCTGTCATCACCGTCGTCACTCTCTCTCCCTGTCGTCACTGTCATCACACTCTCTCTCTGTCGTCACTGTCATCACTATCTCTCCCTGTTATCACTCTCTCTCCCTGTCGTCACTGTCATCACTCTCTCTCTCCATGTCATCACTGTCTCTCCCTGTCGCCACTCTTTCTCCCTGTCGTCACTCTCTCTCCCTGTCATCAATGTCATTACTCTCTCTCTCCCTGTCGTCATTGTCGTCATTCTCTCTCCCTGTCGTCACTGTCTCTCACTGTCTTCACTCTCTCTCCCTGTCGTCACTGTGTCACTTTCTCTCCCTGTCGTCACTGTCATCAATCTCTCTCCCTGTCATCGCTGTCGTCACTGTCGTCACTTTCTCTCCATGTGATCACTCTCTCTCCCTGTCGTCACTGTTGTCACTCTCTCTCTCCCTGTTATCACTGTCTTCACTCTCCCTGTCATCTCTGTCGTCACTCTCTCCCTGTCGTCACATCATCACTCTCTCTCCCTGACGTCACTGTCGTCACTATCTCTCCCTGTCATCCCTCTCTCTCCCTGTCGTCACTGTTGTCACTATCTCTCCCTGTCATCACTCTCTCTCCCTGTCGCCACTCTCTCCCTGTCATCACTGTTGTCACTCTCTCTCCATGTCGTCACTGTCATCACTCTCTCTCCCTGTCGTCACCGTCGTCACTCTCTCTCTCCCTGTCGTCACTGTCATCACTCTCTCTCTGTCGTCACTGTCATCACTCTCTCTCCCTGTCATCACTCTCTCTCCCTGTTGTCACTGTCGTCACTCTCTCTCCGTGTTGTCACTGTCGTCACTCTCTCTCCCTGTCATCACTGTCGTCACTCTCTCTCCCTGTCGTCACTCTCTCTCCCTGTAGTCACTGTCGTCACTCTCTCTCCCTGTCATCAATGTTGTCACTCTCTCTCCCTGTCATCACTGTCGTCACTCTCTCTCCATGTCATCACCGTCGTCACTCTCTCTCCCTGTCGTCACTGTCATCACTCTCTCTCTCTCTGTCGTCACTGTCATCACTATCTCTCCCTGTCATCACTCTCTCTCCCTGTCATCACTGTTGTCACTCTCTCTGCCTGTCATCACTGTTGTTACTCTCTCTCCATGTCGTCACTGTCATCACTCTCTCTCTCCCTGTTGTCACCGTCGTCACTCTCTCTCCCTGTCGTCACTGTCATCACTCTCTCTCTGTCGTCACTTTCATCACTCTCTCTCCCTGTCATCACTCTCTCTCCCTGTTGTCACTGTCATCACTCTCTCTCCGTGTTGTCACTGTCGTCACTTTCTCTCCCTGTCATCACTGTCGTCACTCTCTCTCCCTGTCGTCACTCTCTCTCCCTGTCGTCACTGTCGTCACTCCCTCTCCCTGTCATCATTGTTGTCACGCTCTCTCCCTGTCATCACTGTCGTCACTCTCTCTCCCTGTCGTCACTGTCATCACTATCTCTCTCTGTCGTCACTGTCATCACTATCTCTCCCTGTCATCACTCTCTCTCCCTGTCGTCAATCTCTCTCCCTGTCGTCACTGTCGTCAATCTCTCTCCCTGTCATCAATGTTGTCACTCTCTCTCCCTGTCATCACCGTCTTCACTCTCTCTCCCTGTCGTCACTGTCATCACACTCTCTCTCTGTCGTCACTGTCATCACTATCTCTCCCTGTTATCACTCTCTCTCCCTGTCGTCACTGTCGTCACTCTCTCTCTCCATGTCATCACTGTCTCTCCCTGTCGCCACTCTTTCTCCCTGTCGTCACTCTCTCTCCCTGTCATCAATGTCATTACTCTCTCTCTCCCTGTCGTCATTGTCGTCACTCTCTCTCCCTGTCGTCACTGTCTCTCACTGTCTTCACTCTCTCTCCCTGTCGTCACTGTGTCACTTTCTCTCCCTGTCGTCACTGTCATCAATCTCTCTCCCTGTCATCGCTGTCGTCACTGTCGTCACTTTCTCTCCATGTGATCACTCTCTCTCCCTGTCGTCACTGTTGTCACTCTCTCTCCCTGTTATCACTGTCTTCACTCTCCCTGTCATCTCTGTCGTCACTCTCTCCCTGTCGTCACATCATCACTCTCTCTCCCTGACGTCACTGTCGTCACTATCTCTCCCTGTCATCCCTCTCTCTCCCTGTCGTCACTGTTGTCACTATCTCTCCCTGTCATCACTCTCTCTCCCTGTCGCCACTCTCTCCCTGTCATCACTGTTGTCACTCTCTCTCCATGTCGTCACTGTCATCACTCTCTCTCCCTGTCGTCACCGTCGTCACTCTCTCTCCCTGTCGTCACTGTCATCACTCTCTCTCTGTCGTCACTGTCATCACTCTCTCTCCCTGTCATCACTCTCTCTCCCTGTTGTCACTGTCGTCACTCTCTCTCCGTGTTGTCACTGTCGTCACTCTCTCTCCCTGTCATCACTGTCGTCACTCTCTCTCCCTGTCGTCACTCTCTCTCCCTGTAGTCACTGTCGTCACTCTCTCTCCCTGTCATCAATGTTGTCACTCTCTCTCCCTGTCATCACTGTCGTCACTCTCTCTCCATGTCATCACCGTCGTCACTCTCTCTCCCTGTCGTCACTGTCATCACTCTCTCTCTCTCTCTGTCATCACTGTTATCACTATCTCTCCCTGTCATCACTCTCTCTCCCTGTCGTCACTGTCGTCACTCCCTCTCCCTGTCGTCACTCTCTCTCCCTGTCGTCACTGTCGTCACTCTCTCTCTCCATGTCATCTCTGTCTCTCCCTGTCGTCACTCTCTCTCCCTGTCATCACTCTCTCTCCCTGTCATCAATGTCATCACTCTCTCTCTCCCTGTCGTCATTGTCGTCACTCTCTCTCCCTGTCGTCACTGTCTCTCACTGTCTTCAATGTCGTCACTCTCTCTCCCTGTCGTCACTTTATCTCCCTGTCGTCACTGTCATCAATCTCTCTCCCTGTCATCACTGTCGTCACTCTCTCTCCCTGTCGACACTGTCGTCACTCTCTCTCCCTGTGATCACTCTCTCTCCCTGTCGTCACTGTTGTCACTCTCTCTCCCTGTCATCACTGTCTTCACTCTCCCTGTCATCACTGTTGTCACTCTCTCCCTGTCGTCACGTCATCACTCTCTCTCCCCCCTGACGTCACTGCCGTCACTCTCTCTCTCTCTGTTGTCACTGTCATCACTCTCTCTCCCTGTCATCACTCTCTCTCCCTGTTGTCACTGTCATCACTCTCTCTCCGTGTTGTCACTCTCTCTCACTGTCATCATTGTCTCTCCCTGTTGTCACTGTCATCACTCTCTCTCCCTGTCATCACTGTTGTCACTTTCTCTCCCTGTCATCACTCTCTCTCCCTGTCGTCACTGTCTCTCCCTGTCGTCACTGTCGTCACTCTCTCTCCCTGTCATTACTGTTGTCACTCTCTCTCCCTGTCATCACTGTTGTCACTCTCTCTCCATGTCGTCACTGTCATCACTTTCTCTCCCTGTCGTCACCGTCGTCACTCTCTCTCCTTGTCGTCACTGTCATCACTCTCTCCCTGTCGTCACTGTCATCACTCTCTCTCCCTGTCATCACTCTCTCTCCCTGTTGTCACATTCGTCACTCTCTCTCCGTGTTGTCACTGTCGTCACTCTCTCTCCCTGTCATCACTGTCGTCACTCTCTCTCCCTGTCGTCACTCTCTCTCCCTGTAGTCACTGTCGTCACTCTCTCTCCCTGTCATCAATGTTGTCACTCTCTTTCCCTGTCATCACTGTCGTCACTCTCTCTCCATGTCATCACCGTCGTCACTCTCTCTCCCTGTCGTCACTGTCATCACTCTCTCTCTCTGTCATCACTGTCATCACTATCTCTCCCTGTCATCACTCTCTCTCCCTGTCGTCACTGTCGTCACTCCCTCTCCCTGTCGTCACTCTCTCTCCCTGTCGTCACTGTCGTCACTCTCTCTCTCCATGTCATCACTGTCTCTCCCTGTCGTCACTCTTTCTCCCTGTCATCACTCTCTCTCCCTGTCATCAATGTCATCACTCTCTCTCTCCCTGTCGTCACTGTCTCTCACTGTCTTCAATGTCGTCACTCTCTCTCCTTGTCGTCACTGTCGTCACTTTCTCTCCCTGTTGTCACTGTCATCAATCTCTCTCCCTGTCATCACTGTCGTCACTCTCCCTCCCTGTCGTCACTGTCGTCACTCTCTCTCCCTGTGATCACTCTCTCTCCCTGTCGTCACTGTTGTCACTCTCTCTCCCTGTCATCACTGTCTTCACTCTCCCTGTCATCACTGTCGTCACTCTCTCCCTGTCGTCACGTCATCACTCTCTCTCCCCCTTGACGTCACTGTCGTCACTCTCTCTCTCTGTTGTCACTGTCATCACTCTCTCTCCCTGTCATCACTCTCTCTCCCTGTTATCACTGTCATCACTCTCTCTCCGTGTTGTCACTCTCTCTCCCTGTCATCATTGTCTCTCCCTGTTGTCACTGTCATCACTCTCTCTCCCTGTCATCACTGTTGTCACTTTCTCTCCCTGTCATCACTCTCTCTCCCTGTCGTCACTGTCTCTCCCTGTCATCACTGTCGTCACTCTCTCTCCCTGTCATCACTGTCGTCACCCTCTCTCCCTGTCGTCACTGTTTATCCCTGTCATCACTGTCGTCACTCTCTCTCCCTGTCGACACTTTCTCTCCCTGTAGTCACTGTCATCACTCTCTCTCTCCCTGTCTTCACTGTCGTCGTCACTCTCTCTCTGTCGTCACTGTCATCACTCTCTTTCCCTGTCATCACTGTCGTCACTCTCTCACCCTGTTGTCACTAACTCTCCCTGTCGTCACTCTCTCTCCCTGTCATCACTGTTGTCACTCTCTCTCCCTGTCATCACTCTCTCTCCCTGTCATCACTCTCTCTCCCTCTCATCACTGTCATCACTCTCTTTCCCTGTCATCACCGTTGTCACTCTCTCTCCCTGTCGTCACTGTCATCACTCTCTCTCCCTGTCATCACTCTCTCTCCCTGTCGTCACTGTCGTCACTCTCTCTCCTTGTCGTCACTGTCATCACTCTCTCTCCCTGTCGTCACTCTCTCTCCCTGTTGTCACTGTCATCACTCTCTCTCCCTGTCATCAATGTGGTCACTCTCTCTCCCTGTCATCACTGTCATCATCCTCCTCCATGTCGTCAGCATCATCACTCTCTCTCACCGTCGTCACTGTCGTTACTCTCTCTCTCTCTCTGTTGTAACTGTCATCACTCTCTCTCCCTGTCATCACTCTCTCTCCCTGTCGTCACTGTCGTCACTCTCTCTCCCTTTTATCACTGTCATCACTCTCTCTCCCTGTCGTCACTCTCTCTCCCTGTCGTCACTGTCTCTCCCTGTCGTCACTGTCGTCACTCTCCCTGTCGACAAAGTCTCTCCCTGCCGTCACTGTCATCACTCTCTCTCCCTGTCATCACTGTCATCACTGTCATCACTCTCTCTCCCTGTCATCACTGTCGTCACTCTCTCTCCCTGTTGTCACTCTCTCTCCCTGTCATCACTCTCCCTGTCATCCCTCTCTCTCCCTGTCGTCACTGTCGTCACTCTCTCTCCCTGTCATCACTCTCTCTCCCTGTCGTCACTGTCTCTCCCTGTCGTCACTGTCATCACTCTCTCTCCCTGTCATAACTGTTGTCACTCTCTCTCCCTGTTGTCACTGTCATCACTCTCTCTCACTGTCGTCACCGTCGTCACTCTCTCTCGCTGTCTTCACTGTCATCACTCTCTCTCTCTCTCTGTCATTATTGTCATCACTCTCTCTCCCTGTCATCACTGTTGTCACTCTCTCTCCCTGTCATCACTCTCTCTCCCTGTCGTCACTCTCTCTCCCTGTCATCACTGTTGTCACTCTCTCTCCATGTCGTCACTGTCATCACTCTCTCTCCCTGTCGTCACCGTCGTCACTCTCTCTCCCTGTCATCACTTTCATCACTCTCTCTCTGTCGTCACTGTCATCACTCTCTCTCCCTGTCATCACTCTCTCTCCCTGTTGTCACTGTCGTCACTCTCTCTCCGTGTTGTCACTGTCGTCACTCTCTCTCCCTGTCATCACTGTCGTCACTCTCTCTCCCTGTCGTCACTCTCTCTCCCTGTAGTCACTGTCGTCACTCTCTCTCCCTGTCATCAATGTTGTCACTCTCTCTCCCTGTCATCACTGTCGTCACTCTCTCTCCCTGTCATCACTGTCGTCACTCTCTCTCCATGTCATCACCGTCGTCACTCTCTCTCCCTGTCGTCACTGTCATCACTCTCTCTCTCTGTCGTCACTGTCATCACTATCTCTCCCTGTCATCACTCTCTCTCCCTGTCGTCACTGTTGTCACTCCCTCTCCCTGTCGTCACTCTCTCTCCCTGTCGTCACTGTCGTCACTCTCTCTCTCCATGTCATCACTGTCTATCCCTGTCGTCACTCTTTCTCCCTGTCATCACTCTCTCTCCCTGTCATCAATGTCATCACTCTCTCTCTCCCTGTCGTCATTGTCGTCACTCTCTCTCCCTGTCGTCACTGTCTCTCACTGTCTTCAATGTCGTCACTCTCTCTCCCTGTCGTCACTGTCGTCACTTTCTCTCCCTGTCGTCACTGTCATCAATCTCTCTCCCTGTCATCACTGTCGTCACTCTCTCTCCCTGTCGTCACTGTCGTCACTCTCTCTCCCTGTGATCACTTTCTCTCCCTGTCGTCACTGTTGTCACTCTCTCTCCCTGTCATCCCTGTCTTCACTCTCCCTGTCATCACTGTCGTCACTCTCTCCCTGTCGTCACGTCATCACTCTCTCCCCCCCTGACGTCACTGTCGTCACTCTCTCTCTCTCTGTTGTCACTGTCATCACTCTCTCTCCCTGTCATCACTCTCTCTCCCTGTTGTCACTGTCATCACTCTCTCTCCATGTTGTCACTCTCTCTCCCTGTCATCATTGTCTCTCCCTGTTGTCACTGTCATCACTCTCTCTCCCTGTCATCACTGTTGTCACTTTCTCTCCCTGTCATCACTCTCTCTCCCTGTCGTCACTGTCTCTCCCTGTCGTCACTATCGTCACTCTATCTCCCTGTCATCACTGTCGTCACCCTCTCTCCCTGTCGACAATGTCTCTCCCTGCCGTCACTGTCATCACTCTCTCTCCCTGTCGTCACTGTCGTCACTCTCTCTCCCTGTCATCACTGTCGTCACTCTCTCTCCCTGTTGTCACTCTCTCTCCCTGTCATCACTCTCCCTGTCATCCCTCTCTATCCCTGTCGTCACTGTCTCTCCCTGTCGTCACTGTCATCACTCTATCTCCCTGTCATCACTGTTGTCACTCTCTCTGCCTGTCATCACTGTTGTTACTCTCTCTCCATGTCGTCACTGTCATCACTCTCTCTCTCCCTGTTGTCACCGTCGTCACTCTCTCTCCCTGTCGTCACTGTCATCACTCTCTCTCTGTCGTCACTTTCATCACTCTCTCTCCCTGTCATCACTCTCTCTCCCTGTTGTCACTGTCATCACTCTCTCTCCGTGTTGTCACTGTCGTCACTTTCTCTCAGTGTCATCACTGTCGTCACTCCCTCTCTCCCTGTCGTCACTGTCGTCACTCTCTCTCCCTGTCATCAATGTTGTCACTCTCTCTCCCTGTCATCACCGTCGTCACTCTCTCTCCCTGTCGTCACTGTCATCACTCTCTCTCTCTGTCGTTACTGTCATCACTATCTCTCCCTGTCATCACTCTCTCTCCCTGTCGTCACTGTCGTCACTCTCTCTCTCCATGTCATCACTGTCATCACTCTCTCTCTCCCTGTCGTCATTGTCGTCACTCTCTCTCCCTGTCGTCACTGTCTCTCACTGTCTTCACTCTCTCTCCCTGTTGTCACTGTGTCACTTTCTCTCCCTGTCGTCACTGTCATCAATCTCTCTCCCTGTCATCGCTGTCGTCACTGTCGTCACTTTCTCTCCATGTGATCACTCTCTCTCCCTGTCGTCACTGTTGTCACTCTCTCTCCCTGTCATCACTGTCTTCACTCTCCCTGTCATCGCTGTCGTCACTCTCTCCCTGTCGTCACATCATCACTCTCTCTCCCTGACGTCACTGTCGTCACTATCTCTCCCTGTCATCCCTCTCTCTCCCTGTCGTCACTGTTGTCACTATCTCTCCCTGTCATCACTCTCTCTCCCTGTCGTCACTCTCTCTCCCTGTCATCAATGTCATCACTCTCTCTCTCCCTGTCGTCATTGTCGTCACTCTCTCTCCCTGTCGTCACTGTCTCTCACTGTCTTCACTCTCTCTCCCTGTTGTCACTGTGTCACTTTATCTCCCTGTCGTCACTGTCATCAATCTCTCTCCCTGTCATCGCTGTCGTCACTGTCGTCACTCTCTCTCCCTGTGATCACTCTCTCTCCCTGTCGTCACCGTTGTCACTCTCTCTCCCTGTCATCACTCTCTCTCCCTGTCATCACTCTCTCTCCATGTCATCACCGTCGTCACTCTCTCTCCCTGTTGTCACTGTCATCACTCTCTCTCTCTGTCGTCACTGTCATCACTATCTCTCCCTGTCATCACTCTCTCTCCCTGTCGTCACTGTCGTCACTCCCTCTCCCTGTCGTCACTCTCTCTCCCTGTCGTCACTGTCGTCACTCTCTCTCTCCATGTCATCACTGTCTCTCCCTGTCGTCACTATTTCTCCCTGTCATCACTCTCTCTCCCTGTCATCAATGTCATCACTCTCTCTCTCCCTGTCGTCATTGTCGTCACTCTCTCTCCCTGTCGTCACTGTCTCTCACTGTCTTCAATGTCGTCACTCTCTCTCCCTGTCATCACTGTCGTCACTCTCTCTCCCTGTTGTCACTCTCTCTCCCTGTCATCACTCTCCCTGTCATCCCTCTCTATCCCTGTCGTCACTGTCTCTCCCTGTCGTCACTGTCATCACTCTATCTCCCTGTCATCACTGTTGTCACTCTCTCTGCCTGTCATCACTGTTGTTACTCTCTCTCCATGTCGTCACTGTCATCACTCTCTCTCTCCCTGTTGTCACCGTCGTCACTCTCTCTCCCTGTCGTCACTGTCATCACTCTCTCTCTGTCGTCACTTTCATCACTCTCTCTCCCTGTCATCACTCTTTCTCCCTGTTGTCACTGTCATCACTCTCTCTCCGTGTTGTCACTGTCGTCACTTTCTCTCAGTGTCATCACTGTCGTCACTCCCTCTCTCCCTGTCATCACTGTCGTCACTCTCTCTCCCTGTCATCAATGTTGTCACTCTCTCTCCCTGTCATCACCGTCGTCACTCTCTCTCCCTGTCGTCACTGTCATCACTCTCTCTCTCTGTCGTTACTGTCATCACTATCTCTCCCTGTCATCACTCTCTCTCCCTGTCGTCACTGTCGTCACTCTCTCTCTCCATGTCATCACTGTCATCACTCTCTCTCTCCCTGTCGTCATTGTCGTCACTCTCTCTCCCTGTCGTCACTGTCTCTCACTGTCTTCACTCTCTCTCCCTGTTGTCACTGTGTCACTTTATCTCCCTGTCGTCACTGTCATCAATCTCTCTCCCTGTCATCGCTGTCGTCACTGTCGTCACTCTCTCTCCCTGTGATCACTCTCTCTCCCTGTCGTCACTGTTGTCACTCTCTCTCCCTGTCATCACTGTCTTCACTCTCCCTGTCATCGCCGTCGTCACTCTCTCCCTGTCGTCACATCATCACTCTCTCTCCCTGACGTCACTGTCGTCACTATCTCTCCCTGTCATCCCTCTCTCTCCCTGTCGTCACTGTTGTCACTATCTCTCCCTGTCATCACTCTCTCTCCCTGTCATCACTCTCTCTCCATGTCATCACCGTCGTCACTCTCTCTCCCTGTTGTCACTGTCATCACTCTCTCTCTCTCTGTCGTCACTGTCATCACTATCTCTCCCTGTTATCACTCTCTCTCCCTGTCGTCACTGTCGTCACTCCCTCTCCCTGTCGTCACTCTCTCTCCCTGTCGTCACTGTCGTCACTCTCTCTCTCCATGTCATCACTGTCTCTCCCTGTCGTCACTATTTCTCCCTGTCATCACTCTCTCTCCCTGTCATCAATGTCATCACTCTCTCTCTCCCTGTCGTCATTGTCGTCACTCTCTCTCCCTGTCGTCACTGTCTCTCACTTTCTTCAATGTCGTCACTCTCTCTCCCTGTCATCACTGTCGTCACTCTCTCTCCCTGTTGTCACTCTCTCTCCCTGTCATCACTCTCCCTGTCATCCCTCTCTATCCCTGTCGTCACTGTCTCTCCCTGTCGTCACTGTCATCACTCTATCTCCCTGTCATCACTGTTGTTACTCTCTCTCCATGTCGTCACTGTCATCACTCTCTCTCTCCCTGTTGTCACCGTCGTCACTCTCTCTCCCTGTCGTCACTGTCATCACTCTCTCTCTGTCGTCACTTTCATCACTCTCTCTCCCTGTCATCACTCTCTCTCCCTGTTGTCACTGTCATCACTCTCTCTCCGTGTTGTCACTGTCGTCACTTTCTCTCAGTGTCATCACTGTCGCCACTCCCTCTCTCCCTGTCGTCACTGTCGTCACTCTCTCTCCCTGTCATCAATGTTGTCACTCTCTCTCCCTGTCATCACCGTCGTCACTCTCTCTCCCTGTCGTCACTGTCATCACTCTCTCTCTCTGTCGTTACTGTCATCACTATCTCTCCCTGTCATCACTCTCTCTCCCTGTCGTCACTGTCGTCACTCTCTCTCTCCATGTCATCACTGTCATCACTCTCTCTCTCCCTGTCGTCATTGTCGTCACTCTCTCTCCCTGTCGTCACTGTCTCTCACTGTCTTCACTCTCTCTCCCTGTTGTCACTGTGTTACTTTCTCTCCCTGTCGTCACTGTCATCAATCTCTCTCCCTGTCATCGCTGTCGTCACTGTCGTCACTTTCTCTCCATGTGATCACTCTCTCTCCCTGTCGTCACTGTTGTCACTCTCTCTCCCTGTCATCACTGTCTTCACTCTCCCTGTCATCGCTGTCGTCACTCTCTCCCTGTCGTCACATCATCACTCTCTCTCCCTGACGTCACTGTCGTCACTATCTCTCCCTGTCATCCCTCTCTCTCCCTGTCGTCACTGTTGTCACTATCTCTCCCTGTCATCACTCTCTCTCCCTGTCGTCACTCTCTCTCCCTGTCATCAATGTCATCACTCTCTCTCTCCCTGTCGTCATTGTCGTCACTCTCTCTCCCTGTCGTCACTGTCTCTCACTGTCTTCACTCTCTCTCCCTGTTGTCACTGTGTCACTTTATCTCCCTGTCGTCACTGTCATCAATCTCTCTCCCTGTCATCGCTGTCGTCACTGTCGTCACTCTCTCTCCCTGTGATCACTCTCTCTCCCTGTCGTCACTGTTGTCACTCTCTCTCCCTGTCATCACTGTCTTCACTCTCCCTGTCATCGCTGTCGTCACTCTCTCCCTGTCGTCACATCATCACTCTCTCTCCCTGACGTCACTGTCGTCACTATCTCTCCCTGTCATCCCTCTCTCTCCCTGTCGTCACTGTTGTCACTATCTCTCCCTGTCATCACTCTCTCTCCCTGTCATCACTCTCTCTCCATGTCATCACCGTCGTCACTCTCTCTCCCTGTTGTCACTGTCATCACTCTCTCTCTCTGTCGTCACTGTCATCACTATCTCTCCCTGTCATCACTCTCTCTCCCTGTCGTCACTGTCGTCACTCCCTCTCCCTGTCGTCACTCTCTCTCCCTGTCGTCACTGTCGTCACTCTCTCTCTCCATGTCATCACTGTCTCTCCCTGTCGTCACTATTTCTTCCTGTCATCACTCTCTCTCCCTGTCATCAATGTCATCACTCTCTCTCTCCCTGTCGTCATTGTCGTCACTCTCTCTCCCTGTCGTCACTGTCTCTCACTGTCTTCAATGTCGTCACTCTCTCTCCCTGTCATCACTGTCGTCACTCTCTCTCCCTGTTGTCACTCTCTCTCCCTGTCATCACTCTCCCTGTCATCCCTCTCTATCCCTGTCGTCACTGTCTCTCCCTGTCGTCACTGTCATCACTCTATCTACCTGTCATCACTGTTGTCACTCTCTCTGCCTGTCATCACTGTTGTTACTCTCTCTCCATGTCGTCACTGTCATCACTCTCTCTCTCCCTGTTGTCACCGTCGTCACTCTCTCTCCCTGTCGTCACTGTCTTCACTCTCTCTCTGTCGTCACTTTCATCACTCTCTCTCCCTGTCATCACTCTCTCTCCCTGTTGTCACTGTCATCACTCTCTCTCCGTGTTGTCACTGTCGTCACTTTCTCTCAGTGTCATCACTGTCGTCACTCCCTCTCTCCCTGTCGTCACTGTCGTCACTCTCTCTCCCTGTCATCAATGTTGTCACTCTCTCTCCCTGTCATCACCGTCGTCACTCTCTCTCCCTGTCGTCACTGTCATCACTCTCTCTCTCTGTCGTTACTGTCATCACTATCTCTCCCTGTCATCACTCTCTCTCCCTGTCGTCACTGTCGTCACTCTCTCTCTCCATGTCATCACTGTCATCACTCTCTCTCTCCCTGTCGTCATTGTCGTCACTCTCTCTCCCTGTCGTCATTGTCGTCACTCTCTCTCCCTGTCGTCACTGTCTCTCACTGTCTTCACTCTCTCTCCCTGTTGTCACTGTGTCACTTTATCTCCCTGTCGTCACTGTCATCAATCTCTCTCCCTGTCATCGCTGTCGTCACTGTCGTCACTCTCTCTCCCTGTGATCACTCTCTCTCCCTGTCGTCACTGTTGTCACTCTCTCTCCCTGTCATCACTGTCTTCACTCTCCCTGTCATCGCCGTCGTCACTCTCTCCCTGTCGTCACATCATCACTCTCTCTCCCTGACGTCACTGTCGTCACTATCTCTCCCTGTCATCCCTCTCTCTCCCTGTCGTCACTGTTGTCACTATCTCTCCCTGTCATCACTCTCTCTCCCTGTCATCACTCTCTCTCCATGTCATCACCGTCGTCACTCTCTCTCCCTGTTGTCACTGTCATCACTCTCTCTCTCTGTCGTCACTGTCATCACTATCTCTCCCTGTCATCACTCTCTCTCCCTGTCGTCACTGTCGTCACTCCCTCTCCCTGTCGTCACTCTCTCTCCCTGTCGTCACTGTCGTCACTCTCTCTCTCCATGTCATCACTGTCTCTCCCTGTCGTCACTATTTCTCCCTGTCATCACTCTCTCTCCCTGTCATCAATGTCATCACTCTCTCTCTCCCTGTCGTCATTGTCGTCACTCTCTCTCCCTGTCGTCACTGTCTCTCACTGTCTTCAATGTCGTCACTCTCTCTCCCTGTCATCACTGTCGTCACTCTCTCTCCCTGTTGTCACTCTCTCTCCCTGTCATCACTCTCCCTGTCATCCCTCTCTATCCCTGTCGTCACTGTCTCTCCCTGTCGTCACTGTCATCACTCTATCTCCCTGTCATCACTGTTGTCACTCTCTCTGCCTGTCATCACTGTTGTTACTCTCTCTCCATGTCGTCACTGTCATCACTCTCTCTCTCCCTGTTGTCACCGTCGTCACTCTCTCTCCCTGTCGTCACTGTCATCACTCTCTCTCTGTCGTCACTTTCATCACTCTCTCTCCCTGTCATCACTCTCTCTCCCTGTTGTCACTGTCATCACTCTCTCTCCGTGTTGTCACTGTCGTCACTTTCTCTCAGTGTCATCAATGTCGTTACTCCCTCTCTCCCTGTCGTCACTGTCGTCACTCTCTCTCCCTGTCATCAATGTTGTCACTCTCTCTCCCTGTCATCACCGTCGTCACTCTCTCTCCCTGTCGTCACTGTCATCACTCTCTATCTCTCTGTCGTTACTGTCATCACTATCTCTCCCTATCATCACTCTCTCTCCCTGTCGTCACTGTCGTCACTCTCTCTCTCCATGTCATCACTGTCATCACTCTCTCTCTCCCTGTCGTCATTGTCGTCACTCTCTCTCCCTGTCGTCACTGTCTCTCACTGTCTTCACTCTCTCTCCCTGTTGTCACTGTGTCACTTTCTCTCCCTGTCGTCACTGTCATCAATCTCTCTCCCTGTCATCACTGTCGTCACTGTCGTCACTTTCTTTCCATGTGATCACTCTCTCTCCCTGTCGTCACTGTTGTCACTCTCTCTCCCTGTCATCACTGTCTTCACTCTCCCTGTCATCGCTGTCGTCACTCTCTCCCTGTCGTCACATCATCACTCTCTCTCCCTGACGTCACTGTCGTCACTATCTCTCCCTGTCATCCCTCTCTCTCCCTGTCGTCACTGTTGTCACTATCTCTCCCTGTCATCACTCTCTCTCCCTGTCGTCACTCTCTCTCCCTGTCATCAATGTCATCACTCTCTCTCTCCCTGTCGTCATTGTCGTCACTCTCTCTCCCTGTCGTCACTGTCTCTCACTGTCTTCACTCTCTCTCCCTGTTGTCACTGTGTCACTTTATCTCCCTGTCGTCACTGTCATCAATCTCTCTCCCTGTCATCGCTGTCGTCACTGTCGTCACTCTCTCTCCCTGTGATCACTCTCTCTCCCTGTCGTCACTGTTGTCACTCTCTCTCCCTGTCATCACTGTCTTCACTCTCCCTGTCATCGCTGTCATCACTCTCTCCCTGTCGTCACATCATCACTCTCTCTCCCTGACGTCACTGTCGTCACTATCTCTCCCTGTCATCCCTCTCTCTCCCTGTCGTCACTGTTGTCACTATCTCTCCCTGTCATCACTCTCTCTCCCTGTCATCACTCTCTCTCCATGTCATCACCGTCGTCACTCTCTCTCCCTGTTGTCACTGTCATCACTCTCTCTCTCTGTCGTCACTGTCATCACTATCTCTCCCTGTCATCACTCTCTCTCCCTGTCGTCACTGTCGTCACTCCCTCTCCCTGTCGTCACTCTCTCTCCCTGTCGTCACTGTCGTCACTCTCTCTCTCCATGTCATCACTGTCTCTCCCTGTCGTCACTATTTCTTCCTGTCATCACTCTCTCTCCCTGTCATCAATGTCATCACTCTCTCTCTCCCTGTCGTCATTGTCGTCACTCTCTCTCCCTGTCGTCACTGTCTCTCACTGTCTTCAATGTCGTCACTCTCTCTCCCTGTCATCACTGTCGTCACTCTCTCTCCCTGTTGTCACTCTCTCTCCCTGTCATCACTCTCCCTGTCATCCCTCTCTATCCCTGTCGTCACTGTCTCTCCCTGTCGTCACTGTCATCACTCTATCTACCTGTCATCACTGTTGTCACTCTCTCTGCCTGTCATCACTGTTGTTACTCTCTCTCCATGTCGTCACTGTCATCACTCTCTCTCTCCCTGTTGTCACCGTCGTCACTCTCTCTCCCTGTCGTCACTGTCTTCACTCTCTCTCTGTCGTCACTTTCATCACTCTCTCTCCCTGTCATCACTCTCTCTCCCTGTTGTCACTGTCATCACTCTCTCTCCGTGTTGTCACTGTCGTCACTTTCTCTCAGTGTCATCACTGTCGTCACTCCCTCTCTCCCTGTCGTCACTGTCGTCACTCTCTCTCCCTGTCATCAATGTTGTCACTCTCTCTCCCTGTCATCACCGTCGTCACTCTCTCTCCCTGTCGTCACTGTCATCACTCTCTCTCTCTGTCGTTACTGTCATCACTATCTCTCCCTGTCATCACTCTCTCTCCCTGTCGTCACTGTCGTCACTCTCTCTCTCCATGTCATCACTGTCATCACTCTCTCTCTCCCTGTCGTCATTGTCGTCACTCTCTCTCCCTGTCGTCATTGTCGTCACTCTCTCTCCCTGTCGTCACTGTCTCTCACTGTCTTCACTCTCTCTCCCTGTTGTCACTGTGTCACTTTATCTCCCTGTCGTCACTGTCATCAATCTCTCTCCCTGTCATCGCTGTCGTCACTGTCGTCACTCTCTCTCCCTGTGATCACTCTCTCTCCCTGTCGTCACTGTTGTCACTCTCTCTCCCTGTCATCACTGTCTTCACTCTCCCTGTCATCGCCGTCGTCACTCTCTCCCTGTCGTCACATCATCACTCTCTCTCCCTGACGTCACTGTCGTCACTATCTCTCCCTGTCATCCCTCTCTCTCCCTGTCGTCACTGTTGTCACTATCTCTCCCTGTCATCACTCTCTCTCCCTGTCATCACTCTCTCTCCATGTCATCACCGTCGTCACTCTCTCTCCCTGTTGTCACTGTCATCACTCTCTCTCTCTGTCGTCACTGTCATCACTATCTCTCCCTGTCATCACTCTCTCTCCCTGTCGTCACTGTCGTCACTCCCTCTCCCTGTCGTCACTCTCTCTCCCTGTCGTCACTGTCGTCACTCTCTCTCTCCATGTCATCACTGTCTCTCCCTGTCGTCACTATTTCTCCCTGTCATCACTCTCTCTCCCTGTCATCAATGTCATCACTCTCTCTCTCCCTGTCGTCATTGTCGTCACTCTCTCTCCCTGTCGTCACTGTCTCTCACTGTCTTCAATGTCGTCACTCTCTCTCCCTGTCATCACTGTCGTCACTCTCTCTCCCTGTTGTCACTCTCTCTCCCTGTCATCACTCTCCCTGTCATCCCTCTCTATCCCTGTCGTCACTGTCTCTCCCTGTCGTCACTGTCATCACTCTATCTCCCTGTCATCACTGTTGTCACTCTCTCTGCCTGTCATCACTGTTGTTACTCTCTCTCCATGTCGTCACTGTCATCACTCTCTCTCTCCCTGTTGTCACCGTCGTCACTCTCTCTCCCTGTCGTCACTGTCATCACTCTCTCTCTGTCGTCACTTTCATCACTCTCTCTCCCTGTCATCACTCTCTCTCCCTGTTGTCACTGTCATCACTCTCTCTCCGTGTTGTCACTGTCGTCACTTTCTCTCAGTGTCATCACTGTCGTTACTCCCTCTCTCCCTGTCGTCACTGTCGTCACTCTCTCTCCCTGTCATCAATGTTGTCACTCTCTCTCCCTGTCATCACCGTCGTCACTCTCTCTCCCTGTCGTCACTGTCATCACTCTCTATCTCTCTGTCGTTACTGTCATCACTATCTCTCCCTATCATCACTCTCTCTCCCTGTCGTCACTGTCGTCACTCTCTCTCTCCATGTCATCACTGTCATCACTCTCTCTCTCCCTGTCGTCATTGTCGTCACTCTCTCTCCCTGTCGTCACTGTCTCTCACTGTCTTCACTCTCTCTCCCTGTTGTCACTGTGTCACTTTCTCTCCCTGTCGTCACTGTCATCAATCTCTCTCCCTGTCATCGCTGTCGTCACTGTCGTCACTTTCTTTCCATGTGATCACTCTCTCTCCCTGTCGTCACTGTTGTCACTCTCTCTCCCTGTCATCACTGTCTTCACTCTCCCTGTCATCGCTGTCGTCACTCTCTCCCTGTCGTCACATCATCACTCTCTCTCCCTGACGTCACTGTCGTCACTATCTCTCCCTGTCATCCCTCTCTCTCCCTGTCGTCACTGTTGTCACTATCTCTCCCTGTCATCACTCTCTCTCCCTGTCGTCACTCTCTCTCCCTGTCATCAATGTCATCACTCTCTCTCTCCCTGTCGTCATTGTCGTCACTCTCTCTCCCTGTCGTCACTGTCTCTCACTGTCTTCACTCTCTCTCCCTGTTGTCACTGTGTCACTTTATCTCCCTGTCGTCACTGTCA